>NW_006791954.1:4311681-4314161 GCF_000442215.2 Lipotes vexillifer | reverse complement strand
TTCCTGCGGAGTCGTGGACATGCCGTGCAATAGGGGTGTCCCCTCACCTGGATGAGGTCTTCGTGGGATATGCCCGTGTGTGCATCCAGACAGCTGGAGACCATCTTTTCTGGGAACAGGGAGTGCTGGGGGAGAAAGGAGCCAGGAGTCAGGGACTGAGGGTCCAGGGTGGGGATCGGAGTGTCCCAGTGCCCAGACCCCCCCCACACACACTCACTGGGGTGTTCTTGAACAGCTCGTACTTGGCAAAGTTCTTCCGGAAGAGAAAGCGGCTGTCTCCGCCGATGGGCCAGGCAGCCTGCACTTCCGCCACTGACTCGTGGTCCTCCAAGACCCGCTCTAGGGTCAAGGGCAAAGAGCAGGGGTCAGTGGAGACCAACGAGGCCTCCCGGATGGGCCCCCGGCCTAGCCCAAGGTGTGAAGCATTGACTCCCGGGCCAGGCAGCCCCCTGCACCCCAACTCACCCAGTGCTAGGTGGGGGTGGCCCTCCACCAGCCCCCAGTTCTCGTCACTCAGGGCATGAGATCGCTGCACCAGCATCTCACACACGTAGCGAGCCGTGGCGCCCGCTGCCACCTCCACTGACCGGCAGGCCCCATCTTCACTGTACACCTTTATGACCTGTGCCCCAGGAACGGCAGAAGACTCGGGGAAGGGCAAAGGATGGTCCTTTCCCGTCCCCCGTCTGCTCTACCCTCAGGGATCCCTGACCAAATCCCCCCACCTCCTCCGGGGCGGCACTGTGTCCACCCCTGTCCCATAGCACCCCACACTCCCTGCCTTCTCTGTCCCAGGACAACTCACATGGGGGCAGCTGGTGTCTCGAGGGAGCAGCCCCCTTGCACTGGAGGGCCCCCCAAGAATGGGGGTCTGTGAAGGAGGACTGCAGAGCTCGGGGAAGGGGTTGGGGATGGAGGGTAGAGAGGTTGACCGCAGCTCCTCCTGTCGAAGTTTCCTGGGCGGTGTGGGGGAAGGAGGGGGGAGTGAGGAGTTGGCTGCAAGCTTCTGTGCGTTACCCCGGCGCTGACCACGCCCCCCCGGCCCCCCTCATCCGTCACCCCATCTTACCTGCTGGTCGAAATGGGCAGAGGCTGGGACCTCTTCACTTCCCCAGACAGAGGAACATCGGGAGGCGGGGGAGTCCCAGGAGGGTTCCCAGGGGCCAGGCACAGGTCTTCTGAGGAGCTGCTGAGATGAGGTGGAGACAGACCCAGCTCCATGACATCTGAGGGAGAAGACGGGGCTGACACAGCTGCTCCTGTGCCCTTGTCCTGGGGAGAAGGGCCAAGAGGACCCAGACCTCCTGACTTGACCCTGCTGTCAAGGTGCCCACCAGAGCTTACACAGCACCTCCTTGCTCCCCCCTAACTGGCATTCCCTGGAGCCTTTGAGGAAGGGTAGATTGTGCCCATTTTAACACAGGGGACACTGAGTTCCCGAGAAGGAAGCATCGTTGCCCCATCACAGGTGAGCCAGGGAGTGGAACCCGGTGTTTGGGCTCCAAGTCCAGTGCTCTTCCTTAGGCCCAAGTTGTCCAGGGGAAGAGCTGTGAGGGTCCCCCACCACAAGCCAGGCAGCAGCAACACACTCCATGACGCACAGATGGTCTGGGGCTCAGGGTCTCGGTGTCACCCTTTCTGAACGTGGGGCACTCACTCCTCTGGGCTCTGCCCCAGGTTTTTCCAGCGCTTTGTTGTCAGAGCCTGTTGTGGCAACGCCTGCCCAAGTGCCGAGTGATGCACAGAAGGGGTGAAGGAGGTGCGGAAGGACAGGAGCCAGGAGGGCAGGAGGCGGGCTCAGCTGCTGTGGGAGGGAGGAAGCTAGCCTGGGGGCCCTCGCCCTAGCAGCCCCCAAACCTTGTGTGCCTTCCTCAGGCCCCTCCTCCTGCCTAAATTTCTTAAGGCCTCAATGCTGAGCCACTTCCTCTGAGAAGCCTTCCAGGATTTTCCACATTCAGACTGAAGGGCTCCCTCTCCGCACTGTGCTGGGGCCTCTGCGCCAATTACTGTGCACCTGTCTTATCCACCCACTGGTCTGAAGATGCCCGGCCACCCCAGGCAAGGCCAGGGTCTTACCCATGTCTTATCACCCACAGGCATCCAGGACGAGTAAGGAGAGAAGAGATGGGGCAAAGATGCCCACTAGCGGGTAGAGGCATTGCAGGCCCCTCCTCCACAGGAACCAAGACCCTTTTGGCTGGACTGAGACCTGGGAGGACCTGGGAGGACTCACAGTTCAGCCCCCTACTTGCTCTCCAGACACTGGGCCGGTGCTGTTCGGTGCCTAAGGTACCTGGGATTGACCGCCCCCCCCCCCAGGATGAGGCAGGTCCCCAACCCTTAAGTGAGGGCATGAGGAGATCTGGGGGACAGGTGAGTCAGGGTGGGGTGGGACAGCACTGCCTGGGGCTCTCCATTCAACCTTGACTCATCTGCACAACTTCCTGGCTTAGGAGAAACACAAACAACCCTGCCTCTAA
>NW_006791954.1:4304653-4311558 GCF_000442215.2 Lipotes vexillifer | reverse complement strand
GGCCTGGGAGGAATGGGGGAGGGGCCGGGAACAGGATGGGGGAGGAGGAGGATGTGGGGGGGGGGGCGCTGAGGCTCCTCTGACATCATCTCCTCCTCTCAGCCTTGGCCTAACTCCAACTCCTCCAGCACAGGTGGCACCTGCAAGGGGCCCCAGTAGCCACCACCCAGCCCAGGAGCCCCCTCACCCAGGAGGAAGAGAAGAAAGGCCTGGCCTGGATTCAGAAGCCCATCTGGAGTGGAGCTGACCTCTCAGGGGTGCCCCTACTGCATTCAAAGTAACCCAAAGAAACATGCAGCTCTCCCTCTCCTGTCTGGGGCCCTCAAGACTTTTATTCTGCTGCTGCTGCCCACCCTTAGCACCCAGGACTCAGCTGGCTCATGGGGCCCATCCTCATCACCCCTGGGAGATGAGGGTCCTTCTAATTAATACACTCTCCTGGGTGTCCTGGCCAGAAGTGTACTCAGGAACAGGAGTAGAAAGTCAAGACACACAAGAGGACAGACACAGTCAGGCAGACAGGGGAAGGCCAGGAGAGAGAGAGCCACGGGGGTCCTGCCAGGAAGGGGAAGACACACCCACCATCGAACATCCAGAGACACAGGCACATCAACACTCCACTCGCACCCCTGTCTAACCTCTGGCAGCCATCCCTGGTGACTTCGTTCCGAGGAGGACTAGGGGAGGGGCTGCAGGAGCTGCCTCCACCAGGAAGCCAGAGACCAGCAGTGCGGTGGTCTGGGGCCCAGAGGACTGGGTCCACCCCCATCCCAGAAGGGCAGCATTTGGAAGGGAAGAGGGTAGATTTAAGTCAGACTAGAGTCTGGCCTCTGTGGGCAGGAAGGCTGACTCAGGATGGGTTTAGCCTTCAGATCCCTCCACCCTGCTCTCCAGACCCTTCCAAGGCAAGACAGGAATGGGGCAGTGGGGACCAAAGAGAAAAGGGAGCAGAAACGGGGTCCTAGCCGTCCCGCTTGGGCAGCCTCCACCCCCATCGCCAAGAGAGCTGAAGCTTTCAAACTGGGGCCCTGGGAAGGTTATATTGAAGAAATCGACCCCCCAAATCAATCTGTCCCCTCGATACTGCGAATCCCAGCGGCGGCTTCCCCAGTAGCCTCTCGGGCCCTGGCGGCTCCGGCCCCGGCGGCTCCGGCCCCACCCTCCTTCCCGTCCTCCAGGCCTTCAGCCTCCTTGTTTACTTCCTGGACCTTGCCCCACCTGGCTGGCCCCGAGGGCGGGTGGCAGTAAGAGGCCCGTAGAAAACAAGGCCACCTTCGGTACCTCCCAGGGTGGGGGGAGGGGCTGGAAGCGCCGGGAGGTGGCGGGAAGGCCCCGGCCTGGCCCAGGACCCCACGCCCCGCCCCCATCGGGTTTTAGTGGTGGTGGGGGGGGAAGGCTTTACCCGTGGGGGAGCCCTTAGGGTGAGGGCCCAGGTGAGGAGGCGGGAAACCCCTAGATGACCCGGAGCTGGGGGGAGGGCCCCGGACCCTGAGGCCCCGCCCACTCCCCAACTAGGGAAAAAACGCCCAATGGGAGTCCGGGGGGCAGCTCTTTTAAAGTTTAATTTGGGAAGAATGCTGGAGTGTCTGTGGAGTTAATCATTACAGGCTGCTAGCCTTCACGGGGGGCCTCCCCAGCAGGATATCAGGGGGAGAGGGGAGAGCAGAGTCCAGGACAGGCAGACCAAGAGGGGGCATTCTTGAGGGGCAGTGGGGTTGCAAGGCCTGACAATGGCGGGCAGGTGCATTCTCCATCCCCAACGTGCCAGGGAGATCCAGACTCGGACCGGGTCTTTCCTCAGCCTATTCAGACAGACGAGGCAGCCCTCCCCGCCCCACACGCACACACACTTCCCAGGCCCCCCCGAGCTGCAGACCCCCTCCAGCCTGCCGAGACCACTTCTTTCTGAAGCCAGAAGAGACCACCCCACGTCCCCCGGGCCTGCCCCACCCCCACCTTCCCACCCGAGGGCAGGACCCTGTGTTCCTGAGTCAGGATACAATCCAGAGAGACGGAGCTCTAGCAATTAAGAGAATCCCTCTCGTTTACTGCCCTCCAATTTGGTGGGTGCCCCGCTGCCCCCGCGGAGACGTCTGTCTTTAATAAAGACTTTGGGGAACTCAAACTGGGGTCAAGTCAGACTGAGCTAGGGAGAGACTTGGGGCAGCTGCCTCGGTATTCGGACTCCTCTCCTAGCCCTCTTTCTGGGAATGTGGGGAGGGGCTAGTTTCAGCGGGAAAGCCGCGTCTCCACGGGGAGAGAATCTGGTATCTTGCTTCCCCGACCCCATCAGCTGGTCCCTGAGTGTGTCTGGGGTAGAGGAGGTTAGGGAGGGGGAGATGCGGAGAAGGACGAAGGACCAGGCAAAACGGGAAATGAGCATCGGGAGAGACTGGGAGTAGACGGTGAGGAGGGGGCGGGATGGGAGACTGGAGGAAAAGAGAAAGCGAGGCCGCTAGAGCAACACAGCAGGAGGCCGGATCTTTTTCCTTATCGATCCTGCATCTGCCGGTGCTCCCAGACCCCAAGATGAAGTGCCCGCTCTGGTCCTTACCTGGACCCTGGGTGTTGGTACACCTGGCTGGGGCCACCGGTTTAGGGAGGGAGACTCCAAGCCCTTAATTACCTGTCCCCCTCCTGTCCCCGCCCTTGGCCTGACATCACTGAGGGGGGAAGGGGAGGAGGAGCCAGGCGGCCGTCCGTCCTGTCCACCTGGGCATCCGGCCAGCCAGCTCCTGGCCCTGAGACTGGCACAGCCTGGGGCCCTGGTGCGGCTGGGGGGTGGGAGCAGGTTGTCGTCTGGGACCGATCTCGGTCCCCTTACCTGGAGGAGCCCCAGCAGGAGGAGCAGGACACAGCGTTCGAAGTCCAGCTCTATCTAGGAGCATCAGACACCTGGACTTGATTTCAAATCTGCTCCCTCTTCTTTACAGGTGGTATGAGGGTGTCCTGACTTTGGACGCAGAAGTGGGGGCAGGCTGAGCTCTGTTGTCCAGGCTCCTGGCCCAAGGAAACAGATTATCCTGGGCAGGTGGGGGCGGGGCCTGAAGGAGGGGCAGGGGAGGAGGAAGCACAGGAGGAGGGGCGGGGACTCCCTGACACTCTGTGCTGGCTGGGATTGTTTTTGTCCTTCTTAGCAGGTGCCAGGGGAGAGACAGTCGAACTGAACTGCCTCGAGAGCGAAGATCTAGGATCCTCATGACCTGGGAGGGAGGGGCTGGGGCCTGGAAAGTCAGGGAAAATGGCCCCGCCCACTCTTCCCCGTGCCCCTCCCCAGACCTGGTCTGTTCATTGGCCAATTTAGGGGGCCTGTCTGCTGCTCAGGGTCCTACCCCCCTGGAGCAAAGGGCACTCTGCGAAAGAGGGAAGCCAGCCAGAGGGAGTCCAGCAACATGGCCTGCCCCTTGACCTCCAGCCACAGTCTGGCCACCCAGACTGCACCCTGGCCCCTCAGAGGCACCCAGCATATATCTTCCCTTCTAAGCAAAGTCCAGGGTCTCAGCTTCCCCTTCTAAAATCGAAGGGGTTAGGCAAGGTCTCATAGCGGGAGGAGTGATTTGGGGAAAGCTCTGGCCAGGTGCCAGGGGACTCCCCTTAGGGCTCTCCTTCAGCACTAGGCAAACACAAGGGTGGAGAGAGGGCCTGGAAGGCTGAGATCAAAGGCAGCAGCCGCCTTCCAGCCCAAGTGGGTGACAGTGGGTTAACCAACAATTCATAGGGGTGATAAGAGGTCTGCCCTGGAGGACCAAGAAGGAGTGGCTCCAGGCTCAACTTTCTCCAAACTGTGTTTTCCTTGGAAAAACCAGTACGAGCAGACTAAGCAAAGATGTGGGGGAGGGGGCACGGTCACCCGGGCCACTAGACAGCTTGTGCAAAACACAGTAGACAACTCATTCAATCATTCCTTCATCCACTCAACTAATATTTGTTAAGTACCTAGTATGTGCCAACCCCATGCTTGGCACTGGGGATACAGTGAGCAACAAAACAGACCCCACCCTTATCTTCATGCAGCCCAATCAGGGAGACTGGTGTTAATCAAAGAACCACACAAATAATAAGAAATGACAGGAGAGGGCTTCCCTGGTGGCGCAGTTGTGAAGAATCCGCCTTCCAATGCAGGAGACACGGGTTTGAGCCCTGGTCCGGGAAGATCCCCCATGCCGCGGAGCAACTAAGCCCGTGCGCCACAACTACTGAGCCTGCACTCTAGAGCCCGCAAGCCACAACTACTGAGCCTGCGTGCCACAACTACTGAGCCCACGCTCTAGAGTCCACAAGCCACAACTACTGAGCCCGTGTGCCACAACTACTGAGCCTGTGCTCTAGAGCCCACGAGCCACGACTGCTGAAGCCTGTGCACGTAGAGCCTGTGCTCCGCAACAAGAGAAACCACTGCAATGAGAACCCCACGCACAGCAACAAAGAGTAGCCCCTGCTCGCCGCAACTAGAGAAAGCCCGTTCGCAGCAACGAAGACCCAATGCAGCCAAAAATAAATTAATTAATTAACTTAAAAAAAAGAAAGAAAGAAATGACAGGAGACAACTATGCTGGGAGAATGGCTTACCCAGGGAGTTAGGGAGGACTTCTCTGTAGAAGTGACAACTGAGCAGAGGGGAAGTTGTCTGGGGCAGAGAGATTTGGATTGGTGGATGGGAAGGGGCGGGGGGGGGGGCACCTTTCATGATGATGGAACAAATGTCAAAGCCCTTGACTAAATGGGACAGAGCATGCGTAGGCAGAGTGGGGTGGAGAAGGAAGGAGAGGAGGCCACACAGGTGCAGCTGAGCAGGTGTGGAAGGTGTGGGGAAAGGCTTTGTACTCAACTCTGTTTCTCAAAGTGTGGCCTGTGACCACGGCCTCCAAATCTCCCTAGGCTTGTATAAAAAAACAGATCCCTGGGCCCCTCCCCAACTACTGAATCTCGGTCTCTGGGGCCAAGACCCAGGAATGTGAGGTACTGACAAGCCCTCGGGTGGTTGTTCTGTAAACCGGGTTTACGAGCCATCCATCCTGTCTGTCCAGACCAGCAGGAACTACGGGCAGAGGCCAGACCCTGCAGGGTCCATCTCGGCTGAACTAGAGGCACAGAGGAGCAGGCAGATTCATATTTTGGAAAAATCACTCTGGATGTTGAAGGATAGGTTGGAGAGGGAAGCCAACTCAGACTCGGAGGGCTGAGGGCTATAGGATTCCATTTATTTGACTTCCTAGAGGGGGCAGAATGCTAAGGACAGAAAGCAGATCTGGAGTTGGGGAGGAGGGAGAGGGGTTGACAGCAGAGGAGCTTATGAGGAGGTAATGGAGATGTGTATATCTCGGGTGGATGTACAACAGGACTCACAGAACTGTACACTCAAGAGGATGTGTATTACTGTGTATAAATTATATCTGAATTTCTTAAATAAAAAAAAGAAACAACAACAAAAAGGAATAGATTTATAGATCAGTAGAACAGAATTAAGAGTCCAAATAAAACCCCTTACATTTCTGGTCAATTGATTTTTTTTTCCCTTAATATCAACTCTTTATTTATTTATTTATTTACTTACTTATTTATTTATTTATTTTTGCCTGTGTTGGGTCCTAGTTGCGGCACGCATGCTCTTCCTTGCAGAGCATGGGTTTCTCTCTAGTTGTGGAGCGCAGGCTCAGTTGCCCCGCAGCACGTGGGATCTTAGTTCCCCGACCAGGGATCGAACCCAAGTCCCCTGGTTTGGAAGGCGGATTCTTAACCACAGGACCACCAGGGAAGTCCCTGGTCAATTGATCTTTTTTTTTTTTTTTTTTTTTTTTTTGTGGTAAGCGGGCCTCTCACTGTTGTGGCCTCTCCCTTGTGGAGCACAGACTCCGGACGCACAGGCTTAGTGGCCATGGCTCACGGGGCCAGCTGCTCTGCGGCATGTGGGATCTTCCCAGACCGGGGCACGAACCCGTGTCCCTTGCATCGGCAGGCGGACTCTCAACCACTGCGCCACCAGGGAAGCCCTGGTCAATTGATTTTTGACAAAGGTGCCAAGACAATTCAATGGGGAAAAGGATAGTCTTTTTGATAAATGGTTCTGGGACAACTGAATATCCACATGCCAAAAGATGTATTTAGATCCTTCCTTTATACGATGTACAAATATTAACTCAAAATAGGCCATAGACCTAAATGTAAGAGCTAAAACTATAAAACTTCTAGAAGAAATTATGCAGGAAAATCTTCCTACCTCGTGTTAGGCAGGGATCTCAGATGCAACAGCAAAAGCACAAATGACAAAAGAAAAAATTTATAAATTATACTTTACCAAAATTTTTAAATTGTGCACTTCAAAAGACATCATTAAGAAAATTGAAAAAAAAAAAACACCGCGGGCTTCCCTGGTGGCGCAGTGGTTGAGAGTCCGCCTGCCAATGCAGGGGACACGGGTTCGTGCCCCGGTCCGGGAAGATCCCACATGCCGCGAAGCAGCTGGGCCCGCGGGCCATGGCCGCAGAGCCTGCGCGTCCGGTGCTCCGCAACGGGAGAGGCCACAACAGTGAGAGGCCCGCGTACTGCAAAAAAAACAAAAACAAAAAAAACAAAAAACAAACAAACAAACAAAACCTGTGGAAGACTGGAGGAAAATAATTGCAAGTCGTATGTTTGATTAGGGACTTTGTATCCAGAAGAGGGTTGACCCCTGAACAATACAGGGGTTAGGGGCACCGACGACCCCTGAGCAGTTGAAAATCTGAGTATAACTTTACAGCCAGCCTTCCCTATCCAGTTTCCATCTACAGATTCAATCAACCTTGGATCATGTAGTACTGTATTATGTACTTTTTTTTTTTTTGCACTACGCGGGCCTCTCACTGTCCCGCTGTGGAGCACAGGCTCCGGACGCGCAGGCGCACGGGCTGGGCCCGTGGCCCACG
>NW_006791954.1:4297299-4304365 GCF_000442215.2 Lipotes vexillifer | reverse complement strand
CCGCAAAAAAAAAAAAAAAAAAAAAAAAAAAGATTTGAATAAGTGTTTTTCCAAATAAGATATATGAGTGGCTCATAAGCACATGAAAAGGTGCTCAAGATCATTAGTTATTAGAGCGATTCAAATTAAAACCACCTCACTCCCATCAGGATGGCTATAATGAAAGAGACAGACAACAAGTCTTGACAAGGATATGAGGAAACAAATTGTCATATATTGCTGGTAGGAATGTAAAATGGTGCAGCCACTTTGAAAAACAGTTTGGCCGTTGCTTAAGATAAACATAAACTTTCCATACAACCTAGCAAGTCTACTCGTAGGAATCTACCCAAGTAAAAACACATGCACATACAAAGACACTTACATGAACATTCATAGCAGCATTACTCAAAACAGCCCAAAACTGGAAACTCAAAATGTCCATCAACTGGTATTGAACAGATAAATAAAACAGTACATCCATACATTGGGATATTACTCAGCAACTAAAAGGAACAGACTACTGGTACATGCTACAGCATGGATGAACCTCAAAAACTTTAAATGGAGTGGAAGAAGTCAGAAGCAAAAGATTGCATATTAGTTCATTTATAAGAATATCCAGAAGAGGCAAATTTATAGACAGAAAGCAGATCAGTGGTGGCTTAGGGCTGGAGCCGGGCGCTGGATTGACTGCAAATACACAGGTGGGACTTTTTCATGTTGGTGGAAATGTGTGGTGATGGCTGCACAACTCTATACGTCATTGAATTGCTTAAAAATGAATGTGAGGATATTATGGTGAGACTCCAAGGAGAGTAGAGGCAGGGAGACAGCCTCCATTTCTAGAGTTACAAGACGGGAATAAAGAAGCCAGCTCTGTAGCGGGGCTAGGATGAGATAGGGAGGTGCAGGAACTGGATGCACGCGATGGCAGCATAGAGCCTGCGAAATCGAAGCGTCAAAGCCTAAGGTTCCGGAAGGCAGAAGGCTGGCGGTGACTGCCCAGACTGTGCCTGCAGCTTAGAGCTTAGGAGAAGTACCTGAGTGTGTAACTATGGAGTGGTTTAAAATACCATCAGTGGGACTTCCCTGGTGGTGCAGTGGTTAAAAATCCGCCCGCCAATGCAGGGGACACAGGATCGAGCCCTGGTCTGGGAAGATCCCACCTGCCGAGGAGCAGCTAAGCCCGTGCACCACAACTACTGAGCCTGCGCTCTAGAGTCCTTGGGCCACAACTACTGAGCCCACGTGCCACAACTACTGAAGCCCACGCGCCTACAGCCTGTGCTCCGCAACAAGAGAAGCCACTGCAATGAGAAGCTCACTTACTACAACAAAGAGTAGCCTCCGCTCGCTGCAACTAGAGAAAGCCAGCGGGCAGCAACGAAGACCCAACGCAGCCAAAATAATTAATTAATTAAAAATAAAATAAAATAAAATAAAATGCCATCAGCTAGTGAGAAATGGCAACTACTCCATACCATCAGCCAACCCCAGGCCCTGGGTCCGCTTGCCCCACTTTCTCTTCCTTTTGTAAACTGGAAAGCGCTTTGCAGTCTAAGACACGTCATTAGATTAAATAAGAGCGTTAAGTCCAGCGGACACTAGGTGCGGGGCATGTCGGGCGCTGAGAACGCAGGCCAGGAAAGTTGGTCTGGTCCCGTCCTCGCAGCCCAGCTCTCCAGCTGGTGACAGTGTCAAAACAAAGCAGCAGCAGCAGCCGCCTGAAGGGGGCGCCCGGATGTAACGCGCGGCCCCGCCCCGTCACGTGCCTGCGGCTTCGCGTCACACCCGGAAGCTGCTGCTGTGGGGAGCCGGCAGTAATGAGCGGGGAGACAGGGCCGGCGTCCGCAGCGCCCCCTCCCGGGGAGGTCGAACCGGGCAGTGGGGTCCGCATCGTGGTTGAGTACTGGTGAGGGGCTCAGGCCAGTGGGGAAATCCGGGCCGGAGGAGGGTGGGTCCACCGGAGGTACCGTCCCCGAAACCCAAGCGGACCTCAGGTATCTTCTCCCTAGTGAACCCTGCGGCTTCGAGGCGACCTACCTGGAGCTGGCGAGTGCCGTGAAGGAGCAGTATCCTGGCATCGAGATCGAGTCGCGCCTGGGGGGCACAGGTGAGGCCGCAGAACACCTGCTGAGTCAGTGTTCTAAATCCCAGCTCTACCACTTTCTAGCTCTGGCACATATAGTGTCCAGCAGTGTCTGGCACATAGTAAAATGTCCATATGCAACTTGAGTGAGGGGGGGTTACAGATGAAGCCTGTTGGGAAAAATGGGTGAGACTGAAGTGTAGGGTTGGAGGGGAGGGAACCCTCTATTGAGTTAGGAAGCCAAGTTCAAAGGAAGCGGCTGGGGCCCGTGAAGGACATGAAGGAGGGGCCTGTGTTAAGTCTAAGGAGTGTGGAGGGCCTCCCCTGACTTTTGCCCGTTCTCAGCATGCAGTTCATTCATCCGTTTATTTAATACCAGGGGCCTTTGAGATCGAAATCAATGGACAGCTGGTGTTCTCCAAGCTGGAGAATGGAGGCTTTCCTTATGAGAAAGATGTGAGTACTTGCCATGCTGGGAAGACTCCTGGTTCACCCTGACCCTACAATGAACGCATCATCCCATTCCACATCTCTGCCTTCTAGCTCATTGAGGCCATCCGAAGAGCCAGTAACGGAGAGCCCCTAGAAAAGATCACCAATAGCCGCCCTCCCTGCGTCATCCTGTGACTACACGTGATTCTGGGTTCCTGTTCTCTTCTGGGATCCAAGCCATGGTCACCCCTTTGGTTCTGCTGAGGGCTCCCTACTGCCTCTTTCACCTCACTTAGCTCCCTGCAGCTAAGAGACCCTGGCCTCCACTTTGCCCCTTTGGGTACCAGGAGGGTTCTGCGGTCTTAGGGGTCAAAGAGAAGACCCTCTCCATGGGCATTTCTACAGCCACCTTATACCCCTTTCCCAGGATCAGTGCCCACAAAAACCTGCTCCCCTCTCCAGCTTAGCCATACCTGTCAGATGCTACCATAGTTCTAATTTATTTTCCACTAACCCCAGGCAATGTCAGCTACTGGCAATAAAGTGGCACTGCAAACACCAGTGCCCACTAGTGTGTGTTTTTATGTCCAGTTTGGAACTGTGGGAAGGGAGGAGAGGGAGACAGAGGCCAGCCCAACCTTTATACCACCGACGTGATCCTGCTGTCTGGGTGGGTTTTTTCTGGATGGCTACTTCTAATTCAACGATTTCCTTGCCAAGGCAAGGAAAATGACTCACACGGTAGACACCGCCTCTTCTTTCCTCCATCCTTCCCCGACTACCCCTACCTACAGGGAGGAAATTACCCCATTCTGGTGGGTGGCCTTAGGAGTTTCTTTTCTTCTAAGCAAGAATGATCTGGTCATCAAAGGGCTCTCAGGTCAGAATCCCAACCGGTTTCCCCCCAACCCAGGCGCCAGGAAACTGGCAGTAGGCTCCTCATTCAAGCTTTCCGAAGATTCCTAGCCAGTCCCTCCAGGCAAGATGAACTGAATGTAGGTTAAGAGGTGAGCAGTAAAGGGGTGGCTCAGGGCCACCCCAGACATAGGCTTGTGTCCAGCTGTTTTCCAAAATATATTTGCAAATGGAGAAAGTGGGTATGGAGAAGGGACATCCCTCCCGCAACCCCAGGGACTGCCCCCCCCACCCCGCTTCCACAATACCCACTCTCCACCGAGTCCTTATTTCATCTTAAAAAAAATAATAAAATAAAACAACCAAAAAAAAATAAGTAAAAACAAAACCAAAAAAGCACTCTGTACAGGGACTGGATCTGGGCGCTGCTGCTGTCCCCTTCTTCTTAGGGGCAGAGCTAGGTCTCAGGGAGTCTCTGCTCTGGTTCCTAGACACCCTCTTGGGGCCTCTTCCCTTCCTAGGCTCAGCTTCCCTGTCCTTCAGTGTCAGGTTCTGGAAGAAGTCAGGCTGGGCTGCTCCCGCAGGTAAGGAGACTGGCTGTGGCATCCAGTGGACCCTAGTGGCTGGGCCAGGGCTCCAGCATCAGTCAAGACTCCCCGGTGCCGCCCCCTCTTCCAGCCAGGCTGGGCGGCTCTCAGCCACCTACGAGTTGGAAGAGGAAGATTGCTGGCATGGCAGGCTGCCCTGGATGTGATCCAAGGGCCCTCTCCCTGCCTCGTCCCGACGCGGGCCCCAAGTCAGGCCTTCCACACTCCCTGAGGGGCCAGCAGGGCCTCAGCGGTCCGGGCCTTTTGGCTCATACTGGCATGTCCAGACCCAGGTACTCAGGGTTCTCTGCTGTAGGGGTCCCTTCAAAGGTGCTGGGTGGAGAGCCCCGCTCTGATGGGTCCTGGTCCCAGTAATAGAGGTTGTCAAAGGCTGGGCTGAAGGCCGGAGAAGAGTGGGACTGAGGGGCAGCCCTGCCCCGGGGCGCCAAGTACTCGGGGTTCTCCACGGCAGCCCCAAAGGCAACAATGTCTTTGACAACCCCATTCTTCCCAGGGGAGAGAGTCTTGGGCCTTTCCAGAGTGGAACCGGCAGGTCGAGGAGGAGGCCGAGGGCCCTCTAGGGGTGAGGGGGGCTGTGGCCGAACCTCTGGCTGGTTCACATATTCTGAAAGGACAAGAGAAGGAGGCTTGTTAGGGGGGAGGAGCCCGTGTGTTCTGGCTGCTGCCCCTGCCCCCATAGTGGGCCCTGGGCTGAGCACCCCCAATCCCCACCTCCCAACCTCTCAGCTCGGGCCTGGACTCCATACCGGGCTGGGGGCTGCAGGTCAGGGGGGCAACGTAGCCATCGGTCTCGGGAGGAAGCGGTACTGTGGGGTCCTCGCTGTACCGCTGTAGAGGGCTGGAGTCATGTTGGGGGAGGTTCTGCAGCCCCTTGGCTGCCCCCATTCCCAAGTCACCGTCAAACACATCAGAGCCGGCCCCTTCGGAAGGTGCCAGCGGAGACCTGGGGGGCTCCTCCTCCGAGGGCTCCAGACCCAGCGTCAGCTCACCACCGCCACTCTGAGGACGAGAGAGAAGGTCATGATGGGGGTCATTCGTGATGGAGACTCCACGGGAGGTGACAGGGTCACAAGAGATAAAAGGAAGTTGCCTTCGGGGTTTGACACAGTCACTGTGGCAAGAGTGGGGTCACAGTTGGAAAGCAGTAGGAATCCTTCTTGGGGATAATGGGGTCTCCTCCGTGAGAGGTGATGGCTGGGGGACATTGGAGAAAGGGACTCTAGTCCACTGGGGTCGGGGGAAGTAACCAGACACACCCACCACACTGTGACAGGGGGCACTGACCCTGGTGGATGTGCTGCGGTGCCTGCGGTGGGCTGTGCCCCCAGAGCCCGGGGCAGGGTCTGGGCAGAAGAAGCCTTGCTGGGGTACCAGGTACTCCTCAGCATCCACCAGGTCCCCCATGTCATCATCCTCCAGCAGTGAGCGGTAGAAGGTGCTGTCCAAGGGGCTGGTAGGGCCCAAGTCTTCATTCTGGGGAGGCGGGAGACAGAGCGTGGCAACCTCTCCCCAGCCCAGCCTCCCAAGGGAGGCTCAGGGAGTACCAGAGGTCTGACGAGTCAGGGAAGGGCTGGGCTTGGAAGCCTGGGACCCAGGAATCATCTCCCTTTCCTCCCTCTAAGGGAGAGTGATCTTAGCCACAGGCAGGGATGGCATGGAAAGGCCCAGTACCTGGATGACCACAAAGCGCTGGGGGTCCCTGGCCATGCGGGAGAATTCGGCCACCAACTCCCGGAACCTCGGCCGACATTCAGAGTCAATCATCCAACCTGGGGGTGGGCAGGAGTCCAGCATCTCAGTTCTGGCTGCAGCCTGTGTGCAGAGCCCCTCACCCCCACCCCCGGCCTAGACAACCCCAGTTACTAGAGTCCAAAGCCCTCAGGTGGTAGAGAAGAGGTACCAGACTCGGATCCTGAGAGAGAACCTTTGAGAATCTCTACTAGTTTCCCCTTTTTATTTTGCATTAAGCCTCTTTCTAGCTGGTCCTTGATAGCTCCTCTGGACTGGTACTGTAAAGGGAAGTGAGACCCTTTTGAGACTGCATTAAACATATCCTGCTCTTGGCCCCTTCCCATGCCCCTCGTAGGCCCCTCCACCCAGGCCCTCCCACTCCTCCAAGCAGCCAACCCAGCTCAACCACGCACATTTGACCATGATCATGTAGACATCAATGGTGCAGATGGGGGGCTGGGGCAGCCGTTCCCCCTTCTCCAGGAGGTCAGGGATCTCCCGGGCTGGGATCCCATCGTAAGGTTTGGCGCCAAAAGTCATCAGCTCCCACACAGTCACACCTGGGGCAGAGATGGGGTCAAGAGGTGGGGGGACCAGAGGGAGCTTTAGTGTACTGAGCCCCAGAGGCTCTATCCAAGAGCCTGGCACCATGGGGGAAGGAGGGGAGGGATGCAGTGTCAAGGGCAGGAGATACCCAGTCTTTCCGCAGTCCCTGGCAGACTGAGGCACTGGCAGCCCCTTCCTTCCTTCATGCTAAAGTGTCCATTAATTCGCTCCATCCCAGCTCTCATCCTTCCACCCGCATCCCCCCCCAGGGCCACGGCTCCGTGTCCACCCTTCCAACCCACCCCATCACACACCATAGCTCCACACATCACTCTGGTGGGTGAACCGCCGGCGGAGAATGGACTCCAACGCCATCCACTTGATGGGCACCTGGGAGAGCAGAGAAGGAAGTGCTCCAACCAGGTATGGTGGGGAGGTGGCCGTTCTGAGTGCTCCCAGGGGCCAGACCCCACTCCCCCTTGCTTCACTCTGCTCCCTCCTCTGACCTTGCCCCCATCCGCATGGTACTCTGTCTCATCAATGTCCAGCAGCCGAGCCAGCCCGAAGTCTGTAATCTTGACATGGTTGGGACTCTTGACCAGCACATTCCGGGCAGCCAGGTCCCTGTGCACGAGCCGCACATCCTCCAAGTAGCTCATCCCCTGGGGTCAGAGGCATCTGTGTGGACCTCGCTCTGCCAGAACTCTCCCAGGAAACCTCCTCATCCTAGCTCTGAGTGGAGACAGATGCTTGCTCCCAAGGGCACCCGCAGAGCCCCGGCCCCCAAAGTGCATACCTTGGCAATCTGCACACACCAGTTCAG
>NW_006791954.1:4292199-4297249 GCF_000442215.2 Lipotes vexillifer | reverse complement strand
TTCAGCAGGTCCTGGGAGCCCAGGCGCCCGCGGTGCTCCCGGACGTGGTCTAGGAGGCAGCCATAGGGCATAAGCTGTGTCACCAGCTGCACCGTGGATGTCAGGCAGATGCCCAGAAGGCGGGACACGTATGGGGACCCTACACCAGCCATCACATATGCTTCCTGGGAGCAAGGGTACACACTGAGAGGGTATGGGAGACCACTAGCCCCCAAACCACCACACACCCCTCCCGAGGGCGGAGCCGTGACTGGGGACCCCCACTCAATCCAACCCCATTCGTCACAAACCAGAACCATGGCCCACGGACGCAGGAGGTTAAGAGGAGTGATCTGGGGGATCACAAAGTGTCTCCTAAAACCCCAGTGAAGACACAGCCCACAGCCCAGACCTGCAGCCAGGGGGTCCCCACTGTACTCCCAGCTGGAGGGTGGAAGGGCTTACGTCCAAGATTTCTTTGTTGGCTTTGGGGGATGTGTTTTCCCTCAACACTTTGATGGCCACTGGGATTTTCACATTTTCCCCATCGGGGATCCAGATGCCCTGGGCAGAGAGAGGAGGATGTGAGCAGGAAGAGGGTGGGCCAGATCCAACCTGCAGTCGTCCAAGGGGTCACTACTTGTACTCCCAGTCCTTCCCCACCCTTGGGCCAACCCCATTATTTAGCAACAACCTCGCCATTTCAGCCCACTCCCTATCCCCTTATATGTAACTGCCCTACCCAACAGAACCGCCCCCAGCCCCTGGCGGTCTTCCAGACAGGACCCTCATCCACGCCCTGACCGCATCCTCTGGGACCGCCCACCCAGGACTTTGGCCCCACCCCTGACCTTGTAGACGGTGCCAAAAGCTCCGGATCCAAGCACCTTCACCTTCCTCAGCTCTGTCTCTTTCAGGATCCGCATCTGAGCCTGATTTGGCATCGCTCCGCTCGGTGTCAGGGGCTCCACCAGCTGGGGTGAAGGGGTGGCGCGTCAGTGCCGCGGGCTGGGCTGCAGACCCCAGGCCACCCGAGAGGCCCTCAGACCGCCTCACCTCTGTCTCCTGCAGCAGCCTCCGCATCGTATACTTCCGGATCTTCTGCCGCCGTCGCTTGATGAGGATGCCGAAGACCAGCCCCACGACAACGAGCAGCAGAATGCCCACCACAGCGGCAATGATGGACGTCACAGGGCTGGGGGCAGGAGCCAGGGTCAGGGATTGGGGACCAGTCTGGGGCAGGAGGGATGAAGGGGTCCCACGGAGGGGCATGAAGGTCACTGGCGTTTGGAAAGGGAAGTTGGAAGGGTGACGTGCAGGCTCCTGTCCTGTTTCACCTACTCAGAAACCTCCCTCGGCTCCTTACTGCCTCCAGAATGAAGTCCAGACTCCTTGCTGGGCATTCAAAACCCTCTCCACCCACATCTCCAAATTGTCTATGCTCTTGCCCAGGGCTCTAGCCCAGGATTCTCAAACTTCCTGACAAAAATCACCAGGGAGCTTGTCAATATGCAAGAGTCTGGAGCCCTACCCTCCAGAGATTCTGACTGTGGTATGAGGTGGGGAATGTGCACCCAGTGATTCTAATATTCTAGCCAAATTTTCCACCCATAGGTCATGATTTCCACACCTCCCAGCCTTTGTTAATTCTACCTGGACCATCATTTCTGCATGAGGTCATCTTTCAAGACTCAGCTCATCCTGGGATAGAAGGATCTCCTGGGTGCTGACCCTACATCATTGTCATCCTTGCCCCCTTCCCTTGCTTAGCCAAGGGCTGGCACATCACAGACCTCTAATGAACGCTTGTGTCATGGACAAGTGCTTACCTAGGACATACTCCAATCTGTTTTTCTCCCCACAGCCCTTCCCCAAACACCCCACTGCCTAGAAATCAAGTCCAGTGATGGCAGTGATGGACATCACAGGGCTTGTGGCCTCATGGTGAGGGAAAGCCTATGCCCTCCAAGATCCTGCCCTAACCTGATTCAGACTTCACCCCTTACTCCCTCCTCTGAGCTTACTCAGTGGCCCACCACAGCAGAACCTTCAGCAAACACGTCCTAGATTGTCCTGACCCCTCTCACCGTGCTGCCTGGTTGCTTTCCTCCTAATGCAAGTGACATACCTGCCCCTCTTTCAAGACCTGGATCCCATGCCACCTCCTCCTTGAAGCCTCCCACTGCCCCCAGGTAAGGATTCATTGTCCCATCCTCAGTGCTGCAGTTGCGCTCTCTTCTCAACGTGCCTTGAGTCCCAGGGAGTTGCAGGCTGCCTGTGTCCCTTAGGAGACCCCTACCTACTCGAGGGTGGGGAGGTGCTGGGTGTCTTCGCTATCTTTTCCTGTTCCCTGCCCCCCAAGCATCCCGAGCAGGTCCTCCGTCCACTGGTTGAAGCTAATTGAAAGGAGGATCCTTAGTGAAAGAGCGGGCTGGGGAGGGACATGTGTCATGTCAGGAGACCCCCTCCCTACAGCAGTGACCACTCAGGGGCCGGAGGGGGACTGAGGGGCAACATGGGATGCGTCCTGGGGACCAGGCTGACCTGGCTCTCTGCTCGGCGGGGCAGCCCTTGTCATCCAGGTCCACACAGCTGCAGAAGAGAGAGAGTCCTGTCAACAAGGCTGGGAACCACCTCTTGCACTCACTCAGCCTCACAATATCCCCAGAGGTGGGTGTAGCTGGGTTATGATGCCTATTTGACAAAGGCAGAAACTGGGCTCAAGGTCACCAGGGCTCTTTCTACCACCCCACAGGGGAGGCCTTCTCCAGTCTGCAAACCTGCATCCCCTGCACCTCCCTGTCTTGGGTAGGAAGTGGGGGGCACCCAGAGGAGCATCAAGTCCAAAAGCTTGGCTATCCCCTCTGTAGAGGGTGCCAGGGTAGTAGTTGGGCACAACCTCCACCGAGGACAGTCTGACAATACTGTGAACCAGCAGTTCCACCTCTCAGGATAGACCCTAAAAGTGCCAACACCTGTACACTAGGGGGCATGTAAAAAATGCTCACTTGTACATGGAGCTCAAGTGCAATAAACTGCACCCCCCCCCCAAAAAAAAAAGGAGACAAGTGCAATGAATATCCCTCAAACAGGGACATGGTTAAATAATACTACATTCATACAGCAGATTGAGTAGTTTAAAAAAAAAAAGGAGGTAGGTTCATGTGCACTCACAAGAAAGAATCTCCACATAAAGTGCCGGGACGCAGGGGAAGCAAAGTGCAGAGTACTATCCTATTTACATTAAAAAATGCGCACACACAAAACCCAAACTGATCATATGTGAGTCAGATGAAAGTGCTGAGAAATAGCTGAGCTAGACGAAATTGCTGTTTCTTGATCATTTTTGACTTCCCAAAACAGCAATCTCCAACCTAACATAAATGTAAAATGCATTCTCCCCAAGGAGGGGAGGGTGGGGCGCTGGGTGGGTGGGGGAGTGGACGAAAGGGCACTCCTACTTTACGGTGTTTATACTTTGATACTGCTGAAAATGTGTATCACAAGAATGTATGCATGCATTCCATGTGTAATTAAAAACAACTAAGTGAAAAACATAAAAAGAACAAGGCAGATCACCGTGTTAGGACATGGAAAAACATTGCAAGCAAAATTGCAATGCTGAGTGAGAAAAAGCAATTTCCAAACAATATGTATGGTCTATGATCCCATTTTGGTAAAAAGGAGTATATACTAGAATGTGCACAGATGAAAACTGGAGAATAATAATAATAATATATAAACATATACTTTATATGTTATAATAATAGTACATATGTTAGTGTGTGCATAGATTAAAAAACCTGGAGGAAAAATATTGCAAGTTATTAACAGTGGGATAGAATTGCTAATGCTATTCACTTTCATGCTTTAATTAAAAAAATTTTAACAACGTGTTACTTTTGTGATCAGAAAAAAAAGATATGAAAAATTAAGGGTCTCGGGGTAAGCAAAGGCAGAGTTGTCCCACTTTTAGAATAAGAGCCCCAGAGAGGGTCCTGGAACGAAGCCTTTCTTTCCGTGGAAAAGGCCCTCAGACTCACGAGTGGGTGCAGTTGATGGGGCACGGCTGGCACATGCCCTCCTCATCTGCAAACTTCCAGATGGGCATGAAGGAGAGGTCAGGCTTCACACCACTGGGGCAGCGAGCCACGCAGAAGGGAGGATCCTTGTAGTGGGTGCAAGCCACACACTGGTCAGCCTCCTGGGAGGGGAGGAAGGGTTTGTGGGGGGCTGGCACCGACACCCCCAGGGCAGCAGGATCAGGCCCTTGGGTCCCCTCTGTGCTTCCCTCAGTCACTCAGCAGCACTGTTCACCTTGCTCCTAGGACAGCCCCATACCTGCTGTGTCTGCTGCCCCTGTTCTGCACCCAGCTCCCCACCTTCAAAGCTTGATCCCCAGGCCTGGTGGGGTGGGGGGAGTGTATTACCTAAGGTATAACAGCAAGTAATAATAGTAACTAACTTGTGAAGACTTTTTCCTGTGCTCGGGCACTGTGCCAAACCCTACTTTGAGTTAATTCTCACTGCATCCCAATGGCGTAGGTACTAGTATAACGTTCATTTTATGAATGAACCAGTGCAAGTGGGGCCTGGATTTGAATCCAGGTCACCTGATGTCTAAGCCCCCAGGTCTAACCACCTTAGCACAGCCACGGCCAAGGGCACAGGCTTCCCTGGGCCCTGTGCATGGTCTGAAGGGCCTCAGCGTCCGCAACTCTTGCTGTCCCCAGCATCCCAGCCACATTCCACCCTCCTACCACCCTCCTACTGTTCAGGTCTGGGCTTGGAGTCCTCCCCAGGGGTATTTTACTGGACTTGGCCAGGTCCCTGGCAGCACCCCCAACCCTGCCCTGCTTCCCTCCACCCAGCTCTGAGCACACCAGCACCTCACCGAGCCAAAGCAGGTCACTGAGCCATTCTGGGGCTGACACTCAGGGTGGCACGGCAGACAGTACCTGTCCTTCACGTACTCCCGGGGGAGCCTGAGGAGAGGACGGCCAGTGAAGGGGTCTGGAAGGAGCCCCTGTGCACCGCCCCCGCCCGGCCGCCCCCTCCTCTGCCCTGCATA
>NW_006791954.1:4279700-4291920 GCF_000442215.2 Lipotes vexillifer | reverse complement strand
CGGCATTCTTCCACGCACTGCTGGCCCCGAAGGAACTGGCTGCAGTTGACGCACTGGGTGGGCCCTGGACCCCAGCAGTGCCCGTGGGCACACAGCGGGTAGCAGGCCAGGCCCTCGCCCACTGCAGTGAGGAGGAAGGGGTCAGAGGGGACTCTCAAGGGAGACTCCAGGTCCAGGGGAGCTGGGGGAAGAGTCTGTGGGCATGGCTCTGAGCTGGAGAGGTGGGGATAGGTGACACGCAAAGCAGGGAGAGAAAGAGTTCTGAGGTTCCAGGAACAGAGAGGAAAGGGAAGGGAGGGATGCCAAGGCAGTGTGGCAGGACCCTGCTAGAAGCCATGCCAAGAGGCCAGGCCAACCAGAGCTATGTCAAGGATGGTGCACCAGGGACGGGCAGTGCACACGCACAAGTAAGTCCCAGACTACTGCTGCTGCCAGAGGCCCGTGGGCACACCTGCGCAGCAGTGCTGGGCTCCCTGTCTTACCGCACTCGACCTCTGGCCGGTTGGCACTGTGGAGCAGGGCCTGGTGGGGGTTCCGGAAGAGCTGGTCCCAGGGCACCGTGTGTACAAAGCAGAGGCGGGCGTTGCGGTGGATGAGGGCCAGCCCACTGCCCAGTTCCCGCAGCGAGCGCAGCCCCAGCCAGCGGATGCCCAGCCCTTGCAGGGTCAGCGAGTAGGCACCACTGTGAGAGGGGGAGTGCTCAAATGCAGGGGGGCAACGCACCACTGACCCTCCCCCCCTCAGCAAAGGCTGCCCTCGCCTTCCTCCTGTCCCCAGCACACTCTGCAAACTTCCATGGGAATGCTGCTGCTGGAGTCCTCGGGGAATAAGAACCCCCATTCCCCCCTACACACTCAGAGCTTCTCCCGGGCCTCCCGGGGCAGCTCCTCCCCCGTCAGGCCTCCCTCCCCTGGTGCTCACTCATGCAGAATTCGTCCCCGGATTACTCGCAGATTCTGGAAGACGCGGAGGTCCGGCAGGCTGTCTGGCCACGCTGAGATGTACAGGTAACCTGCAGGCACAGGGTGAGGCTAGGGATGTGGGGACAGGACGAAGACCTCCCAGCCCCATCGAAGCAGGATTCAGAGACGGAGCTCACCTGTGATCTCCTCCAGAGACTCAAATACTCTGAGCTGCTCAGGCTGTAGGGGGGCAGTGTTGGAGGCTCGGTCCCTAGGAGGAGGATTAGGAGAGGGCCAACAAGGGGGTGGGTAAGACCTCCCTCCACGAGCTGGCCCTGCCATCCTCCCCAAGGAGGGTTTAAGTGGAGGGGAGCCTCCACTTAAACCCGTTGCCCATCGAGCCCGGCTGTTCCCATCCTGAACTTCAAAGCCCAGGCCCTGGCTTGGCAAATATCAAAACAATATTTATATCCTTTGATCTAGAAATTCTACTTCTAGGAATGTGGCCTAGAGAGACACTGGCCTCTGTTCCCAAAGGCATGTGCAAAGGAGAACTGTTTGTTAGAGGGAAAATAAAAAACCTAAGGAAATTTAAAATTTAAAATTTTTTTAAAATTTAAACTTAAAAAAATTTTAATCAAATACCTAAACACCCATCAGTAAATGGGGAGCTATTAAACATAATCCTGATCCAGCCAGACTACATACGAAGAACTAACATTCAGGAGCGTGTAGTATCTGCTGGGCCCGGTTATAGGAGCTTTACAAATATTAACTCATTTAAACTTTATAACACCTTAGGAGGGCGGGACTATTTTTGCCCCCATTTAACAGATGAGGAAACTGAGACCCAGCAAGAAGGTCACATGATTAGTAAGTGGTAGAAGCCAGGTCTCAAACCCAGGCAGCCTGGGCTCTTAGCTGCTACTCTTTGCTACCACTTCTTCCACAGCTGTGGAAAGAACAAGGCAGCTGGACATGAACTAACTGTCATAACCAGCTCTCCAAAGCCAGGGGCCGACAATATTCACAACAGGCTCCCATTTTAAATCAACCTTTCCCCCCAAATTACGAACACTACGTTTCTCTGTGCGTGTGTATCCATAGATGTATGAATGGTCTAGAAGAACACACACAAACTGTTAACGGTGGTCCCCTCTAGAAAGGGGAGTAAAGGTGGAGAAAGTGTTGAAGGGAATTTTCTCCTTTTTTAATACATATTTTTATTGAATGTATAATTCAGTACAATAAACTGCAGATTTTTAGTGTGCAGTTTAATGAGTTTTGTCAAATGCATTCACTCACCTATCCACCACCCCAACTGGTATACAGAACATTTCCATCACCCCAGAAGTTTCCTCTGTGTCCCTTTCCAGGCCCTCACCCTGGCGCAATCACTGTTCTGATTTCTCTCACCACACAGTGGTTTTGCCTATTCTAGAGCAAAGGGAATCATACAGTGTGGACTCTCTCTTGTCTGACTTATTTTGCTTAACATAATGTTTTTGAGACACATTCATGTTGTTTCATGTATCAGTAGGCCATTTCTTTTACTGCTGAGAATTTCACCGTATGGATATACCACATTTTACAGTTGACCCTTGAACAACGCCTGGGTTACGGCACCAACCCCCCACAAAGTCGAAAATCCAAGTATAACTTTACAGTCAGCCCTCTGCATCCATGGTTCCAGATTCAAGCAACCCCGGACTGTGCAGTACTGCAGTACGGATTTATTGAAAAAAGTTCACATTTAAGTGGACACACGCAGTTCAAACCCATGCTGTCCAAGGGTCAGCTTTATTGATTCCTTCAGCTATTGATATACATTTGCATTATTTCCAGTTCGGGGCCATTATGAATAAAGCTACTATGAACTCAAAGAGAATTTTACTTTATCTGGATGGTGTGACCTCCATACAAGTGCATGTTCATAGATAAAATGTCATTTATGAGAAAAATCCCGGGAATCCCCTGGCAGTCCAGTGGTTAGGACTCCTCGCTTTCATTGTCAAGGGCCTGGGATCAATCCCTCGTTGGTGAACTGAGATCCAGCAAGTCACGCGGCGCGGCCAAAGACAAACAAACAAAAAACAAAAAGAAAAACTCCCCCCTCCAAAGTCCCTGCTGGTCTTCCACCTGCTTCCTTTGCATCCCTGGCCTCCCACCTCTGTCTCCCACCATCCCCGAGAAATGCTTCCACTTCTGGGGCCTCAGGATTCAGTGACTGCCCTGACGCTGCCTCAGGCCATGTGCCCACCCTTAACTCTGAGTATCCTTACCCCTCAAAGCTCTCCGGCAGAAACGCCAGGCTCCCAAAGATCTTCTTGCAGCCAGCAAACTCCTGGATGTTGGCACTGGTGACCGCCCTCACCTCCCGCAGGTGTTCCATGCCCAGACCATAGCACACTGTGGGGAGGGGGGCAGGGGGGCACCTCAGCCTCCACGTGGAGCACCAGGAATTCAACCTCCTGGGTCCTGTCCACAGTCCCCTCCTGGGGCCACATGCCCCCTCCTCACATTGGCAGAGACACGGGGGAGCTTGTGGGAGTGCTCAGGGGAGGGCCAGGGGCAGAGTCAGTGGGAGAACAGGACTGGGTCCCAGAAGGGTCTGAGGGAGGGTGGCACAGCGGGCTAGGCCAGGCTGGGTGTGCAGGGGGTGGCCACTGGGTACCTCGGGCACAGGGCTTGCTGCATTTCTCACACCGCTGGGTTCCATCCTCAGCTGTCACCTCTTGGTTGTTCAGGGGACAAACCAGGGTGCAGGATCCCACGTCCGTGGACAGGTAGTTGTCTGAGGAGATCAAGATCGTCTGTCCACGTGCCCTGGCCTTTCAGCACCGCCCCCCACCACCATGAGCTGTGCAACCATGCCCAGGTAGTACAATAAGAATGATATCAACTGATACCGAAATGCCCTTACACCATATCTGAGCCCTAGACACTCGTCCACTCCTCACGACAACCCTGTGCGATAGGCACTGTTAGATTCCCATTTTGCCAAAAGGGAAACCAAGGCACAGAGTTTTCTGTAAATTACTCAAGGTCCCTGTGCTAGTAAGTGGAGGAGCCAGGACGTGAACCCAAATGATCTAGCTCTACACTTCGTACTCTTCCCCCACCACGGGGAGGGTACGACCAGGACCCAAGAGCCCACTGCTGTCTCCTGTGACAGGAGGAAAGAGGTCCCCAGGTCTGAGGCCAGTCCCTAAATGCCCATCAGTAAATAGGGGAGCTAGTAAAAAAAACTCTGATCTATCTAAAAATCAACACTTAGGGGTGCTGAGTATTGTCTGGGCACAGTTATAAGAGCTTTGCAAATATTAACTCATTCAAACTTTAGAACCACCTGGTGAGGATGGGACTATTTTGGCCCGCACTTAACAGATAAGGAAACCGAGACACAGCAAGAAGGTCACATGACTAATAAGGGGCAGAGCCTGGTCTCAAACCCAGGCAGTCTGGCTTCTGTGCATGGTCTCTTAGCCGCTATTCTTTGCTGCCACCTGCTCCACTGCTGTTGAAAGAACAAAGGCAGCTCAATACGAACTGCCATGACCAGCTCTCCAAAGCCAGGGGCGGACAGTACTCACAACATGCTTCCATTTACATAAACCAAAGTCCCCAGCAAAACCACTAGAAGTACGTCTCTCCCCGGCACTCACAAGGACAGGCGGTCACGCAGCTGGCGCCGAAGGTATAACGGCCCTCGGGGTTGGGCATGGACTCGAAGGTGTCCGTGTTGTAGGTGACCAGAGCTGGGCAGTGCAGCTCACAGATGCCACTGTGGTTGAAGTGGAGGCAGGCCTGGAGGACAGGCAGCTGGTGGGCACTGGGCTGTTTTGCCCTGGTGTGCCAGAGGGTTAGGGCAGCACCAGGCGGGATGCCCCTCCCCTTGCACCCCGAGGGCTGGGGCGCCGGGGGCACGTACCAGACAGTCAGAGTGCTTGGGGCCCGTGCAGCCGGCAGCACACTGCTCGTGGCAGCAGTCAGTGGGCTGCGGGCCCTTACAGCGGGCACAGCCGCTGGCACAGACGGTTCGCGTCACTGTTGGGCAAAGGGCAGGATGAGGGCTGGGCGGCAGCCTAGGCACCGGGCCCTTCACCAGCATCACGTTCTGGGGAGACTTCCTGCCTCAGGGAAGATGCCGAGGCCCGGCACCCACCCGCCACGTCACCTTTATTCCCACGCAGCCCCTGCCCCCAGATTCTGGGCCTCCCTATAACTCACAGCTCTGACAGTCCTTGGAACTTTCTCCCCAGCAGCGGGGAGCTTTACAAGCTGGAGAACAGGGTGGGCCTGGGGAGAGAAACAGAACGGCAGTGAGAGAGACAGAGACCAGGAGACAGAATGCACAGTGAGGGAGAGACGCAGGCAGAAGAGGACTCCAAAACCGGAGGCACGATCTGGAAGCAGAGGGAGACAGGGCAGAGAACCACAGAGATGAAGAGACACAGAGAAAACGGAAATGGGTGGTGTTAGTGCAGCAGCGGCGGGGGCGTGGAGTAAGCCAGGAGTTTGGGGTCGGTGGGCTGCGTGAGAAAGAGAGGCGGCTGCAGGCGGCGAGGGGCGTGGCTTACAGGCCCGTGAGCGGTTGGTGTCTATCAGCATGAGGGCCAGCTGGTTGTTCTTGTGGAAGATGTCCTTCCACAAAATCGTGTCCTGGTGGCAGAGCTGGGGGTTCCGCTGGATCAAGACCCCTCCCTTCAGCATCTCTGTGGGGCGGGGGGCAATAATCAGATGCTTCTTCCCCCATCTGTCATCTTCTGACCTCCCTCGGGGCCCGCCTGCCTTCTAAGAGGGGAATGGGGCTCTTAAGCACGCCCCAGGTTCCTCAGGGAGCAGAGAAGACTCCTTCAGCATCTTTTAGTCCTACCAACACCACCCCACACGTGAACAAACGGCGATCCGGGGCGGAGTGAGTTGTCCGTGTCACTGTCTCCTCCACCTCTACTCTGTGCATGTTGCTTGGCAGTTAAAAGAGAGTGTGAAATCCAGCCTCACCACCACTAACTAGCTGTGTAACCTCAAGCAAGTCACTCATCCTGTGTAAACCTCAGTTTTCTCACCTGTAAAACGAGAATAACACTGATGCTTCCCTTGCAAGATTAAAGCACAACTGAAACGGGGTTATGCAGGTAAAGCACCAGGCACTCAGAGTCTGGGACACCGTCAGCTCCAAGGCTGCCGCGTACAGTTACATAGTTTGTTCACTGTACGTGTGCATTCAGCCAAGAAGTGGGCAAAAACCCAGCCTGCATCCTAACTGTCAAGCTATGTGGGCTGGCACAAGCTATGACTTCCTGGGAAGAAGGGAAATCTTTTTCGAATCCTCACAAGGGCGCCTCCCCTAGCTCCACTTGCATCCACCCGGAAGGGACCCCAGTTCTTATTCACACGAAGCATCCCCATGGCTAACAGGGGCCCTGGTCAGTTCTCAATAACCAGCAGAGTTTCAACGATAAGGATGACCACCTGTGAGGCTTCGCAGCTGCAGCTCCTGCAGCCCTCCCAGAGCAGCGCGTGCAGCAGACGTGGCACTTTCGAGAAGGTCTCCATTGTCCAGCACGGCCAGGGCATAGTTGTCCTCGAACAGCTGGGTGCCTCGCACAATCCGCAGCCTCTGCAGGGGGACCTGACTCACTCGGTTGTGAGCGATGAGCACGTAGCCCTGCACCTCCTGGATCTCCTGGGAGGGGACAGGGTAGGGTAGGGCTGAGGCAGGTCCAGGCCCTGGACCACTACCACCGCCCCCCCGCACAAGGCCTCCTCAAGGTTACCCTGTGCTCGGGGATCTTGGGCAAGGCCCCCAGCCACTGACCAGTCCTGCTCCCTCAGGCATAAAATGGAGATCAAGGCCACTCCCCACATCCCCGAACCAGATTCTAGTACGATCAAGAAAGAAAATGGCGGGGGAACACTCTGTAAACTGTAAGCAAGCACCCCACCCTCTCTGCATCTCAGTTTCTTCATCTGTAAAGGAAAGGCCTGGACGAGATGATGTTTGCGATCTGACAGACTAAGCATCGCACCTGAGGCCCTGCTCCAGGGCACCACGGACACAACGCAGAGGCTGGTTTCCATTCTCTCTCCTGCTCCTGACCCTTTCACATACATTTTCCATGTGATTTCAAAATGGGCCCCCCAGGGAGTTCAAGCATGTCTGTTGCTCCCAATATACAGATAGGGAAACTGAGATCCAGTGAAGCCAAGGGCCTAGACCACATTCACATGGCTTGTCAGTGGCAGAAGTGGACCGGGAACCGGCCAGCCCTTGCATTACTCCGGGTAGGAGGGGGACAGTGGCTGGGGCAGTTGGGCAATGGAAGGTGATCATGCTGGCAAGAGAGCAAAAAATTTAGCAGAGGAACGGGTGCATTCCACCCAGAGATGTCCACGGCCAGCCACGTTGTAGAGAAGGAGTCAACTGGTCTTGCAGTAGGATGGACGGGGGTTAGACAACAGAAAGGACTTCCCAGTTGAGCCACAACAAAAGAGGAAATACAGGGTGGGGAACACTCTACTACCACCCATCTGCAAGCAGAGGGCTCAGCCCATCAGGAAACAGGGCCTGGCTGGGTTTTGCCCATGGGCCTCACCTGCAGGAAGGAGAGGCTGGCATTAGCGGGCAGGTAGGTGAGCTCCAGGTTACCCTGCACCACCTGACAGCCCTGGTAGAGGTGGCGGAGCATGTCCAGGTGGGTCTCGGGACTGGCCGGCAGCCGCAGCTTCATGTCTGTGCCGGTGCACACTGGCGGGAGAGAGAAGATGGGTCAGAGGACACTGCCCAGTGAGCTTTGCCAACCTGGCCACCTCTGCCAACCTACTCCCCAGAGTCATGCCACCGCAGACAGCGAGGAAGCACAACGGAAGGATCCCTCCTCCCGTGTCCCTTGTACCCACAGAACGTGCAACAACAAAAGAAAGTTTGCAAATTTGGGAAGAGGAGGGACATCAGGGGAGAAGCTCCCCTGACTCGGCCCATCCTGAGCATCCAGAGGGTGTCTCGCTGTGCCAGCCTTAGGGAGCTTGCCTGTTCGATCCAGAGTGTTGGCTGGCAAAGAAAGCCTCCCTTTGTCCCAAAGGCACAACTCAGGGCCAACGGGTAAAAATCCCCCAAGAGAGGCGATGATGAATCATGAATCCTCTGGATACCCCTTGACCCTCTCCCGAACAAACAACGCCACCCACATGCCAACCTCCTGGCAAGGGATACCCACCCCTGCAATGCCACCCAGAAAGTGGGGAAGGAGGGTCAGCTGGAGTCATAGCTGGGGCATGGGGACCACTAGGGTCCTGGTCACTGCAGGAACTTCTGGAATTCCCCCAGGCAGAGAAAAGGAACATCAGATCCCAAATATGGGCATCCGGACCCGGGCTGCAGATGCTGAGCCAGAGTGCTGCCTACTCCAAAGGCTCCTACGCTGGTACCTCACCCTTGCCACCTCCTCAGGGCAAGACTCCAGAACCAGCTGGCAGAATCTATGCCACGGAACTCCTGCCACAAGGGCATTACGTCAGCCCTGTGTACCTGCCTGTGCCAACCACCAGCCAAGGGGCGTCAAGATGAACTGTCGCCCAGTCCACCTGGACCCCAGCCCAGTGTCCCTGAGACCAGAAGTACTCACTAAGCCCAGGGATACTAGAAGGGGTAAACTACCCCGGGTAAGGGGGCGCGCTGGGCAACAGCTGGCACCATGCCTGCCAGCAGTGGGGGAGATTAAAGTGCCCAGTTAAACCCGTTTTACTGCTCTGGTGAGAAGACGAATCACCTGGCACATCTTGCCCAGGAGGGTGTGCCAGGGGGAGGTGGGTGGGGTGCACCCCCAGATCCACAGATCCACAGGTGCCCTGAATTCCTGTTGGTCCCCACTCCACCTCCCATGGACTACGTGCAGATTCAGGGGGATAGCACAGTGGCTGACTTTGAGGTCTGATCCCAGGGCTCCTGCTCTCCCAGCAGCTTGGAGCCTAAGGTCAAATCCTGGGGGGTAACAAGAGATAACCCCTGCCTCCAGAAATCGGGGGAAAGGCTGGTGGGACAAGCCCCCAGGGTTCTGGCCTGGGCCAATGGCCACTAGCTGGCAGCCTCCCAGGAACACCTAGAGTGGTCTCTGTTCCCACCCCTCTGGCCAGATAGGGAAGGAAGCAAAGAGGGAGGAATGGGAGGACCCAGAAATAGAACTCAAGGGTCCCTCCCCCCAGACTCCCAAGAGAAACAGGAGCCGGGGATGGCAGGCCAGGCCCAAAATAACGCCCGCTGCCAGGACCTCCCCCAGCCTCAGCAGCTTCAGCTGCTTTGTAGGCACAGCTGTCTCCAGGCCTGGACCCCAAGGCCCTGGCCCAAGCCCGGGACAGGGACTGGCAGAGCTGGGGCAGGGGCCCATCTCCACCCCCTGTGCCCTCGGCCGCCTGGAAGGGACACCAGCTGCAGTAGCCAGGCAATAGGAAAACAACAAGGGAACACTCGGCAGGCACTCTGGGTGGAGCCTCATCCTCCAGAGGCTGGGACTACAACCTCGGTTTCGCAAAGAAGGAAACTGAGGTTGCCAGTGGTTATTCTCCCAAGATCAGAAAGCCTGTGAGCAAGAGGGAGGATTTGAACTCGAGCCTGCACCGACTTCAAATCCCACATTCCTTCCACTAGACCTAACTGCACACACACCCCTCCCCACACCCTGTTCAAAGGTAAATACACACCAGCTCTGTTGATGCCACTGATTACATTATAGGCTTCGGGCAGGGCCGAGTGGCTGAGCTGGGTGGGAGGACCAGAAGGAGCAGTGGCCCCGCCCCACGAGTTTGTTTGTGTCTGTTTTTGAGTCTGATTCAGACTAAATGTTTGCAACAGGTGGTAAAGCTGGGACCCTGAGACCTACTCCCAGGGAGCTGGAGGTTTGGGGGCTAATACCCTCCAACCTGACACCTCCTCTACCTCCACACTTCCCTCCCCCTCCCATCTCCTCACTCATCTCCCCCTCCCCAGTCCTCGCCATGGTCCCCATATCCGCTCTGCCCCCCACTGATTTTCTGGGGCGGGGGTAGGAGGTCCTGTTCCACACAGGGGAGCGCTTTGTCTCCAGAGCACCTGTCCCTCAGGAGCCTCGACCTCCAGATCTCTGGGGCAGTCAGTGTGACCAGAGCCAGGGACACAGTGAGCCCTGGATAAGTGTTTGCGGGATGAATGAACGAATGAATAAATAAATGAACTCCAGTCAAGAGTCTCCAAACCAAAAGGGACCAGTTGAGGTCACCATGTCCAGCCCTCTCTTCAGAGGCTGGTCACGGCCCCCATGTCCCTCTAGCTGGGTGTTAGCGGTCAGGTCCCAGCTCTGGGGGGCTCTCAAGTGGGTTCTTTCTTCCCCACCAGCCTTCAGCCCCAGCTGCCTCTCTTGCTCACCAGCATGAAAGCCAACACTTCCTTTGGTTTCCATGAACACTACCTGCATCCCCAAAGCTCACCTCCCCCAGACCCGTGGGGCCAGAGCCCATTCCAGTGACACCAGAACTCACCCACCACACACGCCTGGGGCCAGGGCTCAGGTCATTAGGCCACAACCCTAGCTGGGCCACTCACGGTGTGACCTTGACCAAGTCCCTGGATCTCGAGGGCAGAGGCCAAATCAGATTCACCTCTATGTCCAGCAGTGCCTGTGACTTAGTAGGCACTCGGTGAATATTTACTGACCTGACCTTGACTGTGAGGGGGGCGGATAATGACAAGTCTTACTCTCTGCAGAGAAATTACACGAGAGTTAAATGAGGTAATGAATCAAGAAACAGTCTGTAAACGTGACAAGCCTTTGTAAGCAGAGCTGGGGCAACACAACATTGGCTATAATGATTCTCCCACTCCTTAAGAGAGCACGCACCCCTCACCCTGTCTCGGCTCTCTTCCCCAGGGGTGGGGAGGAAAGGTGGCCTACTAAGAGATAGGGGTGTCACCCCAGAGGGGCTTCCCACAGGGCAGGGAGGGGGATCTCTTTCCAGGTCATCCCAGCACCCAGGGCCAGGCACAACCAGCCTGGCCCTACACCAGCTCCCCAGCCTCAGCCCGACACTGGTCCCTCCCTCACCCGTAGCCCTGTAGGTCCCACTGCCCTCAGTCCCCTGCCATGCCAGGAGGGCCCAAGAGGAAGGCAGACACGGGCTGGTACAGGGAAGGAGAGGACTCCAAAGCCAAGAGGGAACCTGGTGGGGGGCGAAGAGCAGCTCACCCTCATTTTCTAAAGCCTAGATAAGGGAGGTCATTCACCTGAATAACAAAATAGCACCTCTACCGGAGTCTGGCCACCTGACTGCCCCTGAGGCTTTGCTTAACCCATTCCTGTCAAGGGAATAAGACTTTGATCAACTCTTAATGCCTCCTCGTCAGAGTCTAAAAATGCCCTGGACATTATTGGGTCGCCGGGAAGCCTTGGCTAAGTCACTTCGTTTCTTTGAACTTCACAGGATTGTTGCAGAGATGAAATGAAACTGTAATGGATGAGAAGCAGGCAAATAGGAAGCACGCTGTACTTTTCTAAAAGTTAAGGCAAGAGAAGTTCATATAGCAGGAGTCTGGGTAATTCCAAACCAAGAGAAAATTAACAGTGCTCTGTGTTTGACTTTGTAATACAATGTATTTTCTCTTTCGGCATTTGATCCTATCTTTCAATTATTTTTTTTCTTGAATATTAAAATGAGGTTACTTTCCCTGAGTATAGCAAAAAGAAGGAGGCTGTTGGGAGAATCATTCAGGAATTAAACTATGAGCTCTGCAAGATGTGTTTGCTGCACTTTACAAAACCTTGACCTCTAAGAAAAGAAAATCCCAACCCTCTGGGCCTTCCCCATCTCCCTTTCCCCAACATGCCTGCGCCAGCCCTCAGCCCTGGCATATACCGGGCGTGCTAGAGGCAGCTGAGTGGGGCTCTGCCATTTTAGCCATTCCCCTGCACAACACACCCAACACCTCTCTCTGCACCCAGCACTGCAGGCCGAGGGGTGAGGAAGACCTGAGAAGCTCCCTGTCAATGGCGGGAGAACCGACCCCTCAGATCCCAGCACTGCAGCAACCCGGCCACCCTCCCCCTGCTCAACTCCCAGGCCCAGGTGAGGAGGGCTGCGGCTCAGCCTGACAGCCCAGCCTAGCCTTGCCTCGCCTCGCCTCACGCTTCTCAGAAGGTCAGGGGTGAAGACGTCTGCCTGGGAAACAGGGAGGGGAAGGGGAGGCTCCTGGGAAAGAGGAGCCTCCTTCCTCAGAGAGAAGGCTGCGCGGGGGCACCTCCCGCTATTTACAGCAGCTCTTGAGGGAGTTCCTTGAGAGGGCAGAGTTC
>NW_006791954.1:4277386-4279196 GCF_000442215.2 Lipotes vexillifer | reverse complement strand
GCAGGGAGACTGCCGTTTGGCCACACAAAGCCCAGACACACAAACACACAGACCACACAACTCAAGAACACCCTAGTATAGACATCCCTCAGATAACACAGCAGAGCTCTGACAGAGGGGGCCCTTGGGCAACACACAGACAGCCCGACACCCACCCCTTCTCCAGACTCCCTGATCCGTGAAGACCACCCACTACTCCTAGAACATTCTCATTCTGTCTTCTCCACAACCAGGAGATGTAGGCAGCAGTGTCCCCCCAGTGTTCAGGATAGATGAATATAGTGATTTTGAAGCTGTGGTTGGGGGTTGCACTGCCTGGGGTCCAATCTGGGACCCACCAATTACTTGCTGCTTACTTCACCTCTTGAAGCCCGGGTCTTCAAGCCTGGAAAATGGGCACACTAGTTAGGACTTCTCTTGCAGGGTTGCTCTGAGGATGAAAGCAGGGAACCCAGACAAAACACGCACAGCACCTGGCACACAGTGTATTTCCCGTACGCGTTAGCTTTCACCATTATCGCACCCAGACAGACAGATGCGGCAAGACACACACTGCACCCCACCCCAGCACCCTTCCCCATACACAGCACAAAGGAAAAGGCAGGACAACCCGGCCCTCGGCATACCCGCATCTGGCCCCGTTCCTTACCCTCCCCCTCCCTCCAAGTGCCCAGGAATCCCTCAGAACCCTCCCACTTTATGCCCCAGACCAGGAAGCCCACCGCCACCCCTCCGTAACCCACGCTCTCCAAGTCACAAAGCAGAGTCCCTAAGTCGGCCCTAACGAGACTTGTTCAAAACAAACGTCTCCCCCTTCTCCCACGCCAGTCTCCGGCATGAGGCAACTCTGCAGTCGGACTGGCCACCCTCTGCTCCCCGGCTCTGGCTGGACAGGTTGCTTTCCCCACCTCCCCCCTCCACACCCCGATCGTGCCAGAAGCTGGAGTAACTCAACCCAGTCGGCCGAAAGGGGGGGCGGGGAGGGGGCCGGGCAGAAGGGACCCCCAGGAATCCAGCCCAGTCCAGTCTGGAGGCGGAGGCTGCCAACTGGAAAGGCTTTGAGAGAGGAGCTTGAGGGTGCTCAAGAAAGGGTAAACACACACACACACACACACACACACACACACACACACACACACACACACACACACACACACCTGCAATACACCCTTTGAGGGAAACTTTCTTAACAATTGCAGAGACCTCTTTTGACAAGCTCCGGAGCCGTCGCGGGGTGTGCAAAGCACAAGTCCTCGAATGGGACGTCTAAAGCCGCTCCGGTGTAATCGCCCCCCTGCCCCACCTCCTCTGGTCCCTCCGAGCCCGAGGGCTGGCGGCTCTGAGCCCCCGGACTGTCCGAAACTTCGGGTCGGGAAGCTCCGATGGCCCCTCTGTTCCCGTCTGACCAGGGATTTAGACGGGGGTCCCAAGCTGCACGGGCCCGTCGCCGCTCCCTGCCCTCCCCACCCCAGACCCACCTTGGGTGCCCGCGGCTCCGGGGGGCAGGAGGGCGAGGAGGAGCCCCCAGCGGCACCAGGCCGCCAGCTCCATGGCGCTCACTGCGGCTCCGTCCCCATGGCTCCGGCTAGACCAGGCGGCGAGGACGCCGCGCGGGCGAGGGGAGGGGGCCGGGCGCTCGCGCCGGAAAGAGCACCCAGCGCAGGGGCGGCCGGCGGCCTCGGGGGGTCTTCTCGGCTCTGTGGGCGCGCGGTGGAGGGGAATCTCAGCTCCTCAACTTCATTCCTCTACTTCCTCAAGGCAGCCCTCCTCCTCCACCCCCTCCTCCTCCCGTGATTGGCAGCCAGCGCGC
>NW_006791954.1:4274104-4277219 GCF_000442215.2 Lipotes vexillifer | reverse complement strand
CCCCCCCCCCACCCGCATTCCAGCAAGTCCCTGGGAGTGGCAACTCCCAGCTTCACTTTCTCCCTCTCTCCACGCAGGCCTGGGTGGCTTTGCTGCCAGCGCGCGGACTCCAGGGTTGCCCGCAGCAGTTCTCACCCGTTTCCATGGAGAACCCCCCCAAAGCAGAGGAGGGTGACGGCGCCCCTCCCCCGGGAGTCCGGGGCACACGCTTTAGCCTGCCATTCTTAACTTTCTTTTAAGTCGCAGGTTTTATCTTAAACATTCCTGGCCGTTTGCATCCTACTCCATCCCATGCCTATTTGTTTGAATATCAAATAATGGTTTTCCTACCGCATCCTCAGGTAAAAATGTTAGTCAAGTAGGGGGATGTATTGCGTTTAACCTGTGGCTTCCAGGACTCCCTGGCATACCTTCTCGAATCTTCCAGATATCTTTTCCAGTCTGAAAAGCATGCTTTTAAGGGGGTCTACAAGTTTGGGGAGTGAGTCAAATTGTAGAAACCTACATCTCAATCCTTCAAAGAACATCCTTGTTTCTTTACGGGGCACTCAGCACCCAATTCATCCAAGGTTCCTTCTCTGTCCCTTGCCTTTTATTAGTCTGCTTAATTCCACCTCCCCACCCTGCATTCCACCTGGAGCCCCTGACCCAGTTACTAAGACCCGGTCGGGGGTCTCGTGGGGGTGGGGATGGAAGGAAGGCGTGTTTTTGTTGGAAATGCCAACAAAATATTGCACGAGATACACTTATCCTAACAAATTATTTGTTGTTTATCTGAAATTCAAATTTAACTGGGCATCCTTATTTTTATTTGCTAAATCTGGCAACTCTAGTTGGAATGCTCAGCCTTGAGCATGCCTGTGCTGGTCAAGAGGGGATCAGAGGCACCAACTGGGGGCTGTAGAATGAAGGACATTAGCATCTCTTAAAGTGCTTCCTTATTCCTAGCACGGTTCTAGGCAGGCACTTTCACAGTAGGGAACTTGAGAACACGGCACTCTGGGATCAGAATGACCTCGGTTCAAATCTCAACTCCACCACGGGTTAGCTGTGTGACCTTACACAAGCGACTGAGCCTCTCTGGGTCTCAGTTGGCTCACTTGTAAAATAGCATCTGGCACACTGTGCTAGGGGTTAAAGGAGATAATACTCCTGAAGCTCTAAGCACAGTACTCAGCACATAGTAATTGCTCGAAAAGTGGTCTCAGGTTTAGTTATACTGGGACAGATCCAGGTTTTGTGGGACCTGAAGCTTATGAAATTTGGGGGACTCTCTTTAAGAAAAGGAAAACAAAGTTATAAATACAAAATTAGACACATAAATGCAAATGAGGGGCCTGAAGCTTACCCCTCTTTAACACCATGGTAAGCCCACCTCTGGCTCTAATCAGTGATGATCAAGCTGCCGGTCAGTATCCATTAGAAGTTTGGTTGTGAAACCAATTTCAATGATCAGGACAAGTCTGTCTTTCTTTCTTTTTTATTTTATTTAGTTAGTTAGATTTTTTTTGTTTTTTTTTAATAAATTTATTTATTTTTTATTTTTATTTTTATTTTTTGTCTGTGCTGGGTCTTCATTGCTGCCCGCGGCTTTCTCTAGTTGCGGTAAGCAGGGGCTACTCTTTGTTGCGGTGCACGGGCTCTAGGCATGTGGGCTTCAGTAGTTGTGGCACGCGGGCTCAGTAGTTGTGGCTCTCAGTAGTATGGCACATGGGTTAGTTGCTCCGCGGTATGTGGGATCTTCCCGGACCAGGGCTCAAACCCGTGTCCCCTGCATTGGCAGGCGGATTCTTAACCACTGCACCACCAGGGAAGTCCCAGTTAGTTAGTTTTTGAGAAATAGAATGGAATAGAAGATTGACTACAGGTAAGTGGAATAAGGGCATGTGTGTCCTGGGTGATGAGGTACAATGGATTTATTCTTTGGATTATAGCCATAAACGTTCAAGAAATACTGCTGTGTATGGGGACACTGTGGCCCTTCAGGATGGGCATCAATATCCCTACTTTCTCTAGGGTTAGAGTTAGAATTAGGATGAGGGTGAGGGGCAAGGAAACAGAGGCTCAAACACGTTAAACAATTTGCCCAAGACATTCTCAGAGCTAATGAGGGAAACAGGTGAACAGCCAGCAAAGCCAGCCCCTCACCCTCACCCCATCACCCAGCCCAGGACATAGTCAAGGTGCTGCTCAGATGCGCAGCCTCTCAGCCCTTCAGGGAGAGGAGACGCGCTCTGGCTCCAAGAGTCACTTGCTGGTCGCACACTGAAGGACTTGCACTGGGCGCCCAAGCTTGAGGCTTCAAGAGACCATCAGGGTCTTAGAGTCAGGGTTAGAGATGTCCTGTCTCCCCTGGGCCCCATGCTCCCTGCCATTGTGTTGGGAGGGCTTGTCCCTTCGGGAAAGCTGCTGTGATGGCATCCTTTCCTGAGTCCCCTACTCGGTGCCACCGTCTGTCCTAGAGCCACACTCCTCATCTCACTGAGTCCTCTGGCGGGGTGTTATCTTTCCCCATCTTGCAGAAGAGGAACCCTTGGATCCCGAGGTAACTGAGCCATGAGACTTTGGCTTTATCCATTCGGCTCCAGAGCCTGGAATCAAGGGTGCATGAACCCACCCTCCCTGCGGGTCCTTGCACAGGAGTCAGAGGGGGGTCCTCCAAGAAATCCGGGCAACTTACTGGTCCCTCCCTCCACAAAGATCCCGCCTCCCCACCCCCTACTCCTGCCTTGGCCAGACAAGCCCACCCTCTCCAGCATCCCAGATCCCAGCAGGCAACTTGGTCTGGAGACAATGCTCAGTCCTAGATGGCTGCTTAGGGAGGGCGGAGCCAGTGGGAGTGGGGGCTGGAGTGGGGTTGGGGGAGGAGCGGGGGTCAGAACTCACGCCCCTGGAGGAGGCTCCAGCGGGGCTGAGTTTCCCAAAGAGAATGAACCCATTCAGAGCCAGGAAGGAAGGGGAAAAAACCTTGTCTGGCATTTGACAAGAGGAGAGGAAGGGGGGCAGGGGTGGGAGCTGCTGATTGCTTCTCCCCTCAACTGCCCCACCAGCAGGGCCTGCCAGGACAGCCAAGGAAAGGGGGTATCTGAGGGACAAAGGCGGGGGTGGAGGTGGG
>NW_006791954.1:4253919-4274062 GCF_000442215.2 Lipotes vexillifer | reverse complement strand
TCAGTATGCTCATCACCGGTAGCAAGCATCCTGCAGCCAAAACGCTGTCCTAGTTTCTGGGTAAAACAGTCTTGACTGCACTGGGGTGGGGGTGGGGGTGTGGGGGGGTAGGGGGTGCCCTCAGGAGGAGAAGGGAGGGGGCCAGGGGGCTGCCAGGGTTGCTGGAGGAGCCTAAGAGTTTGCCTGAAGCGTCCAGTGAGGGACCCAGGGAGACAGAGACAACTGCAGAGGAAAGGGGTGGCAGGACAGAAGGCAGCACACCAGAACTGCCTGAGACGGTCTTTGGGTGGCAGGTACTGGGTCTGCGGGCAGTGGAAGTGACTACTGGCACTGAAGAGGCAGGGAGGGGCTCTGGCTTAGGGAGGTGACCTCAAGGGGTCAACAGGCTGGGGTCTGGAACCAGCGGCCTGTGAAATGCCAGTCAATCATTGACCAGCCCCTGAGACTGGGGGCACAGGAGGCCGCGCGCGCGCGTGTGTGTGTGTGTGTGTGTGTGTGTTGGCACCAGAGTCTCCTCTCTGCCTACCTCACCAGCCAGCCTGCAGTCAGAGGATTGAAAACAAACAGAAAAAGGGACGAGATGCGGTCCACAGTCCGAGGTCCAGGCCACAGACTGGGGCCTACCCCACAAGGCCTCTGGTCTGGGGCATAGTTTGCTGGGGAAGTGTCTGTATTAATTAGTTAGTTGGAAGGAATACCCTGAAAGTAGGCACAAGGCCTCTCTGGGGCCACGGGGGAGTAATCTAGAAGTTTCTGATAAGAAAATCTGTCCTTCCTAAAGGCGGCCTTTTCAGAACACTTGCAACCTAACATCTGGGAGGCCCCTCTGTGGGCCCAGGATTAGCCCCAGTCCCCAGGTTAGCAAAGGAGCAGAGCCCAAAGGGCACACCAGACTCGTTAGACCCTGAGCACGCTGGTTGCCCCCCTCAGCCCATCACCCTCATCTCAGGAATGCAGGCCCAAGGCCCGCGTAGTTTGCCTTCCTCACTCCCTAGGCCGCTTGTGCTCTCGCCTCACCTGGCTTTAATGCATGTGCATGTAGCACCGGGGCCGTCCATCCTGGCCTGTGCGCACACAGCTGTCACAGTTTGTGATCCCGTGTCCTGTGCTGTCGGTGTGTTTGTGCTGGCTGCTCACCATGTGTCCTTACTTTATCTGGGGGTCTGTCCTCAGACTAGCTGGGCCGTGTGGCCTTCAATAAGGCTTCACCTTGCCATCTGAAATATGAGAGAGTTGGACTGAATGGTCCCTGGTCACAGTGTTTTAGGATTTGGTGTGGGGGTCGTGACCCTTTCAACCCCTACACTTGTCCCTTGAAAGCCCCATTGAGTCATCTGTTTGTCAGATTCCAGATTCCTTGTTTCACAAGCACTGGGTCTTCCTGCTCCATTCAAGCCTTCAGGACCCCAAGCTCACCCCACTTGCTGCTGTAGATACAGACCACTGGGGTGTGAATGAGGACACTCTTGCCTCTGGCTTTTGGTTTGGGGAAGAGGAGGCTAGGAAGCTTCCAGGAGCATAAAGCTAGGGCAATCATGAAATCCTGATTTGGGAGGACAATTCCAGTTTCAGATGATTTCATTCATGGAACCCGCATTGTTTATGCCTCCCTTTCTTTGCCCTTTCCATCCAATCATCTTTAAGATCTATCAATTCCCGTTCCAGTACATCTAAGCTTTTCCCACCACCAGTCTAAGCCTCTGTCAGTTCTCTAGGCGAAAGCGCTGGCCTTTGATCTTCGCTCTACAGCTCTTGCCCCCTTTCAACCCGCCCCCTTTTCCCCCACAATACCAAAGTAAATGTTTTACTATAATTCAAAAAGATACATGCACCCCATGTTCACAGCAGCACTGTTCACAATAGCCGAGACATGGAAACAACCTAAATGTCCATCAACAGATGAATGGATAAAGAAGATGTGGTTGGGTTTCCCCGGTGGCACAGTGGTTGAGAGTCTGCCCGCCAATGCAGGGGACACGGGTTCGAGCCCTGGTCTGGGAAGATCCCACACGCCGTGGAGCTACTACGCCCGTAAGCCACAACTACTGAGCCTGCGCGTCTGGAGCCTGTGCTCCGCGACAAGAGAAGCCTCGATAGTGAGAGGCCCACGCACCGCGATGAAGAGTGGCCCCCGTTTGCCTCAACTAGAGAAAGCCCTCACACAGAAACGAAGACCCAACACAGCCAAAAATTAAATAAATAAATAAATAATAAAATTTTTTTTTAAAAGATGTGGTACATATATACAATGGAATACTACTCGGACATAAAAAAGAATGAAATAATGTCATTTGCAGCAACATGGATGCAACTACAGATGATCATGCTTAGTGAAGTAAGTCAGAAAGAGAAAGACAAATACCATATGATATCACTTATATGTGGAATCTAAAATATGGCACAAATGAACCTATCTACAAAACAGAAACAGACTCGTAGACATAGAGATCAGACTTGTGGTTGTCAAGGGGGAGGGGAGGGGAGGGAGAGGGATGGACAGGGAGTTTGGGGTTGGTAGATGCAAACTATTACATTTAGAATGGATAAACACCAAGGTCCTACTGTATAGCACAGGGAGCTATATTCAATACCCTGAGATAGACCATAATGGAAAAGAATAGTAAGAAAAGAATGTGTCTCTGTGTGTAACTGAGTCACCCTGCTGTACAGCAGAAATTGCCACAACACTGTAAATCAACTACATTTCAATTAAAAAAAATAATAAATAAATAAAAATAATTTTTTTAAAAAGTAAATGTTTTAAACATAAATCAGATCCTTTCATTCGCTTTGGTGCTAAAACACCTCCTAATGGCTTCCCATTGCCTAATCTCTTCCCTGTGACCTGAGACCTTCTAGAATCTGGTCTCTGGCCTTTGCTTCAGTCTCACAGCCTTCCACCCATGCAGCCTTCTTTTCTATTTTTCAAAGATGCCAAACTTGTTCCTGCCTTAGGGCCTTTGCACTGGCTGTTCCCTCAGCCTAGAACAATCTGCCCCCAGGTGTTAGCAGGGCTGGTTCCTTCTGGTCATGAGAGTTTCAGTCCAAATGTCACTTTCTCAAAAAGTCTCTGACCACCCAATCCAACGTAGCCTCCACCTCCCTCTCCACTCCCTTGCTCTCCCTCCCTCACTTACGTTATCCAATTATATAACTCAATGCTTGTGACTACATGAAATTTTTTTTTTACATTTTCTCTTTCTTTTTAACTGATGACATACACAGATGGCACAAATTTTTCAAAGTACAAGAATAAAAAATGTCCCTCACTTCCCTGTCACCCAGACACACAATTCCCCTTCTCCCCAGAGGCAACAATTATTTCCACTTTCTTATATATCTTTCTAGATACAGTCTCTAAAATAACAAGCATAATATATACTCTTATTTTTCCTCACATGAGGTGATGTGTAAACACACACACACACAAACACACACACTGTTCTTATACTTACCAAAACTATCATGAAGGCTTTTCTATGTCAGGACATTATAAATCTGCCCCCCCCTTTTTTTTTTTTTTTTTTTTTTTTTTTCTGCTATTGAAAATAATGAACAATGCTACTATGGACAGCTTTGTACTTACCCCATTTTGCACTTGTGTAGGTATACCTAGAGATTGTGTAGATATACCTAGGAGAGAAACTGCTGGTTAGAGAGTCTATGTAAATTACCGGATTACAGGGTATGTATATTTTACACAGTGATAAATGATCCTACATAGTGATCATACCAATGTGCTCTTACATTAGCAGTGAAACTATCTTAGCCTTTTATTTGGTACTCATTTGTTGTCTGTCTCCCTCCTCTGACCATGAGAAGGATGGCACCTAGTTCATCACTCTGTCCCCAGAGACTTGCACATGGTAAACTGCAATACATATTTGATGAATTAGGAACCCTCATTGTAGACTATCCTCCCATTTTTATTCTAAGAATATGGTCAGTTTGCCTATGAGCCCTCAGCACACTATAATGTTTGCTTTGTCTTTCTCCTCCCTGGACTGGGAAGTATTTCTGATTCACCTATTTTTTTCCTAGTGCAATGGCTGACACCCAGTAGGGCTCAGTAAGCCTGAGCTGAAGGAATGAATCAATGACTTTGCAGGCTGTGACTCACATAAGAAACCAAATGCAAGGTAGGAAGCAGATTAAGCTGAGGGGGCTCTGTGGGGAAGGAAAGGAGGGTCTCTGTGTTGAAAAGTGGGGAGATGGAGAAGCCTGGTAATTGTGTAGGGCTCTTCTGGCAGGCAAAACTCTCAAGAGATGTCCCAGAGAAACAACACCTCATCTCCCACCAGGACAACATGACAGATGTCTCCACCGCCCTCTCCACCTTTCACATAGGATTGTTTTCTCCATCAGGTAGCCATGAGTTTTCAAGGACCTATGAAATGTTTGAGACATGAACAAATTTTCAATGTTAGCTCCAAAATAGGATAAGAAAACTACAAAAATATTAATTAAAAATGTACAAAATGTAACAATATGTCAACTATTTACAGCAACTCAATTCAACTATATATAGTCACTTATAAATTTCTTTAATGTGGGTGTTGCCACATTTTAGTATGTTTGATATAATATAGGATGAGGCTTCCAAAATTGGAACCTTAAAAGTTTTAAAAGAGCTCTATTTCTACCTTGGTGTTCTCTCAAAGGGAGAATTCCTGCTTTGTCCACATTTCATCCTCTTTAATCCTAAATTTCCTCATCTTTAAATGGGGATCCTCATAAAAAGATTCATCCAAGCGTTATAGTAAGTACAAAATAAAATAATGTATTATAAAAGAACTGATATATCACACAAAATTGTAAATAAACTACACTTCAATTAAAAACTAAAAAATAAAAATTTAAGATTAAAAAGAAGATGAAACGATCCATCAGATGCAAAGTAGTATTAGCACTCTATTGTTTTCCATCAGCTCCTGGAGGGCTGAGTGGTTGTTTTGTTCATTTCAGCTTCCCAATCAGTATTAACTGGGTGCCCAACTCCAGGGGACACTATTCATGTTATATTTAACTGGAAGAGACACCATTCACAGAAAATATAATGTGAATGAAGCACCCCTGAGCGCCATTCACAGAACATACAATATGAATGGTGCCTCCTGGAGTTGTGCCTTGCCACCTTGGTGCTAGGGCTAAGTGCTCAGGAAATGTTTGCCAAACGAATGAATGAACAGAATCCAAATCCAATTTTACTTCCAGCTCATTCCAGTTCCCAAGATAAAAAGTTGACCAGGGGTGAAGAGAGTGGAGAGGAAGAAAGGCAGTCATTAATCTACACACACACTAATTATGCATCTAGCTACAAGGCGTCAATGCTCCAATGAGACGGGTGTGTGTGTTTGTGCTGGTGGTAGTGTGGGGAGGAGGGGTGATACTGAAGCGAGTGTTCTCCTATTCCCAAAGATCCTCCTGTTAATTTTTCTTGAAACAGGACACCTCTCCTATCTCAGCATGGTCTGAATCACACTGGTGATCTGACAGCCCTGGTTTGGCGCCCAGATTCTTACGATGAATTACGTTGTTCACTTACTTTAAAAAAACAACAAACACAAAAGCAAAAACAAAAACAAACAAAATAACAACGCGTTCTTAGCGAGCGCCTAACCTGAGGCAAATACTGTACTAGTGCTGGTAGTAAACAAAACAAAGAGACCACTGTATGTTATAGCACCCTCCAGGTGTTATCACCCCCAGAAGCAGTGTTTAAGTTGAGACTAAAAGAATCAACAGGAGTGATAGCAAGAGTGACACAGACGAGGTAGAGCCACGGGGCTTGAGAGACATGACCCCTTGAGGGGAGTCTGGGGCAGACGAGTGAGGGAGACCAGTAGGCAGGGGCCAGATCGTGCAGGGCTTGTGGAGTTATGATTTTATCTTGAGGCAAGTGGGAGCCAGTATTTTATGAAGAAGAATGACATGGTCAAATTTGAATTTTTGGAAATAGAGCATATGGGCTGGAGGGGTATAAGTAGAAGTAGGGGGATGTGTTAAGAGGCTAATGCGGCTGCCTCGGCGACAGACGATGATGTCTTTAACTAGGGTGGCGGTGCCAGTGAAGATGGAGATAAATGGACAGTTCCGGGCACATTAGGGAGTGGAAACCCGACAGGGCTGGGGACAGAAAACTAGCCCTACCTGAAATAAAGAGGCCCTGGAAAAGAAAGAAGACGGATGTTGATAAAATACCACTTTATTTTGCTTCTTAACCCACCTGGTGTCCCCCCTCCCCTAACCCTGACGTCTGTTACATGCAGATAACATTAGGGCGAGGGGCGGGGCAGGCGCCCAAAAAATTCCGGGAACGCTTATTTAAACTGGGGTGGACTTCAGCGGAGGGTGGATGAAAGAACACAAGGCACTTCCGGTTACTCCGGAAGTGAAGACTCCTAAGCTCCTCCGCCGGCGGAGGGCCAGGGTGAAGGGATGGCCGGGCGAACGGTGCGGCTGGTGCTGCTGGTTGGGGCAGCCGCACTAGCAAGCGGCTCCCAGGGCGATCGCGAGCCGGTGTACCGCGACTGCGTGCTGCGGTGCGAGGAGCGGAACTGTTCGGGGGCCGCACTGAAGCACTTCCGCTCCCGCCAGCCAATCTACATGAGCCTAGCAGGTAAGCCCCACCCCACGGTAGGCCCCGCCCATTGGACTTGCCCTGCCCCTTTCGCCCCCGAAGACCACTCTGCAATCTGTACCTTAGTTCCTCCCCCGGGTCCACTGTGAGTGTGAGTGAGTGGAACCCCAGAGTAATTAGATAGTCTGTCAACCAGGAGCTTCATTTACTTTTTATTTAGTCAAATGGGCATTTACTACCTCCTGGGTACAAAGACCTGGAAGGACACTGAAATCAGACCAGGGTCCTGACTTCGGGGCTCACAGTCCCCAAGGGGACTTTAGCCTTCTCAAGTGCAAGGGAGAGGATGATTTGAGCCCCAAAGGACTCTTAGATTAAGTAATAGGGAGGAAGGAATCGTTTCTGGCTTTGAGGAGGTGGGGGCAGTGATTATCTTGGAACATTCGAGAGGAAGGGCTTCTGGATGGATGCATTAAATTTAGGCCTGTGGCTATAGTGGGCACTTACTATGTGGCAGGTGTCAAAATAGTTATTTTTCACAGCAACCCTTTGAGGTCAGTTCTCTTAACCTGATTTTTGCAGATGGGGAGACTCAGAGAGGTTAAGTGTCCTGCCCCAAATCACACAGCCAGTAAGTGGTAAAGTGGAGTTTTTAGTTCTGGCCTGTTTGACTACACGTTTCTTCTCTTTACTATCCCTTTGCATACCAGACAGAAAGAACAGAGAGTGGAGGCCCTGGACAGATATGGACACATCCAGCAGCTTGGTTTACTGAGCGAGCAGGGTGCATGAAAAGGAGTAGTGGGAAATAAAGTTAGAAAGGCAATATGGGGCCTTAAAAGTCAGACTGAAGAATCTGGGCTTCATTTTCATAGATGGGGTGTAAAACGGCAAGGGTTTCTCCCTGGTGAGTGAGAGAAAATCCTGTGTTCAGGAAAGGCAAACATAAACCCAGGTATCCACAGATGAGTCCATCAGATGCCAAAGTCTCCGTCTTGGGTGAAAGGAAAAGAGAAGAAACATCTCTACTTGCTCACTGTACACTCCTACCCCCTAAAACACACAGACACATGCACACACATGCCTTTCCCTTATGTATATTTTACACCATCTCTCATCCATCCAAGCAGGAAGCTAGAATTTTCCGATTTCTTCTGGTTCTCTCCAACCTGCAGGACCTCTTGGCCTGTGTTTGAGTTTGGGCCCCATTCGAGCTCTCTCTGTGCCTCCCTATGCTGGGGAGTTCACCAGGCCATATTTATCTGTTTCAGGCTGGACCTGTCAGGATGACTGTAAGTATGAGTGTATGTGGGTCACCGTTGGCCTCTACCTCCAGGAAGGTCACAAAGTGCCTCAGTTCCATGGCAAGGTGAGTTGGAGGGTCAGGGTTAGGTAGATGATGGGAGTAAGATGCCTCTAGTTGGACCACGCTGTCCAAGCAGGCCAGGGTGTGGGGTGATGAATGTGTGTTTGGGGCAGGTACCTGTTTTTCTCAAAACATGCTGGTTATCATCAGATGGGAACAATGTGTCCTGCCTCTGGATTTGAGGTATGAGGATCTGGGAGGCTTTGGAGTCTCCCCAGGGAGTGGTCCTGGGCTGCTTAGGGTGGTTGAGATGCCCACCTTGCTACAAAGACAAATTCCCTGAGCATCCCCCTGGCACACTTTCTGTTGCATCTTCAGTAGGAGTCTGGATTAAAATAATAATACCCCCTCAGACTGCCCAGCGAGACACAGCTTGCTGATGCCTTTTGATCCAATATGGTCTTGTTCTAGAGTGTTGAGGTTGGCAAGAATTATTCTCCCCAGTTTGTCACAGAGTAAGCTGAGGCTCAGAGGGCTGTGGTTAGTGGTAGAGGAGGGATTAGGACCTGTGTCTTCTAACATCTCTACTTGCTCACTGTACACTCCTACCCACTAAAACACACACACACATGGACACACAGACCTGTGGCAGGTCTGCGCTATCTCCACCAGGCCATACTGAGCCATCCACACTGCCCTGCCTGGTCTTCCCAGTGCTGTGAGTGCTGTGGTCAGGATAGAGGGATAGCGCTCAGCCAGGGACTGCAGGGGAGGTTGTTGATCTGAAGAGGGGCTGCCCCTGAGGCTTTGGCCAAGGTCCAGAGCTGCGGAGCCGGCCGGGGGCCTGGTGATGCAGCAGGTCAAGCAGAGGTAGGTTGGACCAACTGGGCATTGCTTGCTCCTCAGCCCCCCTCCATGTGCTCCTTTTTCAGTGGCCCTTCTTCCGGTTCCTGTGCTTCCAAGAACCAGCTTCTGCTGTGGCCTCTTTCCTCAATGGCCTGGCCAGCCTGGTTATGCTCTGTCGTTACCGCACCTCCGTGCCAGCCTCATCCCCTATGTACCCTACCTGCGTGGCCTTCGCTTGGGTAGGTAACCTGGCAGGATTCCTGCTCGACACCTTCACCCAGGAACGAGGAACTCTTAGACCCCCATTATCACCCACCTAGCTTCCCCTCTGTTTTCCAGGCTTAAAGTTGCAGCTATGGGATGGTCGAGCCTGGGGAGAACATGGAAGGTACTGAATCAGGCCTTCCCTTCCTAGCAGAGTCCTAGGTCAGGCTGTTTGAGAGAGTGGGAGAGGGGAAAGAAACACTGTTCTTGTCCTGAAGCAGGAAGCTGCTGAAACACCCAGCAGGACAATTTACAAACACAGAAGGGAGATGGGTGGTAGGGAGCATGCGGGGACCACAGGTCTTTCCAAGGACCCCTCTGGAAGGTTCAAAGCACTGTCAACCCCAGCTGAGGCCTGGAGGCAGTAGCAGCCACAGCACTCCATCTGGAGTTCAGTCTGGTCTTAGACCATCCCTGGAGAAGCTGAAATATGTTCCATCTGAGTATCCAGAGAGGGCTCTGAGCTTCACACAATGGCTGGTCAGAAGAGCCAGCATCCAGAGCCTGGAGTTGTGTGAGAAGCAGGGACTGTGGTACAGATAGGAGCCACAGCAACCTTGGGGAGGGTGTGAGAGTAGGAGGTGGCAGTGGATGTCTCTAGACCAGAGCTACCACTGTAAGCCTTAGGGAAACAGCCCACCCTCACTCACCTTCCTGCCATCAAAGCAGCCACTTGTTCATATATCGAGCGCCTGCTGTGTGCCAGGCACTTTGTTGGGTGCAGGAGATCCACAAGTATATAAAAACAGACAGGTCCCTGCCCTCTGGTACTAATCACATAAGCACACAATTGAATATAAAAGGACAGCTGTGAACAAGTGAGTGGAGGATAGATGTGTGCTGCTGCCGGGGTGTGTGATGGGGTCTAGACCAGTACAGGGCAATCCAGGGAAGCCTTCCCTGAGGAAGGGGTGTGCGAGGTCAAATCAGAATGAGTGAATGTGCACTGGCAGGACAGAGCGCAGGTTATGAGGACCTGAAAGGCCAGGAGGCTGACCAGGCAGGAAGCTGGGAGGGGATGTGAGGCGGGTGGGCAGGTGGGCAGCAGGTGGAGCCTGGAGATGGATGGGGATGGAGAGCCTGGAAGGCACAGTAACACTTTAGATCTCGACTGTCAAAGCCTCATGAAGCAATGAGGGTTGGAGAGAAGGGGCTTCGTGAATAGATTTGCTATTCTGCCTACTGTGTAGAGGCCAGGTTGGAGCGGGCAGGAGTGGATGTGGGGCCTAGTTGGTAATTTTAGCATAGGGCACAGTAGCGAGACTAGAGAGGTGGCCTGGGTCTTGGGAAGGAAGGTATTAAAGAGAAGTATGTTTGAGCTATGTTTTGGAGGTGACATTAAAATTTTTAAAATGTATTTATTTTACAAACAACTACATAGCTGTTACTGTGTGCCAGGCACCATTCTAAGCATTTTATAAATATTAACCTTGTTAATACCATAACAAGCTTATGACGTAGGTAGTATTATTGTCCCCAGTTTACAGATGAGGAAACCAAGGACTGGAAAGGTTAAGTAATCTGCCGCGGAGCCAGGGTTTGAATCTAGGCATCTGGCTCCAGAGTCTACACTCTTACCTTCTTGGCTGTGTGGATAACCTAAGATGGGAAGAGAGGAATCAAGGATGACCCCTGTGCTTCTGCCTAGGAGACAGTGATAGAAACTGTGGATGCGGTCACCAGGGGGGAGCTTGGTGAGAAGAGAAGGGGTCTAGGATGGAGCCTCGAGGAACCCCAAAACTTAATGGCTGAATAGAGGAGGATGAGCCAGCAACAGAGACAGAAGGAGTGGCCAGAGGGGGAGGTGGAAAATGAGCCATCATGTGGTTGGGGGAGCCCTGGGACAAGGACAGGAAGGAGAGAGTAGGCCATTCTCCTGAATTCTGCTTCAGTCAAATAAAATGAGACTGAAGGCCACCCCTAGATCTGGCGACCCTGAGATCTCTGAGGACCTTGGGGAAACTGATAGTGTTGGGGTGTCAGAAGTCCAGGCCAAACCTCAGACTTGAGGGATGGGGATCGGAAGCAGGGCAGCAAGGAGGCTGTTGAGCCTCTGGGTGATGTAACTCCTCCCTAACACTTCCCATTCAATAGACGTTAATAATTTTTATCAGTCATGGAACACAGATTACGTGATGGGCATGGTCCTCAGTTCTGTACATACGTTTTCTCACTTAATCCTTGTAATACCACTGTGAGCTTTGTGGAAGGCTCAGAGCGGGGAAAACCTGCCCCAAGTTAACAGCTGACAAGGTAGTGAATAGTGGAGACGGGCTGGCACCCAGGGCTGTCTGGCTCCAGGGCCTGAGCACCTAGTCCCTCTCTGGGCTTTCTCCACGTGCTGTGCGAAATGCTTATGGAGCATCTGCCATGGGTGGAGAAAGAGGTTAGCACTTGTGGTAGCTGAAGTCCCCGCCCCAAGGAGCTAAGCCAAGTGGGAGGTCCAGGTCCTGCCAGTCTGGGCCGCAGGATGGAGGCAGAGGTGAGGAGGGCTCAGGGAGAGAGCTTTGGGAGCTGTGAGGTGGGGAGATCATATCGTCTGGGGGAGAAGTCTTTCAGGGAAGCCCAGAGAAGGGGAGAGGCTTCATCCGGGATTCGTAGGCCTGGTCAGGTTTAGGCGTGTGCACATGGCAGGAGAGGAGGTTAGATTCCAGCATTCCAGGCTGGGGGCACAGCAGGAGCAAAGGTGCAGAAGCTAGTCAGTGTGGGGCCTGGACAGGCAACCTTGAGAAGGTCAGCCTGACCACAGCGTGGCTGGGTGAAGGGGAGTCGAAGGGGGGTAAGATGAAGCAGAGAGGGCCCCAAGTGCCAGGCTGAGAGGCAGGGACTCTTGTGTAGGCAAGGGCCTGGCATCAGCCCAGCCTGTCACAGGCATGGGTGGGATAGAGCCACCACTTCCTGTTTTAGGCCTCACACAGAGAAGGGAATTTGGTCCTGGCCAAGAAAGCAGGAAGGGTGGGGAAACTGAGGACAGTACACCCGTCCCCTTTCCCTTGGGGTTCTTCCAGGGACACTGCTGCCTGGCTCACTGCTTTACCGCCCCCTCGCCCCTGCCCCTGTTAGCACAGGACAGCCCCGCCTGATCTCTCTGAACTAAACTCAGAGCCTCCTTGGGTAGACGTGCTGGTCTGAGGGTCCCAGCCTTTGTCTTCACGACACGTGCCAGAGGCCAGTGGTCACTTCACAGCTCTTGCCTTGATCTCCCTGTTTCTTGGGTCTTTCATCTCACTGGCATCTGCCACTCAGCTGCCTTCTTGGTGAGGATCATACCTCCCAGGTGTACCCTGCAGTCCAGCGTGACCAAGGACCCTTAGGGACAGATCAGGAGATGTTAGGTTGAGAGGGAACAGATACCTGGGGCCTGTGTCACAGGGCACCCTACGGGATGTGGTGTCCTGGGACATGGGACCCCCTTCACGCCACCAATAGGCCCTTGAGGGACAGAGTCTCAGTGCCCACACTCCCTTTGATGATCCAGTTTGGATTTTACACTTGATCTTTAGTCCTGTGTATGTTTGCAAGCGCGAAGGATCCCAAGCTCTGTGGAGGGTGTGGCAGTGGACTTTGTCCTGGGCTGGGTTTTCTGGAACAAGTGGGGCTCCTGATTTCTGGTGGGGTGGGGTGGGAAGGGCCCCCCACCTGCTCCAGCTTAGGTCTTGGGGAGGGGAGTGGGTCTCAGTCTTTTTCTCCGGGACTTAGCAGAGCTAATGAAGCTTTGGCACAAGAAGTCAACCCCTGCCTTGGCATTTAGACCTGGACTTAGGCTGGGCAGCAGCCAGGCTTTGGAGGAGCCCTCCAAAACTCTGCCCTCCACAGACCTTTGACTTCATGGAATCAGGGGCCCCTACTCTCTGCCAAAGCTGCCAGGCCAGACCAGTGCTCTGCCCCTTCATCCAACAAGGAAAGGTCCTCAGGGGTAGAGGTGAGGCTGAGGGTGCCGGGAAATCCCAGACTGTCTCTGCAGGATGATTCAGGGAGGTAGGGACTAACTGTACCCTACCTCTGCTGAGGGAACTGTGAGAAGAGACAGGTTAAGCCTACAGCAGAATGGTGGCTAGACTTCAGGAAGGACTTCCCTACGGTCAGACAAGAGCCAGTGGAACAGGCAATGGCAAGAAATCAAGGGATCTTTTTTTTTTTTTCGGTACGCGGGCCTCTCACTGTTGTGGCCTCTCTCGTTGCGGAGCACAGGCTCCGGACGCGCAGGCTCAGCGGCCATGGCTCACGGGCCCAGCCGCTCCGCGGCATGTGGGATCTTCCCAGACCGGGGCACGAACCCGCGTCCCCTGCGTCGGCAGGCGGACTGCCAACCACTGCACCACGAGGGAAGCCCAAGGGATCCTTTCTGATGGTGGAAAAAAAATCCCTTCTCTAGTCTCCATCCACTTCTTGCCCACTCCTTTCTCAGGAGTGAACTGGGGCCAGCTTGCCCTGCCTGAGGCCTCTGGGGGGGCCCAGGATGGCAGCAGGCATCATATTTAACATTCTGCCTCCCCCACTTCTGAGACACCGAGCTATTTAAAGACCCACTTGTCCCCACCTCAGTGGTGTCAATGACAGCCCCGAGCACTGGGGCTTAGTACTGGGGTCGAATTCCTGACAGATCTGGCTCACTTGGCATCCAACCAGTTTCACGGCTGTGATATTTTTGTCTCAATTTTCCTATTTTTCCAACAGACTGAAACAGCCTCCTGCTCTCCCTCCGCCCAGCCTTCCTTGTCCCCCACCAGTTCCACCCTCGTTGGCAACGTGCCCCGCCTCCCCCTTTCCTCAGTGTTTGCGCAGAGTTCTTGGCGTCCATCGCCCTCCTGGCCTGTCTGATTGACCAGTTATCCCCCCGGCCCCCTCATTCTACTTAGGCTTGGCTGAGGAGTCTGGGAGCAGCCGTACACTTGGGCTGTCCCTTCCTTCCACGGCCCTCTGTCCCTTCGCCTGAGTCTTGATGACACACTCAAGTGAAGAGAGCATCTCTTCGGTGCATCCTGGTGGGGTAGCGGCTCAGGAGCAGGGCGGAGGGGCCTCTTCCTACAGCTGAGGCATCTGCAATCTGGAATCAAGAGACCCTGGGGCCCTGTGGTTTGCCCTGGCACATTGTGACCTTTGCGGGGGTGGGGTGTGTGTGTCAGGTGAAGGGAAGTGGTGGGGGGTCAGTCCCTGGACATGATGAAGGAAACTGACATTTCTGGGTCACCTAGCGTGTGCCAGGCCACAGTAACAGCCACCACTTACTGAATGGCTTCTTTGTGCCCGGTATTTTGCAGACATCATCCTCACAACCCTCTTACGCAGTGGATGCTATTATTAACCCCGTTTTGTAGGTGAGGCAGCTGAGGCTCAGAGAAGCTGTTACTTGTTCAAGATCACACAGCTCTTTAGGGGCCGAGGCAGAACTTGAACCCAGAGTCCATCTCCTTATGGAGGCTGCAGACATCCTGCCCCCAGCCTGGAACTATGGGATGAGCCTAGGCAGTTGTGGGGAGACCACCCCTTCTTGGCCTAGACCTCCCTGGCCGGCAGGGAGAATGGGAGGCAGACTTGGGCTCTTTGGCCTCAAGTCTGTGAAGTGGTGTGAGGATCCCACACTGGTCAACAAGGTGGGGAGAAGTAACTCCTAATGTTTAACCCTGTTCCTGGGCACTGTGCTGTACACTGTACTTGTATTGCTCATTAAATCCTTATCAATACTATGGTTATTCCCATTTTACAGATGAGAAAACTGAGGCACAGCAAGGCTAAATAACTTGCCCAAGGACACACAGGAAATGCAGAGGCAGGATTTGAACCCTGGCAGTCTGGCCCTAGGGCCTGCATTGTTAATGACACTGTCTCCCAAATCTGTGGAGAGGGTCAGAAGAGGAGCCCCCCATAATGGGACACTCCCCAGGGGAGAGGGGACTTTTCAGGGGTGCAGAGTCCAGGCTTCAGGTGGGTCTCTGTAAGTGGAAGGCCCCCTGGGGAGGCAGTTGGACAGGGAACCAAGCCGCCCCCAGCCCCATCCCATAGAGCTAAGCCCTAGCCCTGTGCATCCCCCCCAACCCCCAGCCACCACTTAGCTCAGTCCTCCTGTCACCTCCCCCTTCCTGCCATGGGTGACAAGGAGGCCTGGCTGGCTGCCATTCCCTGCTGCCTTCCCCACCACCTCCCCCTCACGTTGGCTCCAGGGCTACTCTTCCCCAAGGGTGTCCCTGTTCCTCGCCTGCCCGGGAGACCTGGCCCACGTGATCGCCTGGGCCCCGTTTCCAGCCCCGGGCCTGCTTCTCTCCCCATGCTGACCCTGAGTACCACAGACTCTGCAGAAGCAGAGTCTGAGAAATGACTCTGCTCTGGAAAACGACCCGTTTTCCAGCCTCCGGACCATGCCTCCATTGCTGTCTCTGGGGAAGGGGTAGCACCAGGGATGGGACAGGATGGGCGTCCTCAAAGGAGGAAGCAGCCTGACCTGGACTGGTCACCTGACATCAGGGCTGGAAAGGGGACAAGGGATCACTTTGACAAGCCCCTGATGTGTCCCAGGGGGAAGCTCGGGCCCAGAAGGACAAAGCCTGTGCCCAGGTCATGAGAAGCATGAGCAGCAAGAGGCAGCCCTGGACCCAGGCCAGACAGGCTCACACCGGACTCCCTGAGCCTCCGGACTTCCTGCCTTGCAGTAGAGCCCAGGCCTCCACCCCACTGCTCTTCCCGTTTCCTCATAAGCCCCTCGAGCCTGCATTAGGGAACTCGTCCTACCCGCTGACCTTCCTGCTGCACACCTGCTAGAGAGTGGCTTTTTACCCTGCTCCCTCTGTCCCCTGCCTGGCCAGTTTTCCTGGTATACTGGACCCCACTGAGCAGCTCCGGGCCTTTACCCATCTCTGGCAGGCCTGTACCACCCTAGTGCCTCCATCCCCACCTCCAGGGCATTCCAGGCCAGACCTTGGCTGTTTCTCCCTTTGACTGGTTTCCCAGCCCTCCAATGTGTGTATCTCCACCCCAGCCCACCCTTCTTTCAGTAGTTGGGCTTCTGCTGTGGACACAGCAGTCCCTGAAAAAAATGCCAGCGCCAGCTCCCACAAGAGGTAGGCCTCATTTGCAAGATGATCTGTGCTCTCTCCTCGCAGTTAATTTCCAGGAGAAAGGCCTCCAGCGCTCCCTTGGGCCCTTGCCCACCGCTGCCCCTCCAGCCCTGCTTCTCTACTCCCCCCAGGGCTTGGAGCAGCAGCCACTGGCCTGGAGGGTTGGGCCGGCGGGAGGAGGCTGGGCTCCATTGGCCAGGCTCCTCCTCAGAGACTTGGCCCCAGTGGGACCTACTTGATCTCCCTCCCTTGCTTGCTTGCTCTGGACACACCCCAAGCTGGCTCGAGCCCCTCCACCCCACCCACTTCATTCCCGCCCCCAGAGGCTGAGGTCACTGGCTCACCTGGCCCGGGTGGGGCTGTCATCATCACCTGCCAGTTGGGGGAGGAGGTGAGGTTCCCCGGGGGCTGTTGTCTTAGCTACTGAGTAACCAGGGAACTTGACTCTGCTGGAACTGGTTCCCAGGCCAGGCCGGAGCCTGTGGAGGCTGCAGCCCCCGTGGCCCTGGGGGTTCAGGGTGGTGGGAAGCTGAGCCTGACGGCCCTGGGCTGGGTGGGGGTGGAGGGACACGGGTTTGTCCAGTCCATGGGCTCCAGGGCCCAGGGGAAGCATGTTTCTCAGTTCTGTAGATCCCTTTCCCCAAAGTGAGATGGATGTGAGCCCTCTGGGGGGTCTTCCCCACCTTGGGGCACCACACTCACCAGCCACTTCCCTCCTCAGGTCTCCCTCAATGCTTGGTTCTGGTCCACAGTCTTCCACACCAGGGACACCGACGTCACAGAGGTGAGCGCCCTCCCACTCCCGTTTCTGCTGGAGACAGTCCCCAGCGGAGCCAGGAGCAGCGAGGCAGAGCTGGCTCTTAGTTCTCTCTTAGTTCTCGTACTGACTCGGTTTACGGAGCACTTGCTCTGTGCTGGGCGTTTTAAACCTATTCGTGCACTTGAGCCTCACTTGACCCTTGTGAGGCAGGTGTGATTATTGGCTCTTCTTAACGGATGCGGCAGCTGAGCCTTGGACGGGGTGAAATCACTCGCCCGGCATCATGCAGCCAGTGAAGGGGTGCAGTCTAGACTTGAGCCCACAGCTGCTGAACTCCAGACCCCGCTCTGAATTCTGCGCATGCTCCTACGTTCTGGAGTCTTGGTGGGCACCCTCTACCGATACCTCTAAAGCCTCGCTGCTGAGCACACATTTCTTTTTTAATTGTATGTGAATACAAGGGTCAGTCTGTTGAATTCAGGCATGAAACAGCGATAGACAAAAGGAGCACGAGACACGTCCCCACCAGCCATAGGCCTAGGGCTCCCACGTTAGACTCTGGCTGGGCCTCTGCCACCCCTCCCTGCCCCCACCCCTAGTGGGTCCTCTGGGGCCTGCCCTCCACGAAGCCTCGTCCACCGCCTGTTGCCCACACACTGGCCCCTCATCCAGCTCTCCTTGTCCTCAGAAAATGGACTACTTCTGTGCCTCCACTGTCATCCTACACTCAGTGTATCTGTGCTGTGTCAGGTGAGCCCGCCTTGGCTGCTGTGGGAGCAAAATCAGACCCTGGGGGCAGAAAGGGGTCGCCAGTCTCTCCGCTGGGGGTGCTGCCCCAGGGCTTTCATCTCGCACATGCATACGCTCCAGATGGCTCTGGAGAGGGACTCTGTGGTGGGACCAGGGGCCCTGGCTCTTTCCAAGGAGGTTGGCAAAGGCCCCCAGGAATTGGAGGCCCGCCCTGCTAGCCTGTTTTGATGGGGGGAGGGGGCAGTGGCTCCCCCACACTGCTGCTGGCGTGAGGGGACGCTTCAGGGAATGCTGCTGCGGGGACGGGTCACCCTACATCTGAGCAGCTCTGGGTGGCGGGGCAGGACCGTGGGGCTGCAGCGCCCGGCCGTGGCCAGTGCCTTCCGGGCTCTCCTTCTGCTAATGCTGACGGCGCACGTCTCCTACCTGAGCCTTGTCCGCTTCGACTATGGCTACAACCTGGCGGCCAACGTGGCTATCGGTGAGGTGGGACAGGGTCTCTGGGGGGGCTGGACCATCTGCAGAGCTGCTGGCTTGGGGTGGAGGTGGGCATTGGTGCTGTTCCCAGAGAAGGAGCTTCTAGAGAGACGCTTAGGGGGAGGGAAGGGAAAAGAATTGGGGCTGGGAGAGGGGGGAGGTTGGGAGGAGCCCCTGAAGGGGGCCCTGGGGTCACAGAGCATGGGGGCTAGGAGAGACTTCGGGAGGAAAGGAGGAGGTCGGGAAATGAGCCTCTCCCCGCCCCCACCCGCACCCAGGCCTGGTGAACGCGGCGTGGTGGCTGACCTGGTGCCTGCGGAATCGGCAGCGGCTGCCCCACGTGCGCAAGTGCATCGTGGTGGTCCTGCTGCTGCAGGGGCTGTCCCTGCTCGAGCTGCTAGACTTCCCGCCTCTCTTCTGGGTCCTGGATGCCCACGCCGTCTGGCACGTCAGCACCATCCCTGTCCACGTCCTCTTCTTCAGGTGGGTACTCCTCCCTGCCCGTCCTTGCCTGCTTCTTAGAGGCCTCTGTGCACCGGTCACCCACTGCCCGCTCGCCTGCAACACCCCACCCTGCCCCCAGGGGACGCTCTCAGAGCTGTGCCTCAGTGGGCTCCTCCCTCGGCCCACAGCTTTCTGGAAGATGACAGCCTCTACCTGCTGAAGGAATCAGAGGCCAAGTTCAAACTGGACTGAAGGCCCTGGAAGCGGGTCTGCCCTCTTGGGGGCTCTGTCCCTCCCTGCTGGCTCTCCTTCTCCCCACCCCCGCAGCCCCAATCCTTGAGATGCCTTTTTTTCCTTTTAGCATCTTGAACTTGGACATGGAGGGTGTGGGACCAGAATCATGTAACCTGCCCACCCCCTTGCTCACCCCCACATGGCCCTCACAGTTCTTGGCGTCAGTTCAGACCTGGCCTCATGACATCTGGGGCTGGAAAATGGGCAACCCCTCTGGTCCCTGGAGCTGAACTGGGCTGGAACTATGTTCTTTGCTCCACCGAGAGGAGGGCTGCCTCTCCCTCCCCATCAGTTTCCTCCTCCCATCCCCTCGCTGCCTGGGTGGTTCCCAGAACCCTCTGGCTAGCTGGGAGACCAGGTACCACAGGCCTTTGGGGATATAGTGGGGTCCCCTTCTGTTACCCCCATGCCCTCCTCCGGGGCACCACTAGGTGGCACTAGATGCTTGCTCTTTGGCTGCCCAAGCAGGTCTCATTCTCCCCATGGGATCTAGAGGGACCAAGCTGTTGAGATTGGGGAGCAGCCTCACCCAGACTATTGCCCCAGTCAGACCCCCAGGAGGCCTCACCACACTCCCTCTTCGGGGCCAGGACCCCAGAAAACCCAGGACAGGAATCCCTCTGGCCCCTGTGCTGCTGTTCTGGTTGGGAGCCCGCACGTGAGTGTGTAAGGGAGACCAAGTGTGTAGGTGACAGGCTGGTGGACACGGGCCTGGGGTGTGTGGGATGCTGGGTGGGGCAGTGTGTGTGAGCATTGGCCTTGTGCAGTGTGGAAAGCGGGGGTGTATGTGAGTGGTTTTGAAGTGTGGTGTTGGGGGGCAGACGGGTTAGTGTGGGTTACGGGAACGTGCAGAGACTGAGTGGAGGTGCAAGGGAGTGTGAATGCCACACAGTGCGGGGGAGAATCAAATCATGTCGACAGCCACTTACTGAGCACCAACCCTATACACAGCCCCAGGCCAGGCAGAAAGCCAGGGTGTCCCCAAGATCTGGCAGGGGTAAGGGTGTCCAGGCTGCATGTGTGTATATGTGTTCCTTTCTTTTGCCCCCCTCTTTACGAACCTCACTGGGCTTCTGCACAACCCAAGATCTCCCCCAGAATCAGCCCCTTGGCAGGCAGAGGGAGGAAGAAAACTGGGTATCCTCCTTGCGTAGACATGGTTGGCCAGCCCCTACCCCAGTGTCCTGCCTGCTAAGCCCCTTTGCCGCTGCCTGACCCAGGGGAGGGAGGGGGCAATCTGAGGCAGGAGGGGAGAAGGCTTTGGCTGGGTCTGGTTTCTGGTCTTCCCAGAGGCAGGCAGGGGCCGTGCTGTACCTACACCCTGGTAAAGGTGACCCCTGCCAGTTGCCAGCAGCCATAGCACATTCCCG
>NW_006791954.1:4231544-4253272 GCF_000442215.2 Lipotes vexillifer | reverse complement strand
AGCACATTCCTGCTCCACAAGGACAGAATGTGGAGCTGCAGAAACTCTCCATCCAAAGGCAGTGTCTGTGACTGGAGCAAGGAGTCTGGATTCTTGCTTTTTCTCTGCCTGGGGGTAAGGGCGCTGAGCTAGGACTCCAACCTCAGGGACTTGGGTGACCTGTAACTTCTTTTGATACTAAGAACCATGTTAAGGTAGGAGGGTGGCAAGGGACATTCTTAATAAACCAATTCTCAGACTCACCTACCCTTTTCCGGCTCATTTGTGTAAGTAGGGTGGGCTGGAGGGAAGAAGACAGAGCTGGCTGGAGGCAACAGGCAGATGGCGTCTCTACCTAGGCCCATGGGAGTGGGGATGGCAAGGACCAGATTCAGGGCAACAGCAGATCTGGATGCAGCTCCCGTACTGCCCGTAGTGGGGGCTGGGAGAGGGAGCTGGGGCCTGTTCTTGCCCTCTGACTTCCCTTGGCCTTTGTGCCTGGATTGTAGCACCACCCATGGCAAGTTCTCCTAATTATCCCCCTTCACCTCCCCTTCTGGGCTCTGCTAAGCTCCGCTATTATTTATTGGTTCCTAACCTTTCTGAACTTCACCTGCAAACAGGATAACAGGACCTGCTGCCGAGTGTGAGGACTGAACGGGCCGAGCAGGTGCCTGGCACACAGCAGATGCTGAATGAGTTTCCTCTGACCCTGGCTTTCCTTAGTTTGGGAAGAATGAGTGTACGGAAACCTTCCTTCAGGGAAGCTTCTGGAAAAAAGGCCAGGGTTGATGCCTCCCTCTGGGCCCTTGTTGCTTCCCAGGAGAGCCACAGACTGCACTTACACCAACCAGCATGGACTTATTTCTTTATTAGGTGCCACCTCAGATAACAGGGAATCTAGGTGGGTGAGGGCCGCCGACACTGTGTGCACTGGGGCCTCACAGCCCCACCTTCTTCTGGGCCCAGGTGTAGAAGATGCCCTTGACATCATCTACGCCTGTCCGAAGGTGGGAAGGCATGATGTAGGTGCGCAGATCCCTCACCTCATAGCCGCTACGCACCAGGGCCTCCCTCACCTCCTCCTCACGCACTGGCACCACTGCCAGCCTGGCCTCCCCAGCCAGGTACCATGACTCCTCCAGGGCCCCGATGAGGAGGAGGTGCCCCCCAGGCCTCAGCAGTGTAGTGATGTGGTCCAGGGCCCGCTGGAAGCTGGCAAGGTCCGGACTCACAGCCTCCAGGCAGAAGGCGGAGACCAGGGCATCGGCAGGCAGGGGCGCCAGGCTCCCAGCGCCCAGGGGCTGGGGCTGGTGCACGTCGATGGGCAGGATCCGCTTCACCCTGGCTCGCAGCTGGCACTCCTTCTCTTGGCAGGATTCACTGTTTGACTCAGGAGGCAGAGTCAGGACCAGGGCTCTGGATTCTGCCCACACCCAGTTCTCTGTTGCCTCCCACCAGCCACTCCGTGGGAAACCCCCTGCCCAACCCGCACCCCCCAGCGCTTACCCCTTGCCCTCGATGAGACAGACATGCTGGCTGTACACGCTCCAGTCGAAGGCCCCAGGCTCGTCTCGCAGCCAGAGCCCCAGCTCCTGGCGGTTCACCTCCAAGAAATCTGTCATCGTGATGTCCTCAAAGTGGGCGCAGGCGCTGAGCAGCTGGTAGATAGTGGGGCCTGAACCAATGTCAATGAGGGTGCGTCCAGACACCTCACCTGGGTGGGGCAGAGGAAGCAGGTCCTGGTGCTAGGCCTGTGCCTGCAGCCCCCAGCCCCAGTCACGGCCTCCCTTACCTGGGGCTTCCTCCCCCTCTCTCTGTTCCTTCTCCCCCTGGAAGTGTGTCTCTATCTGGAAGAAGCATTAGCTCTGGAGTTAGACCAACCAGGGTCTGAGTCGGGCTCTAACACCCGCTGACTTTTACCTTGGGAAATGAACTTAACCTCTCTGACTCAGGTTCCGCAACTATAAACTCTAGTCACCTACCAGTGAGGATTAAGTGGGGGAACTCTCAGGTGCCTGGCAGCTTCTCTCCTCTGCCTTTGCCCCTCATTCTGCATTCCCCACCTCACTTCTCAGTTCTGAGTGTTCTCCCTCCCGACCCTCCCCCCCTCCTCTCACGTGAGGGACGCTTGCTCGTCTTCCTCTTCTGTTTTCACCCCTTAACTACCTATCCCCATCCGGGTGTCGCGTGCGCGCCCCTTTGGCTCCCTGATGACTTCTTGCCCTGTCTCCCCGCGCTCACCGGTGGCGAAGGTCTGCGCCAAGCAGCGCAGCTTCCAAGGCCCGACGCCGTCGGGGCCGCTCAGGTCCCCCCGAGGGGGTGCGTAGTTGTTGCGGAGGTAGGCGCGGGGCTCGAAGCGCTGGTAGGCCGAGGCGACTGCCGCCCGGCCCGGGTCTGAGTCGGGGGCCGCGCCCGCAGCGTGACTCAGGTCTGTCCCGCTCATGCTGCTGCCTTGGCCGCCCTTGTCCCCCGCTCGCCTTTATCTGCGGCCGGACCCCCGCCCCGACCTCTCCGCTGCGGGGGCGGCGGCTGAGCGATGAGCCGCCCGGGGCCGCGCGCGCTGCGTTTCCCCTACCCCATCCATCTCCTTTAGTGTCGGAGCAGCAGACACACGGGGGGAGCGTCCGTCCCCGCCCCTGCTCCACAGTTGCTCCCGGCTGCCCTCCACCCTTTGCCTCACCTGCCCTGGTCCAAGGCCAGCTCCCGCGCCCTGCCCCTCAGCTTCGTGCCCCCAGACTCCTTGGACCCCTGCGTCCGCCAGCCGCGGCTCCTCCCTGTAGCTCTTCTCCAGCTCCGGCAGCCATTCACCCCTTCTGCCTGGCATCCCTTCCCTTCTTTTTTGCCAGGGTTCAAGCTAGCCCTTTCCCCCATTCCCAGCTCCCAGCGCCAGGGACATCTCTGGGACACCCTGTCCAACATCCACCCCCCGCTTCCTTAGTGAGGTCACCCCAACTCCCCTTCTCCGCCTCTCCCCTAGGCCTCTTTCGTCCCTGTCCTCCAGCGTTCCCCCCGCCCCCCGCCCCGACTCCAGAAAGGACAGTCCGTTCTGGCCTCCGCCACGGTCGCCCCGGGGCCCCAGAGCGGAGCTCCGGCCCCGCCCGTCAGATGGCAGCGACGATAGGGCAGGCGAGCAGGGATAAAGCACTTAGCGGACGGAACAGCCGGGGCCTCCCCTGCGGGCCCTGCAGGCTCCCAGCCGCGTATCTGGGGGCTGCCGAGGGCGGAGGGCGGAAGGCTCGGGAGGTTCCCGTCACGTCCCGGGCGAGGGACCCAGGTGAGGACGGAAGGGTGCGGGGCGCGTTCTCCAGGCTGCCAGGGGTACCAGGGGACGCGATCCGAGCCTTCGGGTGCCAAGGGATTAGGTGTGTCGCCTGGTGTGGAGTCTGACCCTCTCATCTCCCAGCCCACACTCCAGCCCCCTCTGGGGGAGCAGGGCCAGGCCAGCCCGGCAGATTGCTTGGCACTCCAGGTACCAGGCTGTCAAGATGCCAGGGTCTCCCTTCCTATCCTCCCAAATGGGAAGTGGATTCTGCAGGGCCATCTCCATGGTCTTCCTGGAGTGGGACCCTCCTCTGGCTAAGTCTAGTGCCTCTCGGCCCTGGGTAGACTACCAGCCCCTGGCCTCCTCTGTGCCACACCCTGACCCTTACCTTGTCCCAAAGGGAAAGTGTCTTCTTGTTGGACCAGGCAGCCAGGTTGGGACATGAGTCACCACAACAGCTGCAGGGGTCACAGACAGGGACCTGACCACCCCACCACCACCACACACACACCCTACCCCCAAGAACCCACCTTGGGCTCCCAGGGCAGGGAGGGTGGAACACCTGACCCCAGCCAAGGATTGATTCTGTCTGGATTCAGAAGCAAGAGAGAGGTCAGCCTTGAGGTCACTGACCCCATCCACACCCTGAGGCAGAGCTGAGGACAGTCCCGGTGCCAGCCCCTTCCATATCCTTCATGAGATCATTTAAACAAACCCTGGATGCCAACTGGCCTCCTGGGCACTGCCCAGTGCCAGGGGACTCACACAGAGGCCAGGACTGCAGAGCAGAGTCAGGGGGACTGGACGGACAGCCACCCTGTTTATAGCTCTGTCCCTGCCACCCTCCCCCCACCCCGGGAGCATGGGGTGACCCACTAGCTCTGCCATATTTAGCTCAGATGCAGGGCCTGTTCCCAGAAGTGAGCATGGGGGGGACACCAACGGGTGGGCCCCTCAACCACCAGGAAAGAGACGAAACTCTGGCATGTGACTGAGCATTTATTGCAGCGCTACCAGAGGGTGCTGGGGGCTCCACCCTGCCTCGGCCCTCTTCGCGTCCCCTCCCTCCGGTCTTCTCCAGGCCTCCTTCCCTGAGCATTCCAGATCCCCTTATGCTTTTTCTTCATCCTTCTCTGAAGCTGAAATCTGGACTGGGGTCACTCCTCTCAGGGACCTCTTACCCTCACCAGCATTTTCTGCCTTTCCTCCTGGGGGTACTCGGCTGTGCTGGCCCCCAGCACTCCGCCCTTAGTGCCCACCGTCTTTGCTCCCTCCCTGTGGGAACTCAGGAGACCCAGGCATCCTGGCCTCTGGCTCCCACCTCCCCTAGCCCCCAACTCTGGGCAAACTACAAAGCTTCCATGGCCAGCAGCTCCCCTCCGTGGTCCTAGCCAGGAAGGGCCCAGCCCAGGGCAGGCACTGTGGAGCCCAAGTCACCGTCCCTCTCAGCCTCTCTGTGCCTCCTGGGACGTGGAGCGAGACAGGGTGCGACACAGGGCGCCGGGCTTGCTGACAGGCACCACAGGGGGCAGCTGCTTGGTGATCTCGGCCACGTCCTGGCGGTCCACACACTGGCCACCCAGGGCTGCTTCCAGTGCCAGCAGCTCCCGCAGCTGGATGGGGGTGTCCTCGTGCTCCTCCTTGGTGGCGCCCACCTTGGCAGGGGTGAAGATGGGCAGCGGCAGCATCCGCTGGTAGGGCAGCTGGTACTCCTGCAGCCCGCGGCCCAGGATGCCCATCCGCATCACCAGCCAGGGGGAACGCTGCACCAGCGCCTGGCACCGCCCCTGCCGGTGGTAGGTCTCCCGCCGCTGGGCATCCTCCTCATGCAGGGAGCAACTGGGAAGGAGAGGGGAAGGGGACACTGAACTCCTGAGAGATGTTGCCCTCCAGTCACACGCTGAGTGGCAGGGTTCCCCAGGACTACCAGGACCTGGGGTGCTGGAGGGGTGACTCCACTTTGCTCCCCACAGCGGAAACTCTCCTGGCCCCCAGCCCCCGAAACGTCTCCTGGGCTTTGCGCTCTGGCTGCATAAGGCTCAGGAAGGGTGCTCTAGGGGAGGGGAGGAGGGACCCCCAGCTGGCCAGTACTCACCCCTCCTCGGGCCGTGTGGACAGTGTCAGATCCTTCCACTCAGCCCAGAAGGCCTCTCGGCGCTCACAGTTCTGCTCGGTCACCTGGCAGCTCCGCTCTGAAGTGGCCATGATGACCGCTCACTCCCTCCGGGCTCTGTTCCTCCCAGGCCCTTTAAATAGCCCCATCCTCCCCCTCCTCCAGGGGCTATTTTCAGGCCCTCTGGCGTCAGATGCTGCAAGCAGAGCCAAGACTCATTGCTGGGGGATTCTGGGCCCAGGGCGGGGCTTGGGGTACCTGGACTCTGGCTGCCCCCAGGTCAGAGGTCAGCTTCTGAAGAGCTCAGATGCTCCTGTGGGGGCGGGGGTCCTCAGCGTGACACCTCCAGGTGTCTGACACTCCTCAGACACCGTCTGGGACCAGGCATGTGCCCAGCCTCGTGCCACCTTGGCACTTGCCCTCTGCCCCACCCCTTCCCCTAACCCAGGGAGGACAGTGGCTTGTCTGTAAACAGAGCAGGAAACAGCAGGAACCGAGGCCCCCTCTGGGCTCTGTACCAGGCCATCGTGTCCTTCCCCACTGCCTGGGCTCAAGGGCACATCCCCTGACTATCCCCTCAACAAGAAGGGACAGTGCCGCCATGTCCTCGGGCATCCGCCCCTGAAGGCCTGGCCCCAGACCACCTCACCAGCAGGGGCAACGGAAGTTAATTCCACACGTGGGATCCTGGACGCCAACCTTTGCCAGGTGTCTTCCTTTCCCGTCGGGCCAGTAGGGCGGGGGGAGCAGATGTGGGAGGTGGCCCCAGCTCTACCCCAACACCTCAGGTGGGGTGAGGTGGGAATCCAGGGGCTCCAGGGAGTGGCAGCCAGATCTGGCTCTAGCCCCAAAGCAGCCATAAATAGGCTATGTGACTATGGTTCAGCTTCTACCCCTCTCTGGGCCTCATTTTGCCCCCCTGCTGTTCACAATGGCCGTACCAGAAGAGTTCTAGGTCCTGCCAGCTCCAGGGTGCCACTGGGCAGGACCTGGCTCTCATCCCCAGGGAGCAGGCCAGTAGGAGGGCTGCCAGGACAGCCCAGCACTGAGAGCAGCGGCGCGTGCTGCTGGAAGCTGGCACACAGGGTAGAGGGCATGGGGGAGGAGGAATGAGGGTGTCACTGAGTGGACAAAGCAAAGGGCACCAAGAGAGGCAGGGACAGGAGCTGAGATGAGAACCTAGTGGTAAGGCCCGTGGGCACCCACCTGGGGCAGAACTGCATCCTCTTGATTACTGAGCACTACACCTGATTCTTGGTATCTTTTAACCTTACAAAAGCTTTTATAAAGTAGGAAATGGAGCCTCAGAGAGGTAGATTTGCCCAGGGTCGCACACCTAGCCAGGACCAAGAGGAGACACCGCCCCCACCCCGGCTCTAAGCAAGTCAGCTCCTCGGGAAGCCTGAAGGCAGGGAGGGGGGGAGGGCAGGTTTTCTGGTGGCCCCAGTGTGATGGGGCAGAGACGGAGGTTAAGTGGAGCCCAGAGGCCCGGATCCCGGAGGTGCATCAGCGACCTGGAAGGCCAGGCCCCACGTCCAGGCTCCCCCCCGGACCCCAGCCTTGGGACCCGAGGGGCAACCAAGGCCTGCTGTGGGTACTGCCAGGTCTCTCCCTACCTCCCTCCTCCCAATCCTGAGCTGGAGACCTTAACCTGACCTTCCCTCACCGGAGACCCGGAGACCCTGCAGGGAGGCGGGGAATTTTTCTCTGACCAGTCATCTGCCCAGCTGAACCATTCAAGAAAGTTGGGGGTGGTTCCAGGAACTGGGTCTCCACTGGCTCCATCCTGGCTCTGCGAGGCTGTGAGAGGGTGTGTCATGTGGTGGCTGCAGCAGTGGCTCCTTCCCTGCCTCCGCGGTGCTGCCCTTCTCTTCCCTCAAGAGGCCAGGCTGGAAGGACTCCTTTTTTTTTTTTTTTGAGTTCATGTTTTTAATTGGCTCAAATTACAAAGGTCCCCAAGGAGGCCCTGGGCCGGGGGGAGGCAACCTGGAGAGAACCTGGGAGAGGCAGGCTCCCTGCCAGCACCCACCACTCCCACCTGCAACCTACACCCCCACAAGTGGAAAAAGGTCCCAGACCCTTTAAATAATCCTAAAACACCGTGATGAGAGAGCAGGCGGAAGAAGGGGGTCCTGCGCCTTCACACTGGCGACAAGGCTGCCCTGACTTCTGTCCTGCCCAGGGTCCTCCCCCACCAAGTCCGAGGTTCCCATTCCAGACCCCGGCCTGGCCAGGTGGGGACAGCGGATCTCCTCTTCCAGGAGGCAGGGACGCCATGTAAACGTCGGCAGGATGGACCCCACTGGCCTCAGCGGCAGAGTCAGACGCTCGAGCTCTCGACCTGCCCACGGCCAGGGCTCCCAGGCACAGTGAAGCGCGTGGAGGGTGGCAGCTTGGGGCCGAGGGGCTGCTGTGGGAGGAAGCTCTTTCCTCCCCACTGTTTGAGGCCAGGTCCTCTGTGGGCAGCGGGAAGCCCAACCGGCCCCTCCTCTGGCTCTGGAGGCCGTGGTGACAGGACCCTGGCCTGCAGGGTGGTGAGGGGGCATGCTCATGCCCGTGCACCCAGCTCTCCGATGCGCTGCCGCAGATGAAAGGCAAATTCAAACATGGTGGCTGCGAGGCTCTGGTGGATGAGGTACCGGGGCAGGCGGCCCTGGGGGAGGCGAGAAGTTCCAGGAAGGCTTGCCCTGGGCAGGGGCTGCCCCTCAACCACTGGCACCAGCAGGGGCTGCTCTGGGCCAGAACACAGGTGCAGCTCTGGAATGCAGCCTAGGCCGCCCTCCCCCTGCCCCCCTGGCAGGAAGAACACGCCGTGCCCCGGGCTTGGCGTGAGTCACACAGAAAGACCTGGGAGGGGCTGGGCTGGCAGCCAGCCACCCTTCCTGGGGGCCTCGGGACTCAGAGGTAAAAAGGGGAGGCACAGGCCCGCCGGCAACTCAGGGTGAGAAGACCATCTGGACCTTGCCCCCAGTTTTAGAGTAAGAAAGGAGGCAGAGAGTAGGGGAGGCTCTGAGCAGAGCAGGGAGTGCCCAAGGTCACACAGCGGGGGCCCCTCCACTCCACAGAACCTGCCTCGAAGCCCCGGCATGCCCACCTTGAGATCTGCATTAAGGATCCAGATGAAGGTGCAGACTCCAGGGTTACTGGCTGACTTGAGCACAATGAAGCCCCCAGGACCATTCTCCCCCCTGAGGAGAGAGGTACCAGTGTGGGACCTTGGAGCCAGGCAGAACCCCTGACTCCCCCCCACCACTCCATTCTTGGCTCACCCTGGACTGGGGTGGGAGAGGAAAGGGAGCTGCTGGTCCAACAACCCCCTCGCTGCCTGAGCAGGGCCCAGGACGGGTGTCCCAGAGGCCACAGCATACAGCCCTCCACCCCCACCTGCCATGTGACGCTCAAATCCTCCTACAACCGCCTGCCGATGTTTGCACACCCCCAGTGGCAGGGAAGCCCCAGCTCACCACCTTCCCAGCCCTCATCTAGTCGGTCCAGGGATTCTAGGTCTGCTCAAGTCCTGAGGAGGCGGGCTGGGCGGGCACTTCTCACCAGGGCCCAGCTCTGGGAGCGGTGCAATGCCACTGGGCTCCAGGAGGGGGAGCCTTCTCAGGTGGCGTCAGGCCTGAGCTGTATGGTGCACATCCCACCTCCATTTAATTCGCCTACAGCTCCCCTGACTCCATATAAGGAAGCTGGCACCCAGAGGAGAAATGAGCTTGCCCATCACCCATCAAGTCTGCGGTGGTGGCAAGACCAGAGCCCCAAGCTGACACTCAGAACAGTGCTCTCTGAGGAACCCCAGGACTGAAGGGGAAGAGTGGGGTATCTGGGAGAAGGTCACCTGCAGGGCTAGGATTAGACAGCAGGGGAATTGGAGGAGGCCCTGGAACAGGCAGCAGGAAGAGTAAGGCCTGTCCTTTGGACGTACTTCCAAGCGCTGCGGGAGGAAGGCAAGGCCGCGGGGCAGGCAGAGGGGATGAAAGGGGCCCGAGTCTCCTCAGGCAGGAAGTTGATGGTTCAGAACACAGAGCCTCCTGCTCAGGTCCCCCAGACCAGTGCAACCTCATGGCTCCCAGCCCCCTTCCCCGGGCTGGTCCCTATTCATCCCCATTCACGGTCTATCCTGGAGCTGCCCTCCAGCCTGGTGGTGGGTCCAGCCTCCAGCAGATAAGCAGGATTAGGGGCAGCGGGACTGGGGACAGGAAGGCAGCCTCAGCAGGAGAAAGTGCCCAACTGTACACACCGACCCTGCCCTGTCCCCACAGCTACCAGGGGAGGGGCCGGCGCGGACGACCCCAGGCCAGGCTCAGCTCACCTGACATATTTGTGTGTCGGGGGCTTGGCGCAGTGGGTGGTGGCGATGCCCGATGACAGGTATCGGTCTCTGCGCCGCTCGATGCGTCGGACGTTCACGAAGTCCCTGGAGGGGGTAGGGTTAGGTCAGGGGGTGTCGAGAAGGTCCAAGGACAGGCGGCCTGGCTGAGAGGAGGGAGCTTGGGGGCCACTCACCTGGGGGAGACCACACCGCCCGCGGCCCCCGACGACACATCGTAGGAGATGAGGGTGTTGTCTTCTACTCGCTGCAGGATCTGCGGGCGTCAGGGCAGACGTGAGGTGTATCCACCCCAGGAAAACCCCAGGGAAGGGTCCCAGCATCTCAGGAAAGCCCCAGGCCAGCCTGCTGTCCGCTCAGGTCCCTTAATTAAGAGCCATTCCCATTCATGGGCACTGGCTGGGCCAGGCGCTTTGAGCATTTCCTCTTTCCATCTTCCCCACCCTCTCCAGGGGGCACTAGTACCACCATCCCCATTTTACAGACGGGGAAGCTGAGGCACAGAGCAGTCCAATGACGTGACCTGGGTCCCCTGGGGGTCACTGGTCATGCTGGGGTACAACTGCGCCCTCATCTGCCAAGTCGCTCTGCCTCTGCCCTGAGGGGTGACCAGGCCTGGCCCCCTGGCTCGGCTCACCTGGCAGGCTGTCACCGTCTTGTTCCACAGCACCATCCTCTCGGGCTGCAGGATCACCTCCTGGTACACCAGCTCCGCGGGGCAGGGCAGGAAGGTCTGGAGCAGGGCGGGCAGAGGGCTGGGTGGTGCCAGATGTACTCGGGCACACCAGCCCTTCCCTCCTGGTTGGGAGAAACCTGCCGGAGGGTCCCCCTACCCCCGGGCTCTTTCTTGGAGTCCCAGGCAGAGCAGGAGGCTCCAGAACACCTCTTCCCTCACTCACCTTCAGGATGAAGGTCTTGCCATGAAAGGGAACCTCGATGGTGTACACAGTGTCCCCATATTCCTGTGGCAGGGACAGAAGGGTGGCAGGGAGGTGAGCAGAGGGCAGAGGGGAGCCTGGGGGGCAGGAATGGGTGACAGGCAGGGCAGGTTTTTAACAGCTCAGGGTAGAAAACTCCAGGAGTTTTGGGATATCTGAGCAGCCATTAAAGAACAATGGTTCTGGGACCTCCCTGGTGGCACAGTGATTAAGAATTCACCTGCCAATGCAGGGGACACGGGTTTGATCCCTAGTCCGGGAAGATCCCACATGCTGCAGAGCCACTAAGCCTGCGAGCCACAACTACTGAGCCCACACGTCACAACTACTGAAGCCCACATGCCCACACGCCTAGGGCCCATGCTCCACAACAAGAGAAGCCACCGCAATGAGAAGCCCATGCACTGCAACAAAGAGTAGCCCCCGCTCGCCGCAACTAGAGAGGCTGCACGAAGCTATCTACAAAGACCCAACGCAGCCAAAAAATAAAAAAGTGGTTCTGCCTCCTTGCCTCCTTCACTGTTGGTGGGAATGTAAGTTGGTGCAGCCACTATGGAAAACAGTATGGAGATTCCTCAGAAAACTAAAATTAGAATTACCATATGATCCAGCAATCCCACTCCTGGGAATATACCTGGCCAAAACTATAATTCAAAAAGAATTCAAAAAGTCCCTATGTTCATAGCAGCACTGTTCACAATAGTCAAGGCATGGAAACAACCTAAATGTCCATTGACGGATGAATGGATAAAGAAGATGTGGTACATATATACAGTGGAATACTACTCGGCCATAAAAAAAAAGAACAAAATAATGCCATTTGCAGCGACACAGATGCAACTAGAGATTATCATATAAGTGAAGTAAGTCAGAAAGAGAAAGACAACTACCATATGATATCGCTTATACGTGGAATCTAAAATATGGCACAGGGCTTCCCTGGGGGCGCAGTGGTTGAGAGTCTGCCTGCCGATGCAGGGGACACGGGTTCGTGCCCCGGTCTGGGAAGATCCCACATGCTGCGGAGCGGCTGGGCCCGTGAGCCATGGCCGCTGAGCCTGCGCGTCCGGAGCCAGTGCTCCGCAATGGGAGAGGCCACAACAGTGAGAGGCCCGCATACCACAAAAAAGAAAAAAGAAAAAATAAAAAAAATAAAAATAAAAAAAATAAAATATGGCACAGATGAACCTATCTACAAAACAGAAACAGACTCACAGACATAGAGAACAGACTTGTGGTTGCCAAGGGGGGTAGTGGGAAGGAGAGGGAGAGACGGGGGTTTGGGGTTGGTAGATGCAAACTATTACATTTAGAATGGATAAACACCAAGGTCCTACTGTATAGCACAGGGAGCTATCTCCAATATCCTGAGATAAACCATAATGGAAGAGAATATAAAAAAAGAATATGCATATGTGTATAACTGAGTCACCCTGCTGTACAGCAGAAATTAACAGAACATTGTAAATCAACTACACTTCAATAAAAAAAAAAAAAACAGTGGTTCCGACAAATGATCTGCAATGAGGAGAGAAAGGCTTTTGATATCAAGTTTAAAGGCAGGAGCACAGCTGCGGCTGCAACCACGAAGGACCGTGTCTCCAGGCCGACAAGGGCTGCCAGAGGAACTGGCCAGAGAAAGGGATGACGATGTTTTCCCTCTGTTTTCCAAGCTCTCTGCCGTCTTTTTAGATAATGCTGTTTTGACCATGAAACAAAACACCAGACACAGGGCCGAAGCCTGGCTTCCCCTTCAAAGCTGGAGCCGAGGGAGCAGAGCAGCGGCGGGGTGGGGGGGGAAGCAGGGGGAGGGGCGGTGGGAGTGTCCAATGCAGCCCAACCGAGTGGCTGACCCCCGGGCTCAGCCCCCTCTCCTGGGGTTAGGAATATGGTTCCAACCCGTGCAACCTTTGGGCTTATTTCTCAGGCCTCAGAAGAGGGAGGGAAAACTCCCCACAGGAGAGCCCTCAGCATCAGGTGGGAGACGGGTCTCTTACGTTATTCTTCTCGAACCTCCAGTTCTCCTCCTGGGCCAAGATCTGGTCCACCACCGCCACGGCCTCCTTCCCCTGGAGGACGTACTCCCGTTCCTGGCCGGGGATGGGAGTCAGGAAGGGGTCAGCCTGGGGTCTGCACCCCACCTGCTCTTTCTGCACCGGGCTGGGTGGGAAGCCTGGCTCAGCCAGATGTCCAGATGCCGGGTCTGGGCTGGTCTCCTGGGCCCTGCGGGCTTCCTGGGACCAGGTGCCGTGGCTGCGGCTGCTACCCCCGGGCCCCAGGCAGGAAGCAGACCAGTGGGCCTGACCGACAGTGGGGTGCACACCCAGATGGACATGGACTGGCATTCAGGCTGCCTAAGGTCTACCCTCCGCTGGGAAGACCCTGCCCACCTGGCTGAGCGCACCACTGGCCCCTCATCCAGGGTGCCCACCCGGGGCGGGGCAGGCAGCCAGATACCTGGGCAGAGAAGCCTTTCTTCCCAGCAGCTTCTCCATCTGATTCATTGTCAGACCCTGCAGGAAACAAGCAGAGGACAACGGGAAGAGGTGAAGAGAGCGGGGTGCTGGCGGGGGAGGTCGGGGTACAAGAGCAATGGTGTAGGGGTATGAAAGCGGGTGTGGCAGAGGGCTGCTCGCTTTCCCTGGGGAGCTGACGCGAACAGAAAGAACAGACCCAGCCAACGCCCCTTCCCTCCGAAGGCAGTCCTCCCACACACCAGCCCGCACCTGCAAAGGATTCTGGGGGTGAATAGAACTGGCCCTCGGACAGGGCGCCGGAGAAGAGCAAGGGTCCTCGGGCGACAGCAGCCTGGGCAGCGAGATACCCTGGGGGAGCAGACGTGGGCAGCCATCGCCCCAGACCAAGGACAGTCGTGCCCCAGCAGCCTGGGGTCCCCCGGTCCAGGCTCACCCTAAGGCTCCTAGAGGCAGAGCTGGCAAGAGAGCTCAGAACTGGCTCTCAGGCCCCAAACTCTCCTCTCCTGGGTGGGGCTGACCCTCACTGCACCCCCCACCCCCCAGCACTCACATCGCTCCTCCTCAGCCTCCTGGGGTAGGACTTTGAAGTCAAGGAACCAGGTCTCCAACCAGGCGAGGACGAAGGAGACGATAGGGAGCAAGTAGCCGAAGGCCCCTTTGCTGAGCAGCTGCGGAGGGAGGGGGCTGAGCTCCACGGCAGGGAGTCACCTCAAACCCAGAGCCCCACCCTGGGGCTACCAACTCTGGCCTACACCCCACTCCTGGTACCAGCTGTGGGGACCCTCTGTGGCCCACGCCCTTGAGATGGATGGATTAATGAGTTCTGCAGCAGGATAAACTAAGGTTAGGCTAGAGGAGGAACTTTCCGTCCTTGGGGTTGCAGCAGGGCGAGTGGGGAAAAGCCAATGAAGATGATCCCTTAGAGATCTCAAAGGACAGGATTCCCCTTCACCCCAACCCCGACAACAGGGTCAGACACCCAAAATCAGAGGAGCGGTCCCTTCTTGGGAGAAGCCCACCCCTCAGGCCAGATGCCCACCAGACCAGCCAGACCCTGAGCCACTGACCTCAGAGAGGATGACCTTGACAATGAGGAATGCACTGGACACCAGCGTGGTGACCTGCCCAGGGGAGGGAAGGAGGAAGAGAGCGAACATAGAGGCTGGGGAGTGAGGCCTCCTCCATCCCATCTCTTGCGCCAGCCCCGCCAGGGCCCGAGAGCTGCCAGGAAAGTGGCATCTTACCGCAATCACCCACCAGTGCCGGAGCCGCAGCACAGCGTACCCCAGGAGCAGCCCCGAGAAGCGGAAGGCGGCCAGGACCTGGCGTGGGGGCCGGGGAACCGTCACGGGCAAGCCAATGGCCCTACCCCTGCTGAAGGCTGGCCTCCCCCTCCAGCCCTGCTGCCTGAGGTTCCCTCCACATGGTGTGCACACCCCAGGAGAGGAGGGCCGAGGCCAAGTCAGCGTTTCTTTGGGGACGATCTGGATGTGACCTTCTTGGATAGGGGTCTCTCGTCTTCCCTTCCCACTTGGGGCTCACTGAAGGTGGGGCCTCATTTATGAACCTGTTTGAATACTGAGGGTTCCCTGAAGATAGGAGCAAGTCTCCCTGACCAGATTAGGATATGTGTTGTGAGAAGAGAATCCAGCGAAAGAGTCACGCTCCTATGCCCTCTGTCCCCAGGATCTCCAAGGCCACTCACCAAGATGTCAAAGAAGGAAGTTTTAAAGCTGTAGTGGATGATCTCCTGCTCCAGGTTCTTCCGGATGCCTGTGTTGGTCTGGAAGAGAGAGATGTGGATAGCTCTGCAAGCAGAACCAAGTCCCCAGGGCTGCCCCTTGTTCTCCCAGAGGGGGAGGAGGCGGGAGGGGGAGAAGGTAGAACCGGGAGGAGAGGCTGTAAATGCTCAGCTACCACCCAAGAAGCCCCTGAGGCAGCAGGGGAGCTCAGCCAGGGACCTGAGACCCCAGCATTATTACTGTTTCTCTAAGGATCCAGGCAGCCCAGACAGGCGGGGCTAAGCTGAGCCTCAGACACTCGCGGGCACACTGCCCAGGAAGAGGCAGGCCTGGAGGGCCTTGGGGCTGTGCAGGAGAGGCGATGAGCCCTATGCAGGTAGGTAGCGCTGGCACACAGGGTGCTGGGAGCATGCCTCTCACATAATTGCATCTCCCTCCCACCACTGCGGTGCTCTATCTTCCCAGCCAAGCATCCATCTGTGGTGATGGGGGCCAGGGGTGGGCAGTGGTGTCAGACGGAGCCCCAGGTGGCAAATCGATTGATTAGGTTTGTGCTTAATGGACAAAATCCATCATGCTGCTAGAGAGGATGGCGTTCAGAGTGGGCAGACTGGTCCTTGCCCCTGCCCCTGCCCTAGCCACCCACACATTTTCAATGGGACCCCTGAGACCCTGGCTGGGCAGTGAGGGGTCTGGATGGGCACTGAGAGCTAGAGCAGCCTGAGGCTTCAGGAGGAATGGGGTGGCAGGCTTACGCCTCTGCAGGTGGGGCGCCAGCCCCCGGAGAAGGGGGGCACAAGGGGGCTCTCAGGAATGGGGCCTGGGAGCCCTGATGGGGAAGACCCTTCACACCTAGACCGGGGCTTCTGATCTCCGGCAGATGATATGAATTGGGGCAGTGGGGCTTGGGGGGGCTTGTTAAAGATACAGATGTTCAGACACTGGGTCTGAATCTCAGGCTGAGCTGAGCATCTAGAATGGTTATAAAACTCCCAGGTGATTCTGATGCTCGGGGCAGGAGCCAGCTATCTGGACAGCTCCTCACTGAACTTCGGGCCCCTGGCACATCCCCACTGAATGCCTCAACCTCAAGACCACTCTGAGCCCTGTGGAGTCAGACGCCTTGCTGCCTCTGGTCTGACACCCCACCCCGCCCCAGCTCGGTCCGCCTCTTCCTCCTGACTGCTCCCTCTTGGGCTCCACGGCCCCTCTCACCCCTAACAGCCCCTGTCCCTCAAGCTCTGTCTTCCACCATTTTTCTCTTTACAGAGAGCTCTCCCTCTGCCTGGGTACCCGCCTGCCCACTGCATGAGGACTCAGGACAGTGGAGTTCCAGGCCCTGCTTTGCCACGGGCTACGAGACTTTGGCACAGGTCTTATAACCTGGCCAGGGTCGTTGCATCCACTGGGCAACACACAGTCTGTTAGAAAATTAAAAATATATATGCTCCAAAATATAAAAATAAGATGACAGAACTGAAAATTAATAAAATTTCAATTAAGTGTCTACTGAGTGAAACATTATGTTGATTCTATGAACTATTAAATCCAGCACTCTGAAATTTTTCATCACATTTGAAAACAATTTGGAGGTTAGATTTTCACACTTTGCAAGAATTCCAAAGTCTGCATGATGACTGCTAAGCTATTACAGCCAATACAGCCAGAGAGTTTCAAAAGTAAAATTATCAAAAATTTTTTTCAGCTCTTTTCTGGCAAGTAAATATATATACTGAATGAAGGATGTGGGTGAATTTTAGTGCCTGCTTTGAGATGCTGCACGGGACCTTCAAAAGCAAGAATGTCTAAGACCTCGGAAGCTCTTCAAGCGGCCCTGAAACTTGCTGGGCCTCAGCTCTCTCATCAGTAAGATGGTCCCAAAGGCCCCGTGGCTGTGGCTCCTCGCTGAAGGTGCCAGCTCATCCCTGTGCACAAAGGACAGTCACCCTCAGAGCCCTGCCTTGCTTTCCAGCTCAACACGCTTGGAATCAAACTTACCCTCTTCACCCCTAAACCAGCCCCTTCTCCAAATTCATTTCTAGCACCAGTCATTCTCCTGACACCTGAGCTTGCGATCTGGAGGAAGGGCACCGGCCACCCAGAACTCTGACCCACTTTGCACAAGGAGAACAGGGGGTCTCAAAGAGGCTGAGTCCCTTGCTGAGGTCACACAGTTACTACAGAGGAGAAGCTGGCATGGGACCAAGCCTGGGATGCCCTGTTCCACGGCTCCTGCCTCTGTATCAGGTCTTGCTCTGCCCTGTTAGCACCCGGGGATTAGGCCCCACCACCAGCTGGCCAAGCACTGCACAGGGGGAGAAGGGGGCAGACCCTGCCCCGACAGGCAGCTCCGCCTCCAGACTGCTAGGTGGCATCTCACCAAACCCAAGAGGCCAAACTGGGGGGCACTGGAAGAATGCCCCAAGTGGGGAAGGAGAGCTGGGCACCACTGGGAACTGGGAGTTCCAGTACTGGTTGCTCCCCACTGTACCCTCTGCTTTTAGCACAGTATCTGGGACACAGCAGGGGCTCAAAAATGCTTGTTGAATGAATGAATGAATGAATGAATGAATGGAGCCAGAGAGTAATGTAGAGCAGAAAGAAGACAAAGGTTTCAATAGCTCAACCAGAGTCCTCTGGGCTCCCTCCTCCTTTCTCAAGAGTGTCCGCTAGGGGGCAGTATGGCGCAGAGGTCAAGACTGCAAGCTCTGGAGCCAGAGAGTCTGGGTTCAAGCCCTGCCGCCTTCACATACTTGCTGAGAGACTTCAGATAAAGGACTCAGCCTCTCTGAGTTTCTTTCTCTGGAAGATGAGAACAGCTATTCTTATCATCTCATTCTTCCTTTTACCTGGAAATCAACAGTCCCCCCCCACCCCCCGCCGCCAGAGGCAACCCTCCCATACCGCAGATGGAGTAACTGAGGCCCAGGCAACCCCCACAGTGCGGCTTGTGCCTCCAGCCTTGCCCCCACTCACGTTCAGCTCAATGATCCAGAGCAGGGAGATGAAAAGCAGGTCGAAGGTGACAAAGAGGCAGAAGGTGCGGCGGACGTCGGAGATGGACCGGCGCTTCTCACGAGGCGGCGGGAGGAAATGCGAGGAGAGGCTCTGGCTGTGGGACAGCGACAAGCCAAGGGAGGCCACGGCTGGCAGGCTGCGCTCCAGGTCACGGGCCGGCTCCCCAGACAGCTTGCTCATCCTGGCGGCCCCCACCTCCAGGCAGAGAGGGCTGGGCCTCAGCGGTACGGCTGCGGGAAGACGGGGTGGCTGGCTCAGGTCCTGCATGTCAGGGTCCTGGAGGTCCTGGTCACCTCCCTCGTCCCTTCCCACGCAGCCCCCGGGGACCCCGTTTGCTCCCAAATACATCTGCCCCTCAGCCCCAGCCTAACCCGGTGGCCCAGGGCCCTCTCTGCCTAATTTCCCACTGTGGCCTGATGCTCAGGCTGGAGGGGTCTGAGTATCCCTCTCACTCTGTGGTGCTCCTAAACCCGCCATCCCCGGCAAAGTCTTGCAGCCCCACGGTCACCCCTGGAGGCCTCTGGGATCCTCCCCGATGTCTGGGGGCACAGCCCGCTCCTGCCAAGCGCTGCCCTGTGGTTCAGCCTCTGGGCCTGCCCCCACCCCCAGGAGAAGTCAGTCCCAAGCTCTGTTCTTTGTTTTCCAAGCACAAAGCCACATTCCCTCCCAGCAGCCAGCCCTACCCTCCCACCCCCTAATCCATGGCGACTGGGAGGGACTTCCTAGAGCAGAGTGCTCTGTGCTGGGGGCGGGATGGCGGGATGACATCTTCATCTCCAGCTATGTCCCCACCACTGCCACCTCAGGCCCACCCAGCACAGCTCTCTCCCAGCGCTCCAACTTGCTCCTAATGGGCGCGTCTCCAGGCTTCCTCTCCGCGCCCCCCCCCGCCCCCACAGCAACCACCTCTCCACAGGACAGCCAGAGAAAGCTTTTCAGAACATGAATCAGATCCTGCCATTCCCCACTTACAGCCCTTCAAGGGCACCCCCCGGGTCTGAGGATAACAGCACCCTCCTTGTGATGCCCTCGCAGGACGTGGCTCTGCCTGGCTCCTCGCACCACTCCTCGCACAAGGCACGGGCCCCGTCTCACTACGACGGCCACCCGGGCCCTCTAGGTCCCTACACGTGGCAGCCCGGTCCTGCCTCGGGGGCCTTAGACCCAGCTCTCCGGGCTGGGTGGCATGTTCTCCCCAGTCCTTTCAACGGGCAGCTCCAAAGCGCTCTCCTCGGAGCCTCACACCCTCCTGCCCGCAGAGTCCCAGTTAATTTACGGGGCTTTGCCTTCTTCAGTGAACTCTCACCATCTGAAACCGTCTTACTGATTGTTCTGCAAACACCACGGTGCAGGCCTTTATCTGACTTGGTCCCTGCTGTCTCCTAGGACCTAGCACAATGCTGGCACTTAACAGGTGCTGAATAACTGACTGTTGAAAAAATGGATGACCCAGAGGGTCTCATGGCCCTCAGCTCCATGCTACATGGTAGAGAGGACCAGGGCAAACCCAGCCACTACCCAAGGCTCGCCCAGAGCTCCAGTGCCCACAGAACACTGCGCCCATGGCCGTGTTTCATGCCCACACAGGGCAGGATGGTCCCTCCTATTCTTCAGATAAGACAGCCAAGGCTCCGAAAGGGTGAATGGACTTACCCATCCCTTTACCTGCCTGTGCAATCATGAGGCTGAAATCCTCATGAACCCTAAAGACAAAAGGGGCCCTGGAGCACTCCCTCCCTGCCATGCAGGCCCCAGGCCTAAGGTCTCTGCTCTGCCAATTTGCTGGTGGGGGCCCTCAGAGGCCCTGTCCCCTGTGCAGGGGGAGGAAAGGTTTAGTCTAGAGCCAGAGAAGAGCTGATACAGTGTAGTGGGGCCTGAGTTTCTAGGACCCCATCAAGGGTCTCCCTGAGTGTTCTCACACGCCAGCACCAGGGGGCAGGTTTGGGGGCCAGTGGAAGGGGAGCCCTAGATCTTTGTGCTTGATCTTGAGAAGGCAAGATCTAACCAGTCTCCCCTCCAGATTTGCCGTCCCCTCCATACCTTTGCTATGTCTGCTACCTTCCACGCCCCACTCCATCTACTAAGTCCAAAACAAGCCCCCCGTATGTGGCCAGACGGGGGTTCTGAGCAAGCCGGGTCGCCCATCCCTCTGCCTCTGTGCCAGTGGACACAGAGCTGACTGTTCTCAGCAGAGGCACCAGCCCAAGGCCATCCCCCCACTACCACACTCTTGGGATCCCCGTGACAAGCTCACCTGGAGGGTATTGAAGGAAGGCTGGGCCCAGCTCTGGAAGGCGGCAGAGGAGGGGATGTGACAGGCCGCAGGCAATGGGACCCCCCAACGTCCATCAGTTGGATCTGGTGCCAGACTGCACACTCAGCGCATCCCTCACCGAGACAGGGCCGCAGCCCCAGGGCAGGTGACATTTGCTTGTCTCTAATAGCCCTCTTGTCTCCTGCCAGACCTGTCTCCATCTCTCCTCCCCCTTTCTGTCTCTCTCACAAGCTACCTCTCTACCTTTCTTTAGAAGTGTCTCTGTACCCTCTCCCACCTCCATCTTTACTTCGCCCCCTCTCTGGGTCTTCCTCTCCATCTCTCTCCCATCTGTGAGTCTCTCTGCACCCCCGTCGGATCAGTCTGTCTCATGTTTCTCTCTCTCTCCTCTTTTCTACCTGTCTTCCCTATCTCATGGCAGGGCGCTGTGACTTCCCCACTCCCAGTCTGCTCCCGGGTCTGTCTGTCTTTCCCCCTGGCTTTCCCCTTCCTTTCTGGGGACAGGACTTGGGTGGCAACAGCTTGGGTGTGAGACACACTCAGAGTGACAACAGCACTGACACACACACACCCAGATATCCCTGTGGAAGCGAGAGACAGACAGGGGCTGAGAGCAGAGGTGTTGGGGGAGCCTGGGCGAGCTGTGGACGCAGGGATGTGAGGGAGTTGACCCCGGGAGCTCTGAAGCAGAGGCAGAGAGAGAAGGCTTCTACATTACCCTCCCCCAGGAAAGAAACTCCGGGTCCAAATAAGCAAGAGCTGGTGGGGTAGAATGGGCACTGGTCAGGAGTTAAGACCTGAGCCCCAGTATGAGGGCAGCCACTAACCCTGAATAACTTTGGGCAAGTCCTTCTTAGCAAACCTCCATTTCTCTATGTGGGAAAAAGGTCCATGGTTTAACTTAAAACAAAACAGCAACAAGAAAACCTTACTTACAATCTCAATATACGGGAATTCCCTGGTGGTCCAGTGGTTAGGACTCTGTGCTTTCACTGCCGAGGGCCTGGGTTCAATCCCTGGACGCAGCCAAAAAAAACCACCTCAATATAGAAAACAGATAAAAGCAGGACTGTATGGGTCCTGCCACAAGACGCGGCCACAGAGAGTCCCACCGGTCAGCCTTTCCTCAGACTCCATCCATGGTCACCCCTGAGGCGCCTCCTTGGGTGTGGTTTGAAATAACTCATTCAGACGACTTCAAAAGGCTTTTGAGCTCCCTCCGACCACCTGCCAGTTTAAGAGGTGAAAGCCACCTTGGCCTGGAACTGCCCTGACCCTGGAGGATGGAAGGTGGCAGCTGCCGGCAGAGCAGCTTGGCTTGGCCTCTGCCCACCGCCCCCGCCAGGGCTGCCACCCAGCCCCTGGGGAGCAGCGCCCCCTGCCAAGCCCACCACCTGCTGTCACCGGCCCCTCCCAAGCGCCTTCAGAGGCGACCGGAGTGGGGCAGCACGTGTGGCGTGAAGGAGTTGGCCTGGGCTGCCTGCAGACTTGACACTTGATGTGCTTTCGGAAGCTGAGCTGCTGAGGCTTGGGGAGAGTGGCGGGGAGGGAGGGGAAGCTGGAGGTTTTATCGTCCTGGGTCTGAAGG
>NW_006791954.1:4224432-4231530 GCF_000442215.2 Lipotes vexillifer | reverse complement strand
GGGAAAGAGGCGTGGGGAGGAGTGGGCAAGGCAGGTCTCTGGGCCCAGGGAAAGCTCAGTGGGCAAAGGGGAGGGGTGGGCCCTCACACCCCCTCCCAGGCCTTCTCTTAGTCGTCCCAGGAAACACCAGCCCAAGCGCAGCAGGAGCTTTGGGTGGGGCCCGACTCAGCAGACAGCAGCAGGCAGCTGGTACTGTGCAAAGAGAACTGGACTCTGCGGCCAGGGCTCAAGTCTCAGTCTGCCCTTACCAGTCGTGCGAGCCGGGGCAAAGAGAACCGTTCTGAGACTCGGTTTCTTCAGCTGCATTAAATAAAGGGAACGCTAATATACTTAATGCCATAGAACTGTCCACTTGAAAATGGCTGAAACGGTAAATGTCACGCTGTGTATGCTTCACCACGATGAAAAAGGCAGCAATAATTGCTACCGCCTCAGGCTGGCATTTCTGTGTGGGTCGGGAGAAGGATGGCAGGTGCTTGGTCAGTAGGGGTAGAGATGGAACCAGCCACTGGCAAGGCCGTCCAGGTGAGGGGGAGATTAAGTGGGGTGCGGGAGTGGGTGGGGCTTACACACCACAGCAGTAAAATCACCCCCAAAGGCCTGAGTTCAAATGTGAGCTCCACAGTTCACCCTCCTGGTGACCCAGAGCAAGCTGTCCAAGCCTTCAGCCCAGGTTCCCTCATCTTGTGCACTAAGGGCCCAGCTACTGCAGCTCCAGGCGAATGTGTCTCCCCAGGGAGGGGCTGGGGCGGGAGGTAGGGGGCTGCCCTGGCTCCCGGCACAGGCTCTGGAGCGCGGGGCCTGGGACTGATCTCTGATACTACCCCTTCCCACCGGTGCCTGCTCCCCCCCACCCCCGCCTCCCCCAGGGTCCAATCTCCACGGTTCTTAGGTGGCAGGGCCACAGACAGGGCCCTTCCCAGGCCTCAGTTGCACTCGAGGCCAGAAGCTCCAGCCATCTCTCGGCAGCTCCCGGCCGGCGTCTCCTGGCCAAGGCAAGTCTGCAATGTAAGCAATGTCCCTCCCTCACTCCCTCAGCAAAGCCTCCAAGGCTGCACCTGGGAACGGGGGATACCTGTATTGAGCCTGGGCCACCTGGCGGATCAGAGGAGACAGCGGTGCGTGGGGAGCACGTAGGACAGCAGCTGGCACCACAGAGTAAGCACGCCGTAGACGTCAACCACGGCCACCAGGCCACCACGGCTCCCTCTGAGGTCCTCTTACCCTCCCCTCTGCCCAGCTTCCCACAGAGGGCTGGGCCGAGCCGCACAAGCTCCAGCTAGTGTTCCCTCCACCAGCTGTGCTCTGTGACCCCGAGGAGACGGAACAAGTCTCATCTACATCCAGAAATGATTCTCACTTCGGAGCAGTGCGGCTCCTCCAAACCCTCTCCCCAGGCTGAGGGGACAGGAGACACGGGCTCAAAACACATCCCCCACGCTGCATTGCTCAGGAAATGCTGGCACTAGCCACGGGGGCTTCCCTGAGGGGTCCCTAACTCAGCACAAATCAGGAGGAATTGGTGAAGCCAAGAAAGGACTAGATGTCAAGCCAGGAGAAGATTCAAACCCTGGATTCCCACCTTACTAGGCATTGAACCTCTCTGTGCCTCAGTTTTCTCCCTGTAAAATGGGAGTAACAGTAGTACCTACTTCTTGGAGGTATTATAAGGATTAAGTGATTTATTACACATAATGGCCCCAAACAGTCCCTGACGCAGAGCGATTGATTGATGATGATCGCTGCGGAAGAGTGAGCTAACATGATACCCCTGCCTCTTCTTTGGCGGAAACACAGCCTCGAGCTCTGCCTGCCTCTGGGAGATGGCTTCAGGCCAGGGCTGGGGTTGCTTTGGATCAAGTCCCTGTTAATGCCCAGGTTAATGGAGAATCCACAGGGGGGCAGGAGGCAGAGGCTCTGCGTGCAGAAGAGGTTGGCCTTGGCCTGTGTCCTGCCGCTGGCCGGCCTGGGTGGAAGCTGGCTTGGGGACGGAGGACAGCAGACCGAAAAGGCCTGCAGACCATCCACAAGAAACAAATCTGGGCTGGCAGTGGCCCACGCCGGCCCCCTGCAGACATCCTCTCCTTTACTCACTGCACCCGCTACCAGGAGCTGTGGAGATGAGAAGACTGAAGCCCAGAGAGGACTGCCTACAGCTCCCCAGCCTGGATTCGGCAGAGCTGACCCCAGGGACACGTGGGCTTCCCGCAGTGCTGGGTTGGGACCTGGTGAACCCAAATGTGGCTGCCTCCAGAGCCTGTGCTGGCTGGGGAGCGAGGTGTCAAGACCCCAAAGAGCTTAACAGCCACCCAGGCAGGGCCTGTGGAGAGCCCAGTGCCCTCCGTTCCACATCTGAACGATCAACAAATCCTTCAAAATCCAGCCAGTAGCTGCCACTGCTCACCACTACCATCACCTGCCCGAGCCACATCTCTCACCTGCTACAGCTTCCTGACCGCCTCATGTCCTCGTCCCAAGTCTATTCTCAATGCAGCAGTCAGAGGGATCCCAGTAAAAGTCAAACCACACCTCCCAATGCCCCAAACCTCCAAGAGCTTCCAGCTGCCCCAGAGTAAAGGCCCAAGTCCCCACCCTGGCCTGTAAGCCTCCTCTTCCCCTGGCCTCCTCCCCTGGAACCCTCTGCTCCAGCCACACCAGTCCCTCACTGTTCCCTGGCCACATCAAGCATGTTCCCACCCCTGGACCCTTGTTCCTGCTGTCCTGACTGTTCCTCCCCTAGGTCTCTGTAATGTCCCCTCCCTCCATTCTGGTCCCTTTGGAGAGGCCTTCCCTGAACACCCTATTTAGCCCCAACCTCCACCCCCTTACCCTGCTTTATTCGTCTTCACAGCACACATCACCCCAGACATATTATACGTTTGCTGGGCTGTTTCCTGCCTGCCTTCCTCCACTGGAACAGGGACTCCCACGCTCTGCTCACTGCTGCGCGCCCAGTTCCCAGAACGGTACCAGGCTCACAGTAAACATTCACGGAATGCGCTTCCACCCTCTCCTGCAGCATCACATGCACAGGTACACGCTCACACCCAGCCCTGGAGGAGCGGCCCCACCTGTCCAGCCTCTCCTGGAGATGGACTCCACCCTCTCTTGGTGTTTCGAGCTGCCCACAGCCCCAGCACCTCCGCTACCAACGGGCAAGGGGGACTGGCTTCCTGGGCACCCTCAGGCAGGGTGGCAGCTCCCCTCTTCCCTGAGCCCCAACTCACAGAGAGAAGGCCGGGTGAGGAGTCAAATCCCTCAGATAGCAAAGGGTCCCCAGCACTCTCCCCCTGCTATGGGGTTGATGCCCCTCCTCCAGCACTCTCCAGATCACTGGCTGCTCCCAGGACACACCATGGCCAGCTGGTCTCCCTTCTGTGCCTCCCGTGCCTCTGTTTCCCCATTGTGGAATGACCTCCTCCCCCTGGGGGGAGCTCCAACTCTTCAGAGACCAGTTCACAAGGCACCTCCTGGGCAAACCTCACCCTCAGCCTCAGGCTTCCCCAAGCCCAGGTCTCGGGACTCTGCCTCAGCACTTCCCTCCCAACACGCTAGACTTGAGCCTCAAAGTCATCTCTCCTCAAGCCCTTGAGGCCCAGTCAGTGTCTGGCCATACGTGGCACATATCTAGTAGGTTCACTGGCCTGTGCATCCGCAATGCCTACCCTGGAACAAGGGAAAGGGTGTGGGTTTGGGGGTTGGTCAGCAGACCTGGAGTTGAAAGCCCAAGGCCATTCTTTATTAGGCTGTGTGCCCTTGACCAAATCACTGAGTCTCTCACCTGTAAAATGGGGATGGTAGAGTGCTCACTTCACAGAACTATTGAAAGGATTAGAAATAACACCTGCAATGTGCCTGTGTTTAAATAACAGTAGCTATTACTACTATTAGGGGCCACAGTGTTAGAGGCAGGGCCCTGGGCCGGGCATGTGTAGCATGGCACTCTGCCCAAACTGAGGGTCCATCAGTACTGCTAGATTGGTAGGATGGGCCCTGACCTCAGGGAGCTGCTCGCCCAGGATGGTACACATTAGGCTCTCCTGTAGTTCAGGGCTCAGTGGCCCATGCCATCAGCCTCGACGAAGTTGGCTTACTGGCACCTACTCTGCCCCACGCAGAGGGCTTGGGAAGTTCCCTGGAGAGGTAGGAATTTAAGGAGAGGAGGACACGGCAGCAGTGACAAATAAGATATCAAAGCCCAAGCCAGGTTCTGTTTCTCCCTTCCTTTTGGGGAAGTGGAGAGGGTACAGTCAAGCCAAGAAACCATATTCATCACTGTACACTCCCTATCCCTCCCCAGCCCAGAAGGCTCTGACTGTACAGTTTACTGAAAATCCCACAAACTGAGATCTACTCAGCCCTCCAGTTCCCTCTACATGCCAGGCCCTGTTAATGTTGGAGATGCCCCCTGCTCTGTGATTCTCTGACCCCTGGCCTACTCAAGGGCTGGTGAGTCAGGCCCCACCCGACCCCTTGGTGCTGTTGGATAAAAATGGGGGCTAATGAGGTCAAGTTCTCAAGGTCAGTCTGGAAACAGCCAGTCATCTTCCAGGGCGATCTCAGTCCTATCAGCCTACTTGAGAGAAGGGCTCTGCAGGGGTGGGGGTGATTCAGCACAGACTCCTCCCAGCACCAGCTCTGACCAGACAAAAGCCAGGATCAGCCTCTTCCCAGGCAGAAAAAGTTCAGAGGGACACACAACGGCCGGATGGGATGTCTTCCTTGTCCCTTATCCCACTGATGTGGCAGCTGCCCCTCTGAGGGCTGGGAGCCTGAGGCAGTTTCTGGGAGACAGCTGTGGACCTGGAGTCAGAGGATGGTTCCTTAAGTTTCTTCTGTGTCACCTCCCAAGTCTCAGCTTCCTTGTCTGTAAAATGGGGTCAACCATCTCTACCATTCAATGCAGTAAGTGTGAGCTGTCTAAGGTACAGGATTTTTGGTCTCACCCACAACGCACTCCTCCAAACAAGTCTAGGTGTGGGAGAGCTCAGTTTACCGCAGCACGAGAAGTGACAGTGTACAGTGTGCCAGACACTGTGCTGGTCCCTGGGGATATTCAGGGGCTCCGGGTCTGCTGAAGGAGGCTGACAGATAAATGTACAGTGCCATGCTGTGATCAGCACTTTCAGGGAGGAACGAACAAAGGACTGTGGGCTCCCAGAGAAGGGAGCATCTGACCCAGGCTAGAGTGGGTGAGGTCAGGAAAGCCACAGGGAGGAGAAGCCATTTGACTCAGGCCTCCACACCTACCAGCAGGACGCAAGGAAGATGGGCATTCCAGGCACTAACAAAAGCCCAGATTCAGGTTTAAAGCACAGGCCCAGCCCGCAGGAGTGCATGCTGACCCTACCCCAGGGACCTGTCCCCAGACACGGGTACCAGGCCTCCAGGCCTCCCCAGGGCACGGGCCCTGCAGGGGACACTCCTTCATGGCCAGGTGAGGAAAGGAATCGCAAGCCTTGGCAGCGGAGACTGCCTCTGCCCTCCTGCCCGCCTCAGCCCCCTCCCCTGCAAGAGCTCTCTATTCAGAGGACCCAGCTCTCCATTCTCTGAGTCCACCCTGGCTTCTACCTCCTTCTGGTAAACTCATTTTCTCGCTCTAAGCCCCTGACTAATTGTCAGCTCCTCTGGAAAGCCATCCTTGGCCTTTGTCTTGCTTCCCAGAGCTCTATGTATATTTCTCTAGAATTAATGCCTGCCATGTAACATTTATCCATTTCCAGATTCATTTCTTGAGCAGAAATGACAAAGAGTCATTGAGAAATGACAAAGAGTCATATTCATTGACAAAGAGTCAGGCTTTGGGGCTCTGGGACAGAATGAGAAGCAAGCCACGTCAACTGTCCTCAAGAACTTTATAAAATTAAAAGTTATGGGCTTCCCTGGTGGCGCAGTGCTTGAGAGTCCGCCTGCCGATGCAGGAGACACGGGTTCGTGCCCTGTTTCGGGAAGATCCCACATGCCGCGGAGCGGCTGGGCCCGTGAGCCATGGCCATCCTGCTGAGACACCTCCCAAGTCTCAGCTTCCTTGTCTGTAAAATGGGGTCAACCATCTCTACCATTCAATGCAGTAAGTGTGAGCTGTCTAAGGTACAGGATTTTTGGTCTCACCCACAACGCACTCCTCCAAACAAGTCTAGGTGTGGGAGAGCTCAGTTTACCGCAGCACGAGAAGTGACAGTGTACAGTGTGCCAGACACTGTGCTGGTCCCTGGGGATATTCAGGGGCTCCGGGTCTGCTGAAGGAGGCTGACAGATAAATGTACAGTGCCATGCTGTGATCAGCACTTTCAGGGAGGAACGAACAAAGGACTGTGGGCTCCCAGAGAAGGGAGCATCTGACCCAGGCTAGAGTGGGTGAGGTCAGGAAAGCCACAGGGAGGAGAAGCCATTTGACTCAGGCCTCCACACCTACCAGCAGGACGCAAGGAAGATGGGCATTCCAGGCACTAACAAAAGCCCAGATTCAGGTTTAAAGCACAGGCCCAGCCCGCAGGAGTGCATGCTGACCCTACCCCAGGGACCTGTCCCCAGACACGGGTACCAGGCCTCCAGGCCTCCCCAGGGCACGGGCCCTGCAGGGGACACTCCTTCATGGCCAGGTGAGGAAAGGAATCGCAAGCCTTGGCAGCGGAGACTGCCTCTGCCCTCCTGCCCGCCTCAGCCCCCTCCCCTGCAAGAGCTCTCTATTCAGAGGACCCAGCTCTCCATTCTCTGAGTCCACCCTGGCTTCTACCTCCTTCTGGTAAACTCATTTTCTCGCTCTAAGCCCCTGACTAATTGTCAGCTCCTCTGGAAAGCCATCCTTGGCCTTTGTCTTGCTTCCCAGAGCTCTATGTATATTTCTCTAGAATTAATGCCTGCCATGTAACATTTATCCATTTCCAGATTCATTTCTTGAGCAGAAATGACAAAGAGTCATTGAGAAATGACAAAGAGTCATATTCATTGACAAAGAGTCAGGCTTTGGGGCTCTGGGACAGAATGAGAAGCAAGCCACGTCAACTGTCCTCAAGAACTTTATAAAATTAAAAGTTATGGGCTTCCCTGGTGGCGCAGTGCTTGAGAGTCCGCCTGCCGATGCAGGAGACACGGGTT
>NW_006791954.1:4221086-4224014 GCF_000442215.2 Lipotes vexillifer | reverse complement strand
CGTACCGAAAAAAAAAAAAAAAAAAAAATTTATACCCATTGGGACTTCCCTGGTGGCACAGTGGTTAAGACTCCACGCTCCCAAGGCAGGGGGCCGGAGTTCGATCCCTGGTCAGGGAACTAGATCCCACATGCATTCTGCACCTAGGAGTTCGCAGGCTGCAACTAAGGAGCCCACCTCCCACAACTAAGATGGGGCCCAACCAAATAAAATAAATAAATAAAATATTTTTAAAAGTTATAACCACTGTTCTATATTATTCTTATGTAAAGAGTAATAGCTAACACTTATTTATTGAGCACTCATGTGCTCACTGTTTTAAGCCCTAAACATACACTATTTCATTTCATACTCACAATAACTGCCAGGTAGGCACATTATTATCTCCATTTGACAAATGAGGAAACCGAGGCAGTGACTTCATCAAGATCACAAAACAGTATGAGAACGCAGGAAGTCTGATTCAGGAGTCTGTATTGTCAATCATCATGCTATTACGGACAGGTGCTGCAGGGACTCGGGGCAATATTTAGCCTTGGGGGTGGTGGGGGGAAGGTGGTCCAGAGGTGATGCTGCCTGAGCAGAGCACTGAAGGACAAGCAGAAGGTAGCCCAGCAGGTAAAAGGAGAAGGGGCTTTCAGGCAACGGGGCTGGTGCATGCAAAGGCATGGTGACACAAAAGGTGTGGACAAGCGCATCCTGCAATGCCATATTATCGGACCTTAGGGTACACACAGGGTAGGGAAGAGGTCAGGTCATTGAGAGCTCTGTAAATTGTGCTAAAGATTCAGTCTTTCCCAAAGGCAATGGGAAACCATCAAAGGGTTTTAAGCAAGGAAGTGACATTATGAGATATGTTTCTAAAGGATCATAAGAGGCAGTTCCTGGTGGCGCAGTGGTTAAGAATTTGCCTGCCAATGCAGGGGACACGGGTTTGCGCCCTGGTCCGGGAAAATCCCACATACTGCAGAGGAGCTGAGCCGGTGCACCACAACTACTGGGTCTGTGCTCTAGAGCCTGTGCGCCTAGAGCCGGTGCTCTGCAACAAGAGAAGCCACGGCAATGAGAAGCCCTCGTACCGCAACGAAGAGTAGCCCCCACTCACCGCAACTAGAGAAGGCCCGCGTGCAGCAACGAAGACCCAACGCAGCCATAAATAAATAAATTAATTAATTAAAAAAATAAAAGGATCACAAGAGTTACAGTTTGGAGGCTGGGTTGCAGGCAGCCATGATCGGAAGTTGCTGGGAAGTCACTGCAGTCATCCTGCTGAGAAACACATCAACAAGGGTGGTAACAAGAGAGTTAGAGGCACAGGACCAGGTGTGAAGCATGTTCAGGTCACCTCTTAGATATGGGAATTGAGAAAGAAGAGGAAGTATAATTCTCAGGTTTCTGGCTGGGATGGGGTGGTAGAGAAAGGATGAATCTGCAGGGGAAAAGAGCGGCAGTTCAAGTTCAGACGAAGTGAGTGGCAGCTGGAGTGGAGCTGCACAACCGGTAGCTGGATGGCCAAGTCTGAGGCTCCAGGGAGGGGCACTCCGCTGAAGATGGAGATCTGGGCGCGTTTCGGGTATTTAGGTTGTGTAAAGCTGAAGCCATGAGAGTTGACGAGGCCACCCAAATTCAGTGTACGGAGTAAGGGACTGCGCAAGAGAGGAGAACGTGAAACGGTATTTCTACAGCCAGAGAAGCAGGGAGAAAATAAGGGGATGCTGACGCGGAGGAAGCCAAAAAAGGGGGAGAGAGGCACGTATCAACAACTTCAATTACGAGTCAGTATGCACCTCTAAGAACTCAAGAAAGATACTAAAGGGCCCTTCTGAGGTCAATTAGGAAGTCACTCACTGCCATTTCCAAAGGAAGTTGAGGGAGACCGGATGACAGTGAGACGCAGAGCTACAGTAACTTGTAGATATATTCCTCCTCATTCTCAGGCCCTGACCCCTCCCTATATCCAACTCCTGCCCTTTAATACCCAGATACCGCCCCCTCGCTTCTCCGCTCACAAAGAAGAGATAGGCTTTGGAGGCCGATCTGGGACGCCCTTCCCGGGCTCTCTCGAGTGGGCGGGGCCGCGGACGGTCAGCGCCCGAGACCCTCGAACCCGGCGCGAGGTGGAGCGAGGCCAAGCAGAGGAAGGGGGCGGAACCTGGGGCGCAGGGGGTGTGGGAAGGGTCGGACTGAACTATGAACGGACACCGGCTAGAGAGGCGGGATCTGCTGGCAAGACGTAGCCCTCGTACCACCACCCGGTCCCACTGACCTCTCGCGGACCCACCTGCTCCATGTCGGCTACGGCCCCAGTTCTTCTTAGCCCCAGCCGCAGCCGGTCTCCGCGGCCCCAGCAGCGCCTCGGAGAGGAAGGGGATCTCCCGGCGGCGCCACTTCCGCCACTAAGTCCGCCCCCGAGAGCGAACGTGCGTAGGACTGCAGCCCCGCCCCCAAGCCCTCGGGCCCCACCCCCAAGGGGCGGAAGTGGGGGCTGCAGCTAAAGTTAGACCTGAAAGGATATTCCTAACGGTAGGGGTGTTGGAAAGAAGCCCAGGGGCATCATCCTTATTAGGCCACACAGGCCTGGCACTGTGGAGAAAAAAGGGGATCTTCCTGAGGGGAGGCCTGTGGGGCTGGGGGACAGGCCCTTTGGAGGAATCCAGTTACTTTTGAAGGACTCTTCTTTCCCCCTCTGCCTCTTTCAGCCATCCCCAGCAGGATCTAGAACTCCTGTGGTCCTTCCCAAGAGGGCTCGGAGCTTGTCAGCAATCAAGGCTCCAAACTAGAGGACTGGACACTAGGGTCGAGGACCTGACCCATGGATGACCACCACAGGGTAACAGGGAAACCTGTTACCTCCTCCCTCTCCTTTCCCCCTGAAAGAGAAGTCTCAGCAGTTATTTACAAAGATTTATTACAGCATGGGAGCGGTTC
>NW_006791954.1:4220241-4221001 GCF_000442215.2 Lipotes vexillifer | reverse complement strand
CTAGGCGGCTTCCCTGGCATCAAAGCACAAACAAAATGCAACAAAGCAGCCTCTGCCAGTCCATCTTCCAGGCACCCAGGCTGGGGAGCAGTTGATAAGGGGAAGATTTCCAAAATGTTGAGGCTGTGGAAAGGATGCCTGAATCCTGGGCCCTGGTAGAAGCCAGTGAGAGGGGTGGTGACTTGGAAGTCCCCAGGGGATGGAGAAGGATCTGTGGGCACTTAAAGTTCTCAGTACCCTCTTTCCCCAGATCTTAGGGTCCTGCCCTGTGGGTTTCCTGTGCCCAGGGGAGAGGGTCTAGGGAGTAGACTTGTGAAGGATGAACCTTTGTCCCCCATTTACTAGATTTCCCAATGCAAGCTCTCTCACATCCCACCACCCACTGGGTGAATGGGGGAATGACTGGCAGGGGTAGGCATCAGGCAGCAAGTGCCCAGGGACTCTGGGCATCAGCCAAAGGTGGGCAGACAAGCAAACACAGACCAGCCCTAGTCTTTTAAGTCAGAAGCCGCAGCCCTAGCAAGTGAGGGAAAGGGTACAAAGTAGGGTGGGGACAGAGTGGGTTTCTGGGGAACAGCAATGCCCTCGCCACTTCTGGGAGATGCAGGGCTGGTGCCTATGTGCCAGGTTCAGGGTGAGCAGGGCGCCGTGGCTCCTCCCCAGGTTCTGCAAGGCAAGCAGATGGACTTAGGGTCTGGCCACGCCCACCAAGATCCCAGCCCCGCCTCCCCAGACCCACCCCCCCCCCCAAACCTCCCCA
>NW_006791954.1:4211674-4220143 GCF_000442215.2 Lipotes vexillifer | reverse complement strand
GGGCCCGTGAGCCACAACTACTGAGCCTGCGCGTCTGGAGCCTGTGCTCCGCAACAAGAGAGGCCGCGACAGTGAGAGGCCCGCGCACCGCGATGAAGAGTGGCCCCCGCTTGCCGCACCTAGAGAAAGCCCTCGCACAGAAACGAAGACCCGACACAGCCATAAATAAATAAATAAATAAATTTTAAAGTTCACGACATATATCGACATTCAAAAAAAAAAAAAAAAAACCCCCCCCAGACCCCCCCCCCCCCCCCAAACCTCACCATTTAATGCCGGATCTTCCACTTGGTCCTCAGAGCTTCCGTCTCTCTGGGGCTCATCCAGAGGAGGCGGACGCTCCCAGGGACCCTCCAGACCTTGGCCAAAAGTAGTCTTCTGCCCTGCTGGGGACGGGAAAGAAGGGATAAAAGCACAGGCTCTGAGTATCCATCTGGCTGTCCTGGAACAGGAGCCGAGTCTCTCAGCTGGCTGTGGCTAAGCTTTCGGAGGGTATCATGGTATAGTGGAGACAGCACTGGACTAAGACAGTTCTTGCAATGACTAGCCATATGACTTAGATAGGTCCGTTGTTACCTCTTTGAAGGGGATGGTAAGAGGGAAATTGTGTAGACTGCCTTAAATAAGATAATAGTTAATAACCTGCAGCCCAGCGCCGGCACTTAGGAGCTGCTCCAAGATTGGTGGCTATTGATATTGCTCCTTGGTCATCCTGTCATTTGACCCACGGCCCTGCTGCTTTCCTAAGGGAACAGTCTCCTCTCACCTCCTCTTCACCTGTTCTGGGGGGTCCCAGCGGGAGTTGACTCACCTGTTCCAGCTGGAGATTTTGATCCCATGACCGATGCCCCCGCTGCCAAGGCAGAGAGGAGGCCCACGCCGTTTTGGGGGGGGCGGTGCAAGGGATGGACACTTCAAGCAGGGGTGCTTGGCTATTTTTCATCCCCATAAATAATGGCACCAAAACGTTTAAGATGCACTGGGAGGGATAGATGTGGCTGTCCTGGGCCTAGAAAGAACAGTCTTCCTGCCTAGGAATTCTCTGGGCCTTGGGACTCCCTGTGGAGATTTGGGGATTTGGGGTCTCTAGCTCTGAGGCCTTCTGTGTAGGTTTCTTGCCCCTCTCTTCCCAGGCAGCTGGGGTTGGAGCTGCAGCCAACGCAGTTGGTTCTTGAATCCTACATTCTCCATCTAGACACTAGAGGGCACCCTCTCACCTCCAGCCTAGGAAATAAAAAAGGGGAAAAGAGCCACGGGTTCCTGGAGAGGACTTATCAACCAGCCCCGTGCCCCCAGCAGAGACCACATCCTGTGTTCAGAAATGCAGGCGATGGCGGCACTGGATACTCTTAGCCCAGTATCCCCCATCTCCTTGCACCTCCCAACTGCCGTGGATGGAAAGTCCTTTCTTGGGTCTAGCCTCAAACCTCAGGTGGCCTTACCTTAATTCTTAGGGAAGAGAGGAATTATTGGAGGAAACCTGATTGGGAGAAGGACTGAGTCAAGGATGGGAACAGCCCAGGTGTCAGGTAAGGCTGAGCGCAAGGCATCCTGTGGGATGAGAGAGTGGGGAGGCCCTTTACATGTGTGAGAAACTGTGAACCGGGAGGGGGTGTTCCAGGACACTCAGGGAGGATCCCACCTAATCTGTGGTGGTGGAACCCAGGCTTCACAGCCCGTTCAGCTTACCAGACGCCCTGCTGCCCTTCAGGATTTCAGCCTGGCTGTCCTCGTCCTCCTCCTCCTCGTCCTCCTCCTCCTCCTCCTCCTCCTCTCTTGGGTAGCCCAGCTCCCGCAGCTCCCCCAGCTCATCCTCCTCCTCTGAGGCCTGGTTCTCACCCAGGTTGCTGATGGACTGCAGGTGAGACTCAGCAATGCGCTGCACAGCTGGCACAGGGGCACGGGGAAGGCAGGGGTCAGCCAGGCCCAAGAAGCGGGAGAGGCATGTGGCCCAGTCCCCAGCCTCCTTCCTGTGGGCCTGGGGCAGAGCTAATCCCCCACAGGGGTCTAGTTCAAAAGCTAAAAGCTGCAGGTCAGCCTGCTGGGGGCCAGACCAGGGCAGAAGCAGCAGGGGGTAGCCTCTTGATCATGTCTGGCTCCTAAGCTGTCCAAAGGTGCTGCTCTCCCAGAGGCTGGCACCAGGCAGCTCCTGCCAAGCCGGACAAGACCAGGCGGGTACAGCAGCAGCCTAACATTCCCTGGCTGGGGAGCTTGTCCACCAGCTACAGCCCCTGGAGAAGGCACAGGGCCTGTGGGCCAGGCCCTGGGGGATTTGTCCCTTTCAATTCCTAGGGGAGTGCCCAGCCTGCTTAGGGCTCACTGCTACCTCTATCCTGCCCACCACCCCATGCTGGGCTTGGTCCCCACTTCCCGGCACTGCCCCATCATAGATGCTACTCCACACACCTCTGCCCTAGGCTCTAAGAGGCAGGAACAGTTCTGAGGCTGAGGACATAATAGTCTGCAGCCAGTGAAGTCCGTGCCTGGGGATGCGGCGTGCTCAGACGCGGCCCCCACAATCTTGACCCACATCCCCAAGCTTCAGCTCCCTCTGCGGTGACCTAGAAAGCAGTGAACACCACCCACCCCCCCAACGCCACCAAGGCCTGCTGGGATAGGACCTAGCAAGGGAACAGTGTGGGCAGCTGGAGAGAAGTTTCCAAAAGATGGAAAGGACTAGGGGGTTAGGAGAAAGGGGCCAGGGCTGGGGAACTCTGGGAGAATGGCAGGGGTTGAGGGGACCCTGGGAGGAGTGGCTGGGACAGAGGCAGTAGGGGGGCCAGGAGCTGGTGGGATTTTAGAGCATTTGGGTCACTAAAGTCAAGGCCCAGAGACCAGATGCTGATGAGCTGGGCCCTACAGTTGCTGCAGTTCCTCCTTGCTCCGCAGGCAGCCCCTCCCCTCAGAAAGCCCAGAGGGGGCAGATCCAGGCTGGAAACCTCCAGTGTAGGGAGCAGGGCACCGCTCTCCTGCCAACTCAGGGACAGGCACAGAGGGTGCATTGTGCCTGCCAGCTGCCCTGCCTTGCCCCGAGCTCCACCCTGTGCCTCCTGCTGGCTCTGGGCAAGCTACCCAGGCAATAAAAGCGCGATAAATTACCCCACCCTGTCCTTGGGGAAAGCTTCACCTTGAGCCAAGTGTGAGAGCTCAGCCTTGGAGAACCTCCCTCAAGCCAAGACTCAGTGTCCACCCTTCCTTGGGGGCCCTGAGCTTCTCCACCTACAAGTCCCCCACGCTGCCAGATGCTTTCCCTGCCCAGAAAGGAGCCAGAGCCTAGAGCACAGTGCCCTGCGGGTTCAGAAGGGTCCTCTGAGCGTTGGGGAAGGGAGGAAGGGAGGAGGTGGCAGCTCGAGCAGCCGGGGGTGGAGAGTTCAGTTCTTCAGTTCGTGAGCCACAGCATCAACAATAGGTGTGCGCAGCCCTGTGCTGGCGCCCCGTGAGCCTCCCGCGTGCCTCGCCTGCCTCGTGCCTCGCAGGGCTCTCTGGGGTCTCCCCCTCATCCTCCCAACTGTCTCCTAATCCCTCTGTCTCCAGCTCTGGGAACCTGAGTTCCCCCCACCCAAGTGTCCCTTTTTAAGCTCCAAGGTCCCCAGCACAGCCCCCGCACCCCTCTCCTGGCCCCTTTCCACCGCCCTGCCTCTCCCCACTCAGACCCTCCTTAAGTTGCAGCCCAAAGGGGCCACGGGGGCGGGGGCACATTTCTGGCCATCTTTTTCACCCCAGCCCTCTGCCCCTCGCTCACAATCAAGAGTCCAAGGGTGGTTCTTCCTTCTCACACGCACTTGCCCCCAGCCCAGCCCAGGATGGGGAGGAGAGAGATTTCTCACATTCTCTCCTGAGAAGATGCCACCTCCTCCCTCATGCCTGCTTCAGGGGCTGGCCTTCCCCACATCCCTACAGGTAGGAAGGCCTTCCAAAAGCTGAACCCACTGCCCGCTTGCTGTCCCTGCATCGTCCTGTCCTTGAGGAAGAGAAAGGGCTCCTGCCCTTCTCGCCTCTCCTCCCAGTCTCTCTGCTCCCAACCTTGGCCGGCAGGCTGACAGGTGCACCTGTTGACCTTGGCCGGTCACTGGGAACTCATTAAACCCACCCCGGAGGGAGCTCTCCGCACACCCTTCTGGTTCCCTCCCTCCCAGCCTCCGTGGGCGGGCGGAGGGGCTGGCCAGGCAGGAAGAGCCTCAGGTGGGAGCTGAGGTGGGTGTAGGAAGGCATCCTGAGGCTTAGTTAGGAAGAGACCCTCCCCACACCCCCACCTGTGCCACCTTCTCCTCCAGGTGTATCTCCCCCAGCTCGCCCCTGGAAGCCAAGTCTCCAGGCCAGCCCTGAAGACCCCTGTGATTTCACACCTGCCTCCCTTTGCACACCTTCCTCCCTCTCCCTGGAATGCCTGGCCTGCCTCCCCATCCAAGCTTAAACACCCTCCCCTCTGTAACTCTCCCTGACCCTTTGAGGTGAAGGGCCCCAGGACGGCTGAGGCCAAATCTTACTCTTCTTTTTGCCCAGCACCCACCAGGGGGGCCTGGCATACACTAGGTGTTTGATAAGTGAGCGCTATAGGAATGACTTGCCTTTTGGTATAGAAAGGAGAAGCAGGAACATCGGTGTGCAGACGTGTGCAAATGGCACAGGAAAGGGAGAGGAGAGCAAGGGGTGCAGCCCAAAGAAGGTGCCCTTAGGGCAGGAGGAGGGGGAGTGGTCCAGTGCATGCTTGCAAAGGAGGTGCAGAGCCGATGCCTACTTGTTACGTACCTCTTTTCTTTCAACCCCACAACCTAATTTTAAGACCCATGCCACCCTTTTCAGCCCCTGGGCTCCTTCTTTTTACAAGGCCAAATTAAGAAAGAATTGGTCTCTAAGTAGGGATTGGGGTGGGTACACCAGACTATCCGTCCCAACCAACAAAAGCTCAACATGTCACACACACACCCAATGTCAGCCCAGTTGCAAGGGTCAAGGGGACAGCCCAACTGATGGGTGGGAGACAGTACCTTTCAGCGAGGGGGGTGTGTAGGCACAGGGGTTGGATCTCTTCGACTTGAGGTGGTGCCCCTCTCCTGAGGCTCTCTGCTGGGGAAGTGCCAGGTTAAATGGGCTTACAGAGGCCCCTTTCCTTCACCCTCCCTCCATTCCATCCCACCGAGGCAACCCAGGAAGACTGGTCTAGCCTCTGTTCTCAGGTCCAGGCCCAGGCACTGCTGCCCCTCAGGTCCTGCACCTCCTGCACCGAGGCTGAGGCTAACTGGTGGCTTTGGGAGGGGCTCCATAGCCATGGCCTGGCTCAGATCAGGACCCTGGGTTCTGGAGGCCCAGCCTGAATCTGAGCAGAGGAAAGACAGACAAGGGCAGGGTGTTGGTGGCACCCTGGCACCAGGCACTCTCACTGAGGTGCCAATTGATATGCTAATGTCCTCCTGGGTGGCACCCTGTGTTAGCTGGGAAGTAATCCCCTCCAGCCCATCATAAAGGGCCCTGGCATCCCTCCTTCCAGCTGCCCCTGGAAACTCACCTGGTGGGGTGAGGCCTCCTCCTCTGAGGGAGGCCACCAGTGAACCGAGCCAGGAAGAGAGAGAGAAGAGAGAAAGAATCTGAATTACTTTCCCCTGGTCAATAAATGAACCCAATGGAGTTGGGCTCCCAGACCTTAACCCCCGCATCTTCTGCTCAGTCTCCTACTCATGGGACTTTGGCAGGGGCCCCAAGAAGGCATCAGGGTTAGGATGGGGCCAGGACTAGGGGGCAGGGTAGGGGCCCACCTGGCGAGGAGTGCTCTGAGAGCCGGAACAGCATGGCAGGGGTTGGTCTCCTGCGCCGGATCTAAGAAGATAAAGAGATGGGGAGGAGGCGGGGCAGGACAGACACCTGCAGCCCACTCCCCACTCCCCTACCCAGGCAGCAGAGAACAAACAGTGCTTTGGAGTCCCCAGGGAACCTTTGAATCAAAGCCTGTCAGAGCTGTAAGGAACTCCATAGCTCACCCAACCCCCTCATTTTACCAAGGTGAAAACCCAAGGCTCAGAGAGGTTCAGCAAAGAGCTCAAAGTCACACAGCATGCCAAGGCAGGGAAGGGACAAGAAAAATGCATCACTGGCTCCCAGCTGACGCCCATCCCACTCCATGGCTACTCCAGAACTGCCACCTCCCTTTCTGTCTTCCCCTACCAAGGCCCTTCTTCTCTCATTTTTGAAGACATCAGACCTCAGGACCTGAAGCTGGCTGTGGAAGATGCCCCATGGGCCATGGCACCCACATGGCCCTGCCTACCTAAGGTCAGCTCAAGGGCTCCAGGGAAAGTGGATCCAGTTGCAGAGGGAGGCTGAGCCTGGTACTGCAGGCACCTCCAACCTCACACTGAGCTCAGGTGTGGGTCTGACCCTCAGACCCACAGGGTCCTGGGTGTGGTCTCTGGGGGCCTGGCTCTGGGTTCCTCTAGCAGTATCTCTCAGGCTGCAGAACTCTTCACCCAGTCCTCATAAAAAACAAAAAGTTGCCCTCCTTGGTACATGAGCCAAGGTGCACCGGGGGGTGGGGGGCGCACTGAGCACTCCTAGTGACTCCCCCGCCTTCCCCCCAGCTTGGCAATCAGACCAACTGTCAGTTAATTAGGTCCCCTCTGAACTCCAGGGAAATGCACAAAGAGAACCAGGTGAATTAAGCTGAAACTGCCACCTCCCTCTGCCAAGCTCCCAGCGCTGCCCTCCAGACCAAAAGCTGCTTGGGCCGGGGACCCAACCGGCCCCCATGTCCGCCTAGCTCTCCCCAGAATGACTTGGCTCCACTCTCACTGCGCTGTGGGGTGCCAGCTGCATCTCAGCAACAAGTGAATGGCTAGGTTGCCGGGTGGGGGGCAGAACCCTCTTCTCTCCCTCCATCACATCCCGCCCCCAACCCCCACCTCAAGCCCTTGGAGGCCTCCAGTTCCCAGAAAGGCTGTCCAGAGAACTCAGTTGTCTGTGGGAGGACTTCTGGCTTCTGTGATAACTGGTCATCATCCCCCGCCTCCCGCCCTTGTTGCCCTGTTGTGGCTCTGTCTAGAGGTCAGAACAAGGTTCTGGCGACCCCAGCCCAGGCACGCAGGGTGGAACTAGACAGAAAGCCAGAGCGTGGGGCAGTTGGGCGGAGGCCTGCTCTGTGTAATGGGTCAGTGTACCATGTTTCTCACATCTGAGCGGCACCAGTGGTCCGCGTGGGAGTTTAGGGAAGGAGGACACTGTGCAGGGTCCAGAGGACCGTCTGCCCTCCCTGGGGCCGCCCGGGATTCTCCCGCCCCGGGATCAGGACCGAGGCCCCGGGGGAAAAAGTTGCACGAGTCTCCAGCGAACTTCACGCGCTGCCCCACGTCCCCGCCGCGTCCGAGGCGGGCCCGGGACTCCTTCGCCCCCGTCTCCCAGGCCAGTTCAGACCCCGGAGCGCAGAGGAGCCCGGGTGTTTAGCGGGGGTGAGGGGGGCGCCGCCGGGGCTGGGGCGCAGCCCCCTTACCATCTCCACCTGGCGGGGGTCGAGCTGGCTGGGGGGCGCGGGCACGGAGAACTGGATCTTCTTGCGGTCCTTGGGGTCCATGGCGGACGGGTGGTCGGTGGGCGGGGCGCGCGCCGCGGGGTCCGGGGCTGCGGTCCAGGCGCGCTGCTCAGGGCGCCGCGGCGACAGCGGGCCGAGTGCAGCGGGGAGGAGCAGGAGGGCTGTTCACGCACAGATAAAAATACCGCGCCGGCGAGGGGAGGGGGCGCGGGGGCGGGGGGCGGGGGGCGGCCGCCTGCTCGCCTACCCCGCCGGGCTCCGGGGCTCGCCCGTGCCTCGGTGCCTTCGCGCCCGCACCCCGGGCTCCTCGGCTCGCGGGTCTGGGTCCCTGTCTCTCCCCTCCTTCCCTCGCTCTCTCTCAGTGTCTCTCCGCCCTTCCTCTATCTCCCTTGCTCCCCCTCCGCATGTCTGTCTCTGTCTCTGCCTCTGCCTCGCTCCGTCTCTCCGGGTCTCACCCTCCGGCCCCAGCCTTGGGGTGCCCAGCCCGTCCCCTCAGCCTGGGACTGGCGCCCGGGAGCTTGGTGGGAGGACTCAGGAGACAGGGGCCAATGAGCGCCGAGGAGCGTGTTCTCCCGGGGCCGGGAGAAGGGCGGGGAGTGTGAGCCAGGACGCGGGGAGCGGGCTGGGGGCCCCCTGCCGTCTCCCCAGAACTTGAAGCTGCATTATTGATGGAGTCCAGCAGGGAGGATAATGCGGGCAGGCCGAGGGGAGAGCAGCAGCGGGGACTCTGGCTTTAACCCCTTCCTGGCATGGATACTTGGAGTTTCACAGGGAGGCCTGTGAGGTCGTAGAGAGAATACCACCAGCCTGCCACGCTGTGAATGGGGGTGTCCTAGAAAGCGAGTGAGCGTGGAGCGGGTTGTGCGTGGGAGGACACGTGTCAGTCATCATGGCAGGGAGTGTGTGAAAGTGAGTGCCAGGGGCCCTGTAGTGCCTATAGCTAGGGAGTGTGT
>NW_006791954.1:4211467-4211664 GCF_000442215.2 Lipotes vexillifer | reverse complement strand
GGGGGGGGGGGGTGTCGGTGTGGTGAGAGTGTGTGCGAGTCTGTGAGTAAGTGTGTCAGAGTGTCAAGGATGCGGGTGTGAGTGGCAGGGTGTGGGAAGACTGTGTGTGTGCGGGGGAGGGGGTGAGGTGGGGGAGGATGTCAGAGGCTGTCAAGGTGATGGGCAGGCTGTGCCAGCTTGCGGCGGTGGGGGGGGGG
>NW_006791954.1:4201176-4211457 GCF_000442215.2 Lipotes vexillifer | reverse complement strand
GGGGGGTTGGGGGGAGTACTGTATCCACAGCTCCAGCCTGTACAGTAGAAGGGGATGAGGCTGTGATCCTGGGAGCACTCCCGTGGGGGGCGGGGAATGTGTCCCTGCCGTGAAGTATCCTGGATTCAAGTGCCTCCCCAGATCTAACGTGGGGGAGACAGAGCCAGCCCCAGGGAGATAGAGTCGGGGGTGTTGGGGGCCAGCCTGTACCAGTACACGTGCCATCACGTGTGTGAGTTTGGTGCAGGAATAGAGCAGGGGGGAGAGGTGTGTGTGTGCTCGTTTCTGAGGTGTGAACCTCTCTCTCTCTGCAGAGGCATTTGTGTGTGTCTCTGGAGGGGAGAAAGGGGAGGAGATGGCCCTGTGGTTTGGAGTGTCCAGGTCCTGGGGATCTTTGCAGGAACCGGTGTTTCCCTCTGCGGGCCTAGGGGCGAGGGACTGAATGCCCCTCTGCGGTGACGAGAGGGTGTGTGTGTAGACGTGTACATAGGCATGTGTCTTCCTGGGGCTCTCTTTGTGTTGTCTCTCTTTTCTCCTGGTCACCCTCGGGCCTGGAACAGTCAGGCGTCCCCCTCCCCCCACCCAGCAACTTTTCCACTCCCAGCCCCAGTGTGCTGGGTCCTTGGCAGAACGAGAAGGAGCAAGAGGCCAGAGGAGTCTTGTGAAAATGGGGTCAGGGGCACAATGCAGTGCCCCAGAGTCAGCGCCCACTCTGGGGGTGAGGAGAGGGTACCAGGAGGGCAGAGCTTTGCCCATGGGCACTGGAAGCCCTGGCTGCTCAGTGCCACTCCCCCCAACCCCCAGGCCTGGCTCAAGTCCCGCTGTGTTTGTTGACTTTTATGCTTGTGGGGAAACAGCCAGATGCCAGGTTGCTGGCCCAGGGGTGTGGACATCTCTGGCAGCCCCTGGCTTGGCCCAGACCCCTCCTTCAGCTGGGTCACGGTGGGGGGTGGTAACGACCAATTTGGCAGTGCACGTCAGGAGGTCCTGGGAGTCGGAAGGGGCACAGGAAAGGCATGGCTCAGGCAGTAACCTGAGTGGCCACGGGGCTAAGATGAGGCTGAAAGGCCTGTGGCTTCCAGTGCTGGGGAGGTGGGAAGGTCCTGGTTGGGATGAAGGGGACAGAGGACAGCTGGATGGGTAATGAGAGGACAGGGACAAGGAGGCATCACTACCAGTCTCCCATCCAAGCTGAGAGGGCCTTGGGGAACACAGTGGCTGAGGCTCCTTTGACCAAGGAGGCTTGTTCACAGAGGTTCTGCCAAAAGGATTGGAGCTCTGGGTGGCCCTGAATCAGGAAAAGTTCCCCTGACCCAGGCTGGGGCAGCTGGGAACGGAGACTCTCCTCTCTTGGCTAAGCTTGGAAGATGGGGTCTTCAGGGATAGAGGGGATGGTCTTTGCGCACTTCCCCCAACCTTTGCCCAGGCACCCACAGCTCTGGCTGCTAGACCCTGGAGCCAAGAGGGACGGGGGAACCTCACTGACAGAGGAACAGTCACAAGGGACAGACAGGAAGGAGGAGGAAGGGAAGGAAGGATGACAGAGACAGGAGGTGAGAGAGAGAGAAGAGGGGGAGGTAGGAAACATCGGAAAGAAAGAGCGAGAAAACACATGTGAGAGATGGAGAGACAAAGGGGGAGAGAGAAAGCCTCACGACAGAGAGAGGCAGGAGACAGAGATGGAGAGAGAGTAAAAATAGCTCAGCATTAAGATAATTGCAGCTCACAGCTCTGCCCTCCGTTAGGAATTAAATGAGGTTTTATTACTTTGATTTTTCTCTCCTGGATCCTACGCGACTTCTCAAGAACTTGGGGAAAAGTTTTTCAGGTGGGCGGCCAGGTGGCGGGGGCTGCGTGGGTGACAGAGGAGGAAGGGAAAGGGACTTCTGGGAGGAGGGAGGTGTGGGCAGGGGCAAGGAGTGGGGAGGGGCTGGTGAGGATGGAGGAGCCCAGCAGGGGCTGGGGGAGGTGGCCAGCGTCAGGCCCATCCCAGAGGGGTTGAGAAGCAAGGGGCCAGGGTGACCTCCATTTTCTTTGACTTAGAATTAATCATATGCAAATGAGATGTAAAAATAATATGCCACTCCTCGGTTATTATTCTTGAGTTAGAAACACAGGCGTTTGGGTCCAAGGAACAAATTCAAGACCTTGTTTGACTTAACTCCCATTGAACTATGGGTCTTTCTGCTTTGGACTGACAAAGTTTGTCATAGGGTGTCTATTAATGTATAGTAGGTCTGAGCACACCATTTTGAGCACACCATTTCTCCTCACATCATTGCCTCTTGCCTGCCACATTGTCCGGCATACAGGAAGCACTACATTCACCTTCTCTGGAAGTGTGAAGCCTTTGTTCTCTTTTGGGGAGGTGGGGAAAGAGTTCAATCGTGAATTTTCCCTCCTTTCTTCCAAGCAAGGTATAGTCTAGTGGACAACACAAACTGGGTAGATTGGACAGACCTGGGTAGGAATCTTAGCTCTGTAACTTACTGTGTGACCTTAGACAAATTCTTAGCCTCACCGTGCCTCAGTTTCCTCGTGTCTCAAAGCCCACCTTACATGGTACCTGTGACGATTCGAAAAAGTGAAACTAATGAAGTCCCCAGCCCAGTGCAGGACTCCCCGTCAGTATTCAATAAAGGTTCCAGCTTCTCTAGAGCGCTAGGAGTGCAGTTCCGAAAGTAGCCAGAAGGTGGCGGAGTCGGCCAGTGTTTGGGCTGCTGCGCTGCTGGCACTGCGGGTCTGTAGCTGGGCATCACAACCCTGACCTTGGCACCACGGAGCTGAGTCAAGCTGGCTGTGTTGGCATGTGGCAGCTGGAAGGGAGGCCCCCGAAAGCCCCTGGAAGCAACCTTAGAGAAGCCAGGGAGCGTTAGCTGGGCACTCTGGGGCATCTTTCCCTGCCGCTGCTGGTGGGGGGCGGGCGGGGGGGCGGGATGGAGAGCGGGAGGGAGAGATTGGGGATTCCAAGGCCCGCCTCTGGGAAAACCCGTGGACACCGAGAGAAGAGGGCAAAGGCACCCTCAGTAGGGACACTGGTGACACCAGGACAGGTGGGCAATCCTCTGAGACACTCACTGACAGATATTCATTCATTCATCCATCATCCAACCCTTTGCCCATTCAGTAAATTCACACTGGGTGCTTTTTTAAAAATCAACTCTATTGAGTTAGAGTTTACATACAATAAAATGTACCAAGTTTAAATATAAATTTCTATGAAACATTTCCATACAACATGTGACCACTATCAATACAGATATAGAACGTTCTCATCACCCGCAAATGTTCTTTTGCCCCATCCAAGTCAATCTCCCCTCCCCTCTCACTGGGTGTATCATAACTCTTAGCACACTATTTTGAGACATGTCCTACCCACTATCTGTCTTTGCATCATCACCTGCCTGCCATAGTGCCCAGAATACAGTAGCACTACATGCTGTAGAGGGGATGGATTGAGGAATGAATGAATAGATAAATACATGAGTCATAGAAATTGGCAACGCGTGACGTATATGGAGCATTTACTCTGTGCTGGACACCAAGGCTAGGCCTTTTATATGTATTGTCTCATTTAATCCTCATTAGATTCACTCCGTTTTACAGATGGGGCAAATGAGGCTCAGAACTTCTGCCCAGAGCCTGGGTTCAAAGGCAAACCATCTGACTTCAGAGTTAAGTACAAGATCGCTTGCATACACAGAACTGGGCTTCTCTTGCTCAGAATTGGACGGGGTTTCTCTCTCTCTCGGCCCAGTTTGGACCAACCTGGGTGGGAAGCAAAAATCAATGTGCGGAGGCTGCCCTCTGGTGGCAGACATGAGTACAGCGGTATCTGTTCCCTCTGGCGCCCCCAGGTGGGATGCTGTTGAGAAGAATGAGCAAGCCGGCAGCCCACGGCGGGGGCAGCCTCAGCCCCGGGCACCTGGAGACCCCCTGCTCTGGCCACTGCCTGGTGCCCCCCGAGGTGCCAGCTGAGGCTGCCCCCGAAGAACGCCAGCTGCCGGAGCCTGCCGCCTCCCACCCCCTCCACCAGCCTCACACACACTCCAATCCCGGTCCAGTCGGCTGCTTCCATTCCCTGAAGAAGAGGCCCTAAAGTTAAAACAGCTGTTAATTTATAAACCAATTTTTCCGTGACTGCTTAATAAATCGCCAGCAGCTGCTCTGCCCCCCCTCCTGCCCAGGCACCCGGCCCCGAGGGCTGCATGGAGAAGCTCAGAGCCGCCAGCCTGCCCCTCCTGCCTCCTTGCCCCAACTCCCCAACTTGCCCCCAATCTCCCAAGAACTGGACATGTGTGGGGGAAACCCCAATGAAACCCAGCTTCTGTGGGCTTCAATGGAGCGAAGGGGAGGATGATTTTTCTACAGCCCAAAGGCCATCCCTCCCAACACCCTAAAACCCCCGACCCAGGACTCCCAGGCCCAGAGGGTAGGTGTCAAAGGTTTTCTTAGTTCTGGGGGAGATGAGGTGTTCAGATTCCCTAGAGAAGTTCCCGTGAGCAACTGGGAGGCAAAGGGAACCTGGACTCATCCCTGAGCGCACTGGAATCTCAATTCCCATATCAGGGTGGTCCCCCTGACAGATGCTAACAGACTCACTGACCCCGCTGTTCTCTCAAGGGTGGGGAGGGGCTGGGAGGCGGCAAGGAATGCTGGGATAACATCCCCGCTCTGGGGAGATGCCCACACACACTCATCCCCAGGATAGTGAGAGCAGGGATCTGGGCCTCCAGAACATTCACTTTGCCTAACTTCCACTAGCATATAAAAGGCACCATGAAAATCCACGCGGGGTAGGGGTCTTGTGAATGGCAGACATGAGACATGTTCTTTGCACCTGCAAGTTCCAAAGGCACCCAGGGTGAAAGGCCTGCTGCTACTGTGTTCCCTGACTCTGCTGGGTGAGAGTCAACCCAGCCATGCTGGACTTCCCTAGTGGCACAGTGGTTAAGAATACGCCTGCAATGCAGGGGACACAGGTTCGATACCTGGTCCGGGAAGATCCTACATGCTGCGGAATAAGTAAGCCCGTGTGCCACAACTACTGAACCTGCGCTCTAGAGCCCGCGAGCCATAACTGCTGAGCCTGCGAGCCACAACTACTGAAGCCCGCGCACCTAGAGCCCGTGTTCCACAACAAGAGAAGCCACCATAATGAGAAGCCCTCGCACCAAAATGAAGAGTAGACCTGGGCTTCCCTGGTGGCGCAGTGGTTGGGAGTCCGCCTGCCGATGCAGGGGACACGGGTTCGTGCCCTGGTCCGGGAAGATCCCACATGCCACGGAGCGGCTAGGCCTGTGAGCCATGGCCGCTGAAAAGTAGCCCCTGCTCTCTGCAACTAGAGAAAGCCCGCGCGCAGCGATGAAGACCCAATGCAGCCAAAAATAAGTAAATAATTTATTTATTTTTAAAGAAAAATCCAGCCATGCCCCTGTAGACACAAGGAGCTCAGTAGGAAACGGGGAACAGTGTGGTAAAGCACACCAGGTCAGAAGTTCAAATCCCGGTCTCCCACCTACTAGCTGTGTGACCTTGGGCAAGTAACTTAACTTCTCTTTCCTTCCTCGGTGACTCCATTTATAAAATAGGGATAATAATTACAGAACTGTTGTGAAAATTAGACAAGCTGAGGCACACGAAGTGCCTGGCACATCGTAGGTGCTTACGGTAATGTGACAGTATTATCTTTCTCATCCCCCTGCTGGAAAGAGCAGAGACTGGATCTCCTAGCTCCCCACAAGTAGCAAATCTTGGGGTGGGGTTGCTCAGGAGATTTCCACAGGTGGGGGCAGGTAGGTGTCCTGGGGACAAAACTGAGAAAAAACCAACCCGGATTTCTGAGTTATATGGTTCTGACTGGGTTCTCTCATTCTGAGCCCTTCTGTTCCCTCCCATTCCTCAAACCCCCAACCTCCTCCTGACTCAGGTAGCCATGGCCTTTCCCCAGCCTGCTACTTGGAAAAGAAGGAAAAGCTTCCACCTGACTCCAGCTCCTGGGAGCCCCACCTCTCAAGAAGGAAGTTCTCCCCACATTCTGTCTAACTGAATTCCCTTCCATTTCTTCTCTTGTTTTATTAGCTGTCATGACCCTTTCCTGCCCCATACCCAGAGACCTGCTGGCCTCTACTGTCATGCAGGCCGCAGGCCGGGAGTGAGCCTGACTCTGCTACATCCTCCCTGTGTGCCCAGAGCAACTTAGTCAACCTCTCTGAGCCTTGGGTTCCCCAGCTCTAGAAAGGGGAGAATCCCAGAACCTACCTCCTGGGTTGTCATGAGGGTTGAATGAGACACTGCCCATGAAGTTCTTATCCTTAGCATAGGGCCTGGCTCTCAGCAGGTGCTGAGGACATAGTGGTGGAGAGAGAGGTGGCAGAGTGTGGTGGAAAGAACCCGGATGCCAGAACTGGACTGTCTTGGTCCAAATCCCACTCCACTCCTCGCAGCTGAGTGACCTTGGGCAGGTTGCTTAACTGTCTAGTACCCGTGTTTCTCCATCCATAAAAGGGCCTGTGATAGGACCTACGTCACTGGGGGGTTGTGAGCCATCTAGAATTCTCGGAACAGGTCTCTGGCTAAATAAATGTTCCCCCAAATTAAGAGTATTGTAAGTTGCTGTTACTATTATGGGCCCACTAGAGCACTGACCCCCTTTAGGCCTTGCCCCACTAGGGGCTTGTTGATGGCAGAAGGTTGCAGGGTGAGCAGAACCAGACTGGAGACCCTAGTATTGGGGTTCCTGGCTCAAGACAGACCCGCAGGCTCCACTTCCTCAGTGTTCCCACCTCTGACATCCCCCTAGACCCTGGCTTGGGCTCAGTCAGGAGGCACAACCCTCTACCTCCCTGAGGCAATGCTCCTGCAAACTCCAGCCCCTCCCTATGCCTAGGTCCTGACTACCTCCTAGAAGAAAAAAACCAGGTCCCGGGGGCCCACTCAAGCCTACGACTTCTCTGCCAGGGTGCCAGCTGGTGCCCATGGAGGCGGTGCTGCAGTTTGATCATGTGGAAAGGGAAAGCTTGGAGGTACCCCCAGCCGTGGTGGCCCCCACCAGAGACGAGACTGGGGCACCCAGGACATCTTGGAGGCTTCCTTCCCCTGGGGACAGGCTGGGGTGAGAGCTAAGTTTGTCTTGTCTGGTGCCTCAGTTTACTCAGCCATCCTGGAGATGGAGTCTTCATTTCTGTCTCCCTGGGGCCCCAAAGGCCTTGGCATTGGCCTCTCGCAGCTCCTTGCCCTCTTTCCTTTCTTAAAGAAACCGAGCTCAGCCTCCTCCTCCCGGCCCGGATTCTCTCCTTAGAAGCCACCCCGGAGGACCCTTAGCCCCGGGAGGGCAGGGGAAGAGCCAACCCCGTGCTGGAGGTCGCCTCTGCAGGACGTGGGGCTGCACCTCCAAGCCCGCCCAGGGCCGGGGCCGCCCCGCGCTCCGCGCCCCTGCCCCTTCCCGCCGCCACTGGCCCTTTAAGAGCGTCTCCGCGCGCCGCCGTCCCGGATCAGCCAGAGAGACCATTAAAATTTTATGCAGAATGAAAATGGGCCAGGTCTCCAGCTTCCTCGCTCCCATCCAATGATTTATTACTCGCAAATACCACAGAACTAATTAGTATAGTAATTAATTAATACGCATTTGCATATTTGCATGTGCAATTAGTGCAGTGGAGTGATTACTGGGAGAACGAGGGGCCCTGGATTGTCAGATGTGAGGAGGAAGTGGCCTGGAAAAGAGTTAGTGGGAATGAACTTTGTCGGGAGCGCGAAGGCGGGGAGGGAGGGGGAGGCGAGCAGGGCGAGGCCGGGGGCGCCGGCGCGCTGGGCCACCTCGCGAGGCGCGGAGCGGCCGCGCGGGGCAGCGCGGGTTCCGGGCCGACCCGCGGCCAGACTCCTTCCTGGCTTCATCCTCCTCAGAGATGGTCCTACACCTGATCAAGCCCCCTCTCTTTGGGGCTCTTCCCCAACTGGGCCTGCCCACCCCTCCTATTTGGCAGTGACCCCTACACCCATAGTACTGGGGTGGGGCTGTTTGGGTTCTCACACTTATACTGGGCCCCCTGGGTTCCCAACTAGTTTGGGGTGGAGGTGGGACAAGTATTATTACCCCTACTTTAGAATAATGCCAGTAAGGCGACTAGAAACCAATTCTCGGCCCCCACCCCACGCGGTGGCCTCTAAAGGCAAGGGCGAGGCGAGGGCAGTGCTCAGGGAACTCCCGGGCCCCTCGCACATCGGGGTTACCTTCTCGGGGCTCGGGCTCGGTGCCCCGGAAGCGGCCAGCGGCGCGGGCGTCCACCACCTGGAAGCGCCGGGATTCGAGGTTCTCCTTGATGTCCTCGTACGTCTTGACGTAGGCGGGGTCCAGCACCGCGTGGAACTCTGCGGGCTCCGGGCGGCTCTTGCCCGCACTCAGCGGGAGGCCCTGGCGCAACCAGTTGCGGAGGCCGCCATCGAGTACCGACACGGTGCGGTGGCCGAAGGCGCGGAACATCCACCAGACACGCGGCGCCGAGTAGAGGCCCTGATCGCTGGCGTCGTAGACCACGACGTGGGTAGAGCCGCTCACGCCCAGACGGCCCGCGTACTCGGCAAAGTGCGCAGCCCTGGGCAGCATGTGGTCGTAGGGCGACGTGCGGTCGCTGCACTGGTCGATGTCAAAGAAGGCGGAGCCCGGGATGTGACGCTCCTCGAACTCGCGGTGTGCATCGCGGCCCAGCTTGGGCAGGTACCAGGAGGCGTCGAGCAGCTGCAGGGGCTGCCCGGCCCGCGGGGCCCGGAGCGCTTCGGCCACCCACTGCGCCGACACGAGCGCGCGGAAGAGCTGCTGCGAGGCCATGGCGGCGGCGACACTGGGGCTGCAGGCCTGGCCGACAAGGAGGATGTCAGGAGGGAATCGAGGAAGAGGCCGGCCGGGCCGGGGGGGGGAAACGCCTGTGTCGTTGGGACTGGGGCGGGGCTGCGGCCAGGGCCGGAAGGGGCGGTGGAGCCCAGGGAGGTCAGAGTCCAGGGAATGCGGAAAACCAGCGGTGGTGAACCCAGAAGCAGACGTCGGTCACCGGGACCTCCCCTCTGTTTTCCTGCCAAGCCTTGGATATATACACAGAGCAGTGACCGAATGACCGTGACCCCTTGGAGGGGGCCAGGCGGGGGCCCTCACCGGTGCTTGCTGCGGGGTGGGTAGGGAGAGAGCCCAAGCAGGGGAAGGCCCCGCTGGCACTTTAAGGCAAGTAGGGGCAAAGTCCCTCCCTAAGATGTAGCTCAGCTTTGCTTGCAATCAACCAAGGTCCCTGGTGGAATTCACTCATTCATCAATCATTTATATAAGCAGCCTCAGAGGAATAGCAGCTGGAATTTACTGAGTCCTCCCTATGTGCCCTTTAACTCTCACACCTTACACCACTGCAGGACACAGGGTAGGCTCTCAATTATTTGCTGCGTGAGTAGCCTCAAGAAGGTTGCTTTTCTCCTCGCTGTTTCACAGAGGGGACACTGAAGTTCACAGAAGTGCACTAACTTGACCAAGGTCAACAGCTAACAAGAAGTGGTGGTGCCAGGCTTCACACCAGGCAGTCCAGCAAGGTCAGATTTCGCCCCTGGAGTTTCCTCTCTGCAAATAGTGACTTAGGGCCTCACTCCCTCCCTCCCGCCTCCCTTGCGGGCCAGTAGCTCAGAGTACAGCAGTTCACCAGCGCACCATGACAAGTCAGCTCACGGCCTTCCAGGGCAGAGATGCTCCAGAGATGCTCCAAACGTGCAAAGTGCCTAGGCAAGCACCGCCCCCACCCCCACCCCCGCCGACCCCACCCCCCAGCCCCAGCTGGATACCCTTCCGGGAGGCGACCGGCGGCCCGAGCCGGGCTAGAGGCCAGAGGGCGCGCGCCGAGGCAGCCCAGGAGGTGGCGCGGCGCCAGGGGGCGCGGGGCACGTGCCGAGGGAGCCTGGCAGGCCGGAAGGCAGGCTGTGAGCCGGGACCCAGCGGCCGGGGAGCTCCAGGCCCTCTGCCCGGCACGCGGCGGGGGTGATGAGGAGAGAGCCGGGAGAAAGCCAGGGTGAGAAGGACAAGGAGAAGGAGTGGCAGGGCCCACTGGGTGCCAGGTGCTTCTTCATAGGACACCAGTTTGCTTCCAATCTTCACAAAGATTCTGTGAGGCAGGGCTCCTTATTCCCATTTTACAGATCGAAAAACAGAATGGGGTGGCCCGCGGCTAGTGATCAAGTAGTAAAGCTAGGTTTCCAGCAGGTCGGTCCATCCTCAAGTGCTCAACGTGGAGCCAAGGTCCAGGGGAAAGA
>NW_006791954.1:4195991-4201166 GCF_000442215.2 Lipotes vexillifer | reverse complement strand
AGAGTGACATTTCCTCAGCGGGCATCAGGGAGGACTTCCTGGTGAAGGAAGCACCTCACTGAGCTTGCAAGGGCGAGGAAGGCACCTCCTGAAGGAGCTGAGGGAAGAGGGATACAGGGTGGAGAAAACCCATGTTTGGTGTGACTGCCCCTTTCCTTGTGTAGAGACCCCCACCACCACCTACCATGACTGAGTAGAACTGCAGAGACCCAGGCCAGGGCACTGACTCCCATTACGTGGGGGCCTGGATAACAGGCAAACCCTTGGCCCCAGATCCTCCCAGGGTGCCCTCCTTTCCCTCTCTATTGTACAGTCTGCTGGTCCCACAGTGTGGAGATAAACCCAGGTTTCAGAGAAGGGAACACTGTTTGTAAAAGTGAGTAAGAGATTGGACTCAGAGTAAGGCAGAGCTTGGTTCAAATCCAGGCTCTGCCACTTACCAGCCATGTGACCCTGACACAGCAACATTTTTTAAAAAATGAATTTATTTATTTTGGGCCGAGTTGGGTCTTCGTTGCTGCCTGCGGGCTTTCTCCAGTTGCGGAGAGCAGGGGCTACTCTTAGTTGTGGAGTGCAGGCTTCTCATTGCGGTGGCTTCTTTTTTGCGGAGCACGCGCTCTAGGTGCACGGGTTCACCTAGTTGTGGCTTACTCAGCGGCATATGGGAATCTTCCCGGACCAGGGTTCGAACCCACGTCCCCTGCATTGGCAGATAGATTCTTAACCACTGTGCCACCAGGGAAGTCTGACACAGCAACCTTAACCTCAACCTCTCTGTGCTTCAGCATCTAGTCTTTAAGTGGAGGTAACGGTAATCCCACATCGGAGGTCATGGTGAGAATGAAATAAGATTGTGTGTGTGAAGCCAGGGCCTGGCACAGATAACACTGCCACTGTCATTATTTCACTATTATGGATTACAAAACATTAAAGTATTACAGAGAGCTCTGAGGCCCCAGGGACGGGAGGACCCCAAAGCAGTAATCAGGGTCCTAGTTTCTAGTCCCAGCTCTGTCACCACTTATTGCGTGAAACAAGGCATGTTGCTTCTCCTCTCTGTGCTGTGGTTTCCTTATCTGTAAGGCGGGACATTGGGCCATGAGGCTCCTACCCCTAGACTGTTCCCTTCCCTCCCCGTGCCCCCCTGACCCCACAGGGTACTGAACCAGGGAAGTAAAGGCTAAGTCTCATTCACACTGTCTTGGGCTCCAGTCTCCCAGGGGCTAAGCCAAGAGGTCTCTGGTTAAATTGTGACCTCCTGCCCCGCATGCACACCCCTGCCCCCACCCCCACGCACAGCCCTTTAAGGCTGTCCTCCTGTGAACACCAGCACCACTGCAGCTGTGGGTCCTCTGTGCCCCCTGCCAGCCTCAGGTGCCCCATGCTCTGATACTGGGCTCAAGGGAGGCATCAGAGAACTGTCCGGTACCAGGTACCCAGAAGTCCCCAGCCCAGATCCTTGGTTCTGATTTCCAGGGGAGGAAATCAGGACATGCCCAAGTCATGGGCAAGTTCAAAGCAGAGCCTGCCTGGAGGAAAGAAACCTGGGATGCACACCCGTCCTGGCTCTTCCCACTGCCCTGCACTGCCCCATCAGGCGCCCACTATCTGCCATCAATCGGGACTTAACCACTCCAAGCGCACTTCATAATCACTGTCCTTTTGGTCCTCCCATCAGTGCTGAGAGAGACAGCAGGTGGACAAGTGGCACTAGTCCCATTTTACAGATGAGGAAGCAGAAGTTTACATGATTTGATAAAGGTTGAGACCCTGCTAAGTCTGGTGTTCTTTTGACCAGCTCGAGCTCCCTCTTCCACTGACTGCCCTCCTCTGCAGACCGGTGGAGGGGCAGGGGCAGGACATCCCAACTGCTCACTTGGAAAACTGACAAGAAAGGCAGAACAAAGATGCAGTGATGAACAGAGCTTCAGGAACAAAGTTCTGTTTTTAATTATTTATTTATTTATATACTTTTGGCTGCGTTGGGTCTTCGTTGCTGCATGCGGGCTTTCTCTAGTTGTGGCAGGTGGGGGCTACTCTTCGTTGCGGTGTGCAGGCTTCTCACTGCAATATCTTCTCTTGCTGCGGAGCACAGGCTCTAGGCACGCGGCATTCAGTAGTTGTGGCGCGTGGGCTCTAGAGTGCAGGTTCAATAGTTGTGGCGCACCAGCTTAGTTGCTCCGCGGCGTGTGGGATCTTCCCGGACCAGGGCTCGAACACGTGTCCCCTGCATTGGCAGGCGGATTCTTAACCACTGCGCCATCAGAGAAGTCCCAAAGTTTTTTGTTGTTGTTGTTGGTGGTGGTGGGTTTTTTTTTTAAAGTTGATCAGGGGCCTGAGGCAAAACCAGCCATACCTGAATGGGGTGGTTGCTGAGGCAGCACTTCCACATTTGTTAGCTCATTTGATGCTTAGCAGGCACCTTATTGTAATTATCATGCCCATTTTACAGGGGGGAAGGTTGAGGTTCCATGTCAGTGCGGGGATTGGTAGGGAGGCTGAGGGGAAAGGAGGAGGAGCTTCCCCTAGGCGGGTGTCCTGCCCTGGCTGCAGCCTCCGGTTTCTGGGCAGTGGCAGGACGGACCTTTGTCACCACGACCACTTATTGCAGATATTGTATGTGCCAGGCTCTGGGACCAGTTCCTGCCTTCCAGGTGGGAGAGACCCATGAGGCAAAGGTCATGGCCTGTGCCTCCGTAGAGGTGTGCAGAAGGCATTAGGGAAGTCTGGGGAGGGCATCTAACCCAGAGAGACTTCCTGGAGGAGGTGATGCTTAGGCTTAAAAGGTGAAGAAAGTGGAGAGGGTGCTCCAAGCAGAGGGGACAGCCTGAGCAAGGGCTCATAGGCATGAGGCTCGTGAAAGCTGAAGGAGTTTAGAGTGGCTGAGGGGCAGAGTTCAAGGCAGGGACAAGCATCGAGAGAGAGCTGCATAGCAGCCAGATCCGGGTGTCCCTAAGGAGCATGGCCTAATCCTAGGGGTGATGGGGAGCCACTGAAGGTGCCTGAGTAGGGGAATGTCACGTTCAGATTTGACTTTTCAACAGGATGAACAGCCTCGGTCCTATGTGGGAAGCCAGAGGAGCAAGGGCCTGTGGGAAGTCAGAGCTTCCCAGGGGAAGAGAGCCTGGGCCTGGTCCATAAGTCAGAAGCGTTGAGATGTTGGGGGGTGGCTTTGGGGAGTAGCATCAGCAAAGAAGAAATGGCAGTGGGAGTGGGACTCAGCTGTGTCCCTGGACCTCATCTCCCCTCCCCTTGGGGAGTTGCCTTTACCCCATGCAGGGAAGGTGTGGGGTAGGGAGGGGAAGGAGAGGGGCTCTAAGCCTGCTGAGAGGTGTGAGGTCCAAGAAGGGGGTCTACAGCTGGGCAGGAACTACCCTGGAAGGGGAGGCATTTTGGGCCTCGTGTGGACTCAGAATCTGAGCTTGGTGCCCAGGGAATGGGGGTCGGGCACTCCCAGGCTCAGCCTCCATGCCCTGAGCCCTCTCTCTGAAAGCTACTTTGAGGGGAACCTGTGACCCCCGCATCCCAAGTCCTCCTCCCCATACTGAAATTGGTAAAAAAGGCAGGAGGGGAAGTCTGGGGGCTCAGGGATTGACCCGGGGCCTCGGACCTGACTGCTTTAGAAGAGTCTCTGGAGAAAGGCTCCAGTACCCCAAACCCTATAAATCAGCCAGGCATTAATGCAAGGAGCATTTACTGAGCACCTACTCTATACAACCTATGTGAAGCCCCGGACTACTGAGATATAAGGTAAGTAGCCACCACAGTCAAGTCAGGGAGACATGGGTAAATGGTTTCCCCTAACAGAGGGTGGTAAGTACTGAAGCTGCTTCAGTACCCTGGGGAGATCAGGGAAGGCTGCCAGGAGGAGATGTCCAACCAGGAACCCTCTTGGTGAGGAATGAGAATGAGTTTGATGAAAAAAAGGACTCAGAGGCCAGAGCCTGTCAGGGAAGGAGCTCTTTTCAGAAGAACAGGGCTCAGAAGCCAGAAGTCAAAGGTTATGGGTCAGAGGTCACTGTACTTTTGGAGCAAAGGACCAATCCCAAGGGTGCTGGCTTTGCTGGAGGATTAGTGGGCCTCCTCCATCGGCCTTTGTCCCAGGTTAGGGGGGTCTGATCCAGGACTCTCAGCTCACGCATGGAGCGGCGGGCATGTGCCCACCTATCTTTGCGTGGCGCCTAGGCCCAGAGCGGGAGCCCAGGGCACAGGCAAAGGAAGTCGAAGAGAATCCTGGTAGTGAGCTCTGGAGGTCAGGCCAGGAGGTCAGCACAGAGGAGGCGGGCTACACCTCACTGGTCCTCCCCCCTCCCCCTCCCCGGTGGCACCACAAGGCACGCAGCCGCATATCACCCGTGCCAGCCCTCACCTCCCGGCAACGTCGCCGCATTCTCAGCCACGCCATCTGGCGTGCCCGCCGCTCCCCAGAACACTGCAGCGGGTGGGGGGAGGGGGCAGCGGGGCAGGTGCCCACCCCAGAGCCAGGAAGAAGCGGCAGGTCCCCTCCCCCAACGTCCTTTTGGACTTGAGGTGGGCAGGGGGCTGGGGAAGAGGGCGGCAGGTGCTCTGACACTTCAGGAGGAAGCTTCCAGCATCCGAATTGATGGAAGAGTCGCCGTCTGGGCAGCGCCAGCCGGCCCCCTCCCCTCCCTCCTTCCCCACAGCACAGCCGATGCCCGGAGCACCGGCCCTCAGAGGATCCCCACATTCCTGCCCTTCCCCTCAAATCAGAGGTGGGGGCGAGCGGAGCAGACCGCCCCCTCCCCGCCCTGCTCCTGTCCTCGTACTCCACCCGCCTGCCCACCTCAGCTGGGGAGGCCCCGGGAGACGGAGTCAGAGGGCGGCGGCCGGGGAATGGACGCCTGGGTTCTGATCCACCTGCCCCTCGTGGTCTGGCACTTTGGTGGGAAATGAAATCTCCTTCTCCGGCACAATTGCCCCCAGCAGTCTTATTTGGAGCATGGTGCTGGTGGTGGTGGTGGCGTCTGGCTAGGTGTCCTTTCTGGGTGTCAGAATGGAACGCGGGTTTACAGATTTGTGTGTGTGTGGTGTGTTTTTTTTTTGTTTTTTTTGTTTTTGGTTTTTGGTTCTGTTTTGGGTTTTTTCTGGTGAGAGCAGTTTTATAGAACATTCTCCTGTCCTCTGAGCAAGATTACCTAGACTGCTCAGGAATGC
>NW_006791954.1:4188942-4195867 GCF_000442215.2 Lipotes vexillifer | reverse complement strand
ATGCCCTATCCCTTCCCTCTCTCTCCCCTCTACACCCCCAATGCTCCCCCACCAGGACCTACGCCTGCACAAAATGGCTGCCACCCCTCTGAGGCAGCCATTTTAGGTGCCCAGACTGTGGCCTCCCCTGGGATGGGGCTATGTCTCCATGGGAACCTCAGACCCTCAGCTCCCAGCTCCCTGGATGGGAGTGGGCAGCAGAAATGGGAGTCTTCTCGACCTGGCTGAGGTGCCCAGCCTTCCCCTTTCCCTCTCAGAGACCCAGAGGGGACCAGGCCCCTCACCACCTCCCTTCCCCCAATGCCAGGGGGAGGAACAGATGGCATCTCTGGGTGTCCGTCTCCTTCCTTCCATTTCTGGCTCTTTCTGTCTCTCCATCACTGCATCTCTGCATCTCTGGATGCACAGAGAGGAGCACAGACGTCCCTGTATGTTCATGCTTGTGCATGTGTATGTGGACACGTGTGTGTTATACCTCTTTCAAGCCCATGTCTAAGGCGGGCCCATCCCACACCTCCCTCTGTTCCAATTTTCCCCTGTTTTTTTTTTTTTTTTATTGTATCTTCTAAAAAAAAGTTGAAATGTGTCGAGTGAGAAAAACTTGTTCCATTTTTCTGAAGGAAGAAAAGACAGGGGCAGCAAACAGACTGAGAGGGCTGAAGTTCTCCATACCCCAAGGTATATCCCCCTGACCCCTCAGGCCTCTTTCTCCGGGGGTCTGAAAGGAGCTGAGGTCACTCCTGACAGGAGATAGGGCAGGGATGGAAGAGCCTCTGAAGGGCTCCCCTATGCTGAGGAGGTCTGCCTCCTGCCAGGAGCAGAAAGCAGAGCTGGTAGGGACCTGTGAGGCTTAACCCAGGCCCCAGTGTCCAAAGGAGGGGGCAGGGGGTATCTTTCGACCCCAAGGAAGCATTAATTCACTTACTCATCCATTCATTCACCCATTAATTCAATAAAAACTCAGTTCTCATGTAGACAAAGCATTCTGAATGTGTATGTGCTGGGGGTATGTGCAAGAAACTAATAGCATAAAGCATGTTACAGTTTACAAAGTGCTTTAATAAAAAGGAGAGTGGACATTTATTGAAGGCGCACTCTATTGCTAGCCCTGTGCTAAACTCAATACACGTACTATCCCATTTAGTACTAACAACAACCCTATGAGGTGTAGGATAATTGTCCCCATTTTACAGATGGGAAAATCAAGACTGAGAGCTGTTATGTAACTTGCTCAAGGCATTCAGCATTCTTTAAAGCTGGTAAGTAGGGTGGCCAGGAATCAGAGCCCAAAGCATGTGCATGTAATCAAAATACCATGTGACTGGGGGGCTCAAGAAGGGCCATGTGTCAGGATTGAAGACCCCATCCTCTGTAAAGGGACAGGAAAGCCTTTGAGGCTGTGCCCAAACATGGACAGAGCCCTGGCCAGCACCCCTGAGTCTCTGCCCCACCTGAGGCCTATCCTTTGGCCCCTCTCTCTGCCATGCCCAGAGTGCCCCAGACCATCTGCCAGACCATGGGTGGGAGCCTACCTTCCCAGAACCAGGATGTATGAGTGGAGGAAAACTTAACCATTGGTTTCTCATCCTTGGAGACCCCTGAGGCAGACTGTATGACTGTAGAAGGAGGACTGAGCTGGGAGTCAAGTCCCTGGGTTCTAGACCAAGTTCTGCTCTCCACTGTGTGGTCCTGGGCAAGTCAGTTCCCCACTATGGGCCTCTGTAGGAGGAAGATTTGAGGTGCCTTTCAGTACCTGGTCCTGGCTTACACAGTGCCAGCCCCCCTTCTCCAAGGCCTCCTTGGCCATCATGCGTACCTCTGTTTAGAACCTAATTCATTCTACAAGGCATCAGATCAGTGTCTTACCAGCCCGAGACCCCTTCTGGAGGTCCTAGAGGGAGAAAACTGTTCTTGTCCAGATTGAGGGTGAAACCCCCGTCTTTGCACCACCCAGTGCTTAGCATGTGGTTGCCATCAAAGTGCACGTGGTTAAAGTATAATTGAAATTGTCTAAGCATATGGAAGCTGGAGGGTGGGGAGGGATAGGAAACGTAGGCCTGAAACACATGAATGCCTGAATAAAGGTGTAGACGAGGGTCTCTCTACACCTGGTTGTGATTACCTGCTTACACACATGAATCTATCGGAGTAAGGGTGTGTATCCATTTTCTGCACCAGAGTGAGGAACACGTGTGTGTGTGTGTGTGTGTGTGTGTGTGTGTGTGTGTGGTGTCTAAAGCTACCTCCCTCAACTCGTGCCATTTCCATCTGTGTCTGGCCCAGGGAGAGGGTTGAAAGGTGAGCTGTTAGATAAAACAGCAAGTTCCTACCTTCCTTATCAAGACACCTGTCTGACCTACCTCCCCCTGGTCACTCTCAAGACTGCTGGAGTTGGCTTCAGTACTTGCAGTATTTTTTTGCAGGGGGAGGAGAAAGCTTGAGCCTCTTCCAGGAACTTTAGGCAATTCCCAGCTCAGCCCCCTCCTCCCTCAAATAAGCAAGTCAGAGGCCAGGAGACAAAGCCACTGGTGGGATGGTCACTTGTCTAGCAGGGGGAAAGAATGTTAGGCAGGGAAGGGGGGGAGAGGAGGGAGAAGTTTCTGGGTTAGGAATCCAGACTGATCCCCTCTCCCACACCCCCAGATGGTGGGTGCATTGGCTCATCCCAAGGGTTCCTTTCCATTCCCATCCCAACCTACATATACCCCTAAACACCCAAGGAAATCTTTCCCATCAGCTGACGCCACTGATACATACACATGTCCCCACAGACACACACACGCCCATGCAAAGGCACAGACATCCAGGCAAGTCTTTCCTTTCCTCTGTCTTTCCCTTGGTTTGAATTGCGTTCAGCCACATATGTTGTGTGTGCGTGAGGGTGGGTGGGGGAGGGGCAGACGGGGATGAGGGATGGCACGGTGCCAACATCTACCTATGGGGCTTAGGCCAGGAACGCCCCCCACGCCCACCCTGGGAGGGGGCCTCAGCTGTCCCTTTGTGACCGAGGGGATCCTCCTGGGGGTCGGGGGGATGGAGTGGAGGCAAACATAGAGGTCCCTCCTCCAGAGCCGAGGGTCTGGTCCCTGACCCACCTTTGGGGGCCTGCAAGGGAGGAAATGGACAGAACAGAGCCCTGGAGGGAGCACAGAATTGGGGACATCAAAACCCCCCAAGTTCCAGCCTTGCCACCCCATTGTTCCCTTGTGGGGGACTCTATATCCGAGGGGGGCAACTCCTCCTACCTCCCTCTCAATCCCTGCTTTCCCTGCGTTGGGCGGGGAGGGGAGGGAGGCAGAGATATTTATTTATTTCCTTTATTTATTTAATTTTTTTTTTTTTTTTTTGGAGTAGAGAGTGACAGATGGCGGCGGGTCCCGGGGGAGCCGGCTCTCCCCCAATGCAGACGCATGCCAATCACCGTCTCTCATGTGATAGCTGCTGCCCGTGACGTGCCAAGCCCATATGGCCTGGCATAGAGGCTGGTACCCCGCCTGGTAGAGATGCCACACTCGCTCCGCGGTTCGCATGGCGCTCTGAAGACGCCGGCGCCTGCCGCCTTGAGGAGCCGCTGCCCCCGCTCCCTGAAGATGGGGGAACAATGAAATAGGCGAGAAGATTCCACTTCTCCCCCCTCTCTCTCTTGCCCCCCTCCCCCCCCTCCCCTCCCCTCTCCCCTTGACTCCTCTCCGAGGTAAGTTGTCCGAAAGGCAGCTAGATCTGACCCGCCGCTTGGGGGGTGGGGGGCAGCGTCTTCGGCCGACAGGAGGGTCCCTAAATCCCCCCTTCCCTGGACGATGCCCCCTCATGGGGTGGGCGTCCGACGCGCCCAGGGTTCCCTCTCCCCTAGGGGCCGCAGCTCAGTGGGCTGCGGAGGGAGGCGTCTCTGCCTGCGATGGGCTTGGGGAGGAGGGGGAAAGCAGGGTTATGGGGGGGCGTGAAGAGGCTGAGATGGGAACCCCCCCCCAATGGTTGTCCCGGAGGAACCTTCGACATTTCCCTACCACCGAAAAAAAAAGAGAGAGAGAGAGAGAAGCAAACAAACAAATTTGGATTTTTTCCCATCAATCCCGAAATACAACGAGATCTGAAGAGCCGTGTGGGAGGGAGGCAGTTTAAAGGGGGGAAGGGGGTCCCTGACCGCAGGGGAGACGGACGGGGCTCGCTGCTCTCAGTCTCCTCCCCACGCCCGGCTTTCTCAGTCCTCGCCGCCCCGAGCCGGCTCCGGGAGCTGGGGACGCCCGGCTGGAGGAGACGATCCTCCCGCCTCTGGAACTGGGGCTGCGGGGGTGGGGGCCGAGCCGAGGGCGGCGCGCGGCCAAGTTGCAAATTGGATTAGGGAGGGTGGGGGTGAGAGCCACGGGAGGGCGGGGGAGCCGGGCGGCGGGGCCCGGGCCGCCGGAGCCGCCGAGCGGGGCAGCTGCCCCACCGCGGCCGCCCAGCCTTCCTCCACCGCCGGGAGAGAAGAGGCTTCCTGGCGATCGCGCCGCCTCCCCCGGCGAAAGATCTGCTCCCTAGAGCCCCTGTTCTGTCCCCGACCACACCCGGAGAGGACCGGCGCGGGGAGCGGCCCCTCGTTCAGGCGAGGGGTGGAGCCGGGGCCCAGCGCCGGAGAAAGGGCCTGTGCCGAGACCCCGGGCGGGCGGCGGGGCTGGGCTGGGCTGGTTCGGGGTGGGGCAAGCGGAGGAGGTGGGCACCCAGGGCCCCCCGGGCGGGAACCCCCACCGGACTCGGGGGTGGAGGCGGGTTACGGGGGTCGGGATGACCCCAGCGCTCCCCTAACTCTGTGCTCTCTCCTCTTCCCGCCCGCCGGGCGCCCTCAGGCACCATGCTGACCCGCCTGTTCAGCGAGCCCGGTCTCCTCTCGGACGTGCCCAAGTTCGCCAGCTGGGGCGACGGCGACGACGACGAGCCGAGAAGCGACAAGGGCGAGGCGCCGCCGCCACCTCCGCCTCCGCCGGGGCCCGGGGCTCCGGGGCCCGCCCGGGCCGCCAAGCCCGTCCCTCTCCGTGCTGACGAGGTGCCGGAGGCCGCGCTGGCCGAGGTCAAGGAGGAAGGCGAGCTGGGGGCCGAGGAGGAGGAGGAAGAGGAGGAAGAGGAAGGGCTGGACGAGGCAGAGGGCGAGCGGCCCAAGAAGCGCGGGCCCAAGAAGCGCAAGATGACCAAGGCGCGCCTGGAGCGCTCCAAGCTGCGGCGGCAGAAGGCGAACGCTCGGGAGCGCAACCGCATGCACGACCTGAACGCGGCGCTGGACAACCTGAGGAAGGTGGTGCCCTGCTACTCCAAGACGCAGAAGCTGTCCAAGATCGAGACGCTGCGCCTCGCCAAGAACTACATCTGGGCGCTCTCTGAGATTCTGCGCTCGGGCAAGCGACCCGACCTGGTGTCCTACGTGCAGACGCTGTGCAAGGGCCTGTCGCAGCCCACCACCAACCTGGTGGCCGGCTGCCTGCAGCTCAACTCGCGCAACTTCCTCACTGAGCAGGGCGCCGACGGCACGGGCCGCTTCCACGGCTCCGGCGGCCCATTCGCCATGCACCCCTACCCGTACCCGTGCTCGCGCCTGGCGGGCGCACAGTGCCAGGCGGCGGGCGGCCTGGGCAGCGGCGCGGCGCACGCCCTGCGGACCCACGGCTACTGCGCCGCCTACGAGACGCTGTACGCGGCGGCTGGCGGCGGCGGTGCGAGCCCGGACTACAACAGCTCCGAGTACGAGGGCCCGCTCAGCCCCCCGCTCTGTCTCAATGGCAACTTCTCGCTCAAGCAGGACTCGTCGCCCGACCACGAGAAGAGCTACCATTACTCTATGCACTACTCGGCTCTGCCCGGCTCGCGGCCCACGGGCCACGGGCTGGTCTTCGGCTCGTCGGCTGTGCGCGGGGGCGTCCACTCGGAGAATCTCTTGTCTTACGATATGCACCTTCACCACGACCGGGGCCCCGTGTACGAGGAGCTCAATGCGTTTTTCCATAACTGAGACCTCGCGCCCGCCCCTTTCTTTTTCTTTTGCCTTTGCCCGCACCCCTGCCCCTAGGCCCCTCGAGCGCAGGGGCACCCCACCTACTCCGGCGCGGGGCGCGGGGAGCGGGCTGCCGGTCGTGCCGCTCTCCTAGGCAGCGCGGTCCTCTTACCTGTGGGTGGCCCGTCCCAGGGGCCTCGCTTCCCCCAGGGGACTGCCTTCTCTCTCCCCAAGGGGTTCCCTCCTCCTCTTTCCCAGGGAGTACTTCTATAGGGACCCCTCTTTGGGCACTCCCTGGAGATCCCCCACCACCACCACCAAGTCCCAATCCCTGCACTTAGGTTTTCTCTTCCCCTTTCCCCTTGCAGGCCCAAAGGCTTTGGTAAGGGGGCAGCTGAGCTGTGGGATACTGTTTTCCCCCTATTATTATTATTATTACTAGAACAGACACCGAGCTGCCGGGCGCCCCCTCTTTCTTGAAGAGGGCAGAAGTCAGGGCACGGAGCCTGGACCTGGAAGCCCTCATCACCCCCAACCCCTAGTCTAAGCGTTTTGTGATTTTAATTTTGGCGGGAGGGAATGTGGATTGAAGGAAAGAGAGAGGCCAAGACAATTTGTAACTAGAATCCATTTTTCCCTTTTTCCCTTTTTTAAAAAAAAAAAAAAAAAAAAAAAAAAAAAAAAAAAAACAAAAGCTAAGAGGCGACGGAGGCCGAACGCAGAGTCCGGATCGGAGAGAAAACGCAGTAAGAACTTTTAGAAGCAATAAAAGGCAAAAAATACTACTACCAATAATAAAAAGACACAAATATCTATGCAAGGAGGTTCTGACTGAGCCTAGCGGCCCGGCCCGGCCCCGGGATGCTCCCCACCCCCACCCCACCCCCCCCCCCGCCACCTGCTCCCTGATCCATCCCCGCTCCCTCCCAACACGTCCCCTCACCTGCTCCCTCCCGACACATCCCC
>NW_006791954.1:4188009-4188922 GCF_000442215.2 Lipotes vexillifer | reverse complement strand
CCCCCCCCCCGGCCCGCGGGTCGCGCCGCCCAAGCGCGGATCTGTGCACTTTGGTGAAGTGGGGGCCGGCGCTGCCCCCTCCCCTCCCCAGGTTCTTACAATCAGTGACTCGGAGATTTGGGGCCCCAGTGCCACTGCCCTCCCCCGCCCCGTCCCCGTTGTGCGTCCTGCTGTTTTTTAAAAATCTGTTTCCAAATTTGTATGGAATGGCAAACTGTTGGGGGGGGTCGGTTTGGGGAGGGAGGGTTTGCATGGAAGACACACACGCACACCACACCGCACGCACACGCAGCCCCGGCGCGGGCGTCCGGGGACAGAGAGAGGAGAGCTCACCGCACACCCCCCTCCCCGCAGGCAACTCTGTCCTTTCCCGGGACGAGGGAGGAGACCGAGAACTGGAGGCAGCCCCACCCCTGCCCGACGGTGCCTCGGTGGGCGCCAGACGCCCAGCGATTTCCAGTGTCTGGAGAGGGGGTTTTTGTCCGAGACATCCTCTTGGCTCTGGCTGGCAGGTGGGCAGGGAGAGGGCTGAGGGCTCCTTCTGGAAATTTCCCAAAAAAGGGGGCAAAAGGAGAACCTCTTCCCACCGGAGGCAGGAGATCAGGCATCCAAACACACTCCGCAAAGATGCAAACCCACAGGCCACACACCCACACACTCACCCACACACTCACACGCAATTTTACCTTCCTCTTGTAGTGAAGATGAAACTCCCGTCGGACACCCGAAGTGCATTGCGTGTTTCTGTTCAGTTTAATGACGATTAATAAATATTTATGTAAATGAGATGCAAAGCCGGACCGGTTTCTCACGGTGGCCTCATTTCATTCGGGGGATTGAGCTGGGACTCCGGGTGATGGAGAAACAGAGTCAAGTGACTGTGCAGTGGCCATGTAGAGGGACCCTGGGCATT
>NW_006791954.1:4181216-4187999 GCF_000442215.2 Lipotes vexillifer | reverse complement strand
TTTCCACACTAAACCCCCTCCCACCCACCCACTGGGCACCGAAACAGCTATACTTCTGCCCCTCCCAGACCTTACACAGACTCACACACGCCCCCAGCACAAAGCATTGCACTAATCTCATTACACTCCTTCAGTTCCCAAACATGCACACGCACCTCTTTCGAAAACAAAATATCTTTTCATCACTGAAAAATGACCGAGTTGGGAGCAGTCGGTCATTTTACAACCCTCTGCTCACTGTTGCAAAAAACAAGTGTGTAGAAATGAAGAGACAACCATTTGAGCCAGACAGGGGTGTTTTAAAATAAAAAAAACAAAAAACTATAAGGTTATGAGGATGAAATATTAATGGGAGAAGTCTTTTCAGTCTTAAATTTGCAATTTCAGTGGACTCAAGGGAATCAGCCTTTTTCAGCCTCAGGAATGCTGAAATTTGTAGGGGTGTTGATGAAGTTGGAGGGACACCCCAGAGTTCTATGAGGGGACCTGAGTCTAGGAGTCCACCAGGTAGACAGAGTGGAGCTTGACCTAGCCACAAGCTTCCCCTGACAGGGCCTCGAGAAGCCCAGTGGGACAACCCCCTTCCTGCCTGGTGCAGCTCCCGGTAGAAGGAAGCCCTCAACTTAGGCAGATGGAGGAAGGGCGCCTCGGAGGAGCCTTCGGCCCAAGCCGCTTCCCCCTCTCAGGCAAGATAGCCCCAGAGTTCTTTCTCCGATCCTCAGGGACAGAGGCTGCTCTGAACTGACTTCCCGGAAAGACCCCCCCCCCCCGCTCCAGACATCAGTGCCCCCTGGAATATTTGGAGAGGGGTCTAAGTCCCAAAGGCCCCCCCCCATCCCAAGGCCTGAATACACTTAGGAGTACCAGGACCAGACTGTTTCTGACTCTGATTATTTAAATTATTTTTTCATAAATATTTCTGCCCGTTGCAGAGCAGAAATGGGCGGTGTAGTGTTGAGTTTGCGGTTTGAGGTCAGGCACGCTGAGGCTTTTAAAAGGTTGGATCCAAGACCCCAAAATGAGAGCACCCTGACAAAGGGGGAAGGGAAAGGTAGCTGAAGAAGGAATCCCTAGGTGCAAAAGGGAAGATCGGATTACACTCTCTGACCCTGAGCGCGGCGGCTCCCCTAAATGACCATCCCAGTAGAGACGTGGCCCTCCTTCCTCCACCCCGGGATGGATGGCGCGGAGCAGGACCCGGGCTGGGAGCTGTCCGCTCCCGGGTGCTGACGCTCGTCCAGCCTTGCGCTTTCTTCCTGCCCCAGAGGGAGGCCGAGCTTCCCTGGCTCCGGGAAGTGCCGCGCAGCGTGAGGCCCTTCCCAATGCCTGGCCTGCCGGAATTCTGGGCGGAACTCTCCTACAGTTTTCGGAGAATTTCACTGGAATCCTTTCCAAATTTCACCGCGTTCTCTGGAATTCTCGTAGGATCGCTTCTCTAGCGTGAGCTTTAGAACTGGGCCTTTCGTTCTGAGGATTCGCCCCTGTCGGTGGTCTAAGGGGGGGGGCTCTTATAGACCTCTAAATCACCCCTATTCTTAGGAGAAAGAAATCGGCCCACCTTCAATCTCCCTCACTTCTTGCATGGAGTATGGACCAAGGTGAGAACCTCAGACCCAAATCTGAAGGAGTCAGGTCTGCTCATGGCATGGGTCATGGCCTGGCAGGGGCAACTGGAGAGAAAAGGAACTCAGTACACATCCTGAGGCCTGAGTCTTATCCTGCCCTAAGAGCAAGGTTAATTGGGATTCCCTCCCATTCAGATGGTTTCCCAGAACGCCCTCTGAAGTCCCGGGCTGGGTGGCATCCAAGTGGCTTGGGGCCCGACGCAAAAGACCCCTCCACGTGGCTCCCCAGGCCAAACCATAGACTCCTGCTCTTTGCTCTTCCACGCGGCTCGGTTCTGTTTTTGAAGCCAGATCCCAGCCCTTTCCAAGGATGCTGACGACTCTTGGGCCGCTGCGTCTGTGGTCACTTCGGGCGGATGGAGTGCCCGGGGCCCCTTTTGGGGCGGGGATCCCTAGCGCCTCTGCATCTTGTGAAACCGGCGTCCTCGTGAGCCGCCCTTTTCCCAATTCCTGACCCTTCCCCCACCTCTCTGCACTCCTGCTGCGCTCTATTCTCCCATCGCCCCCCTCCCCAACACTCAACTTCCCTGGCGAGATGGCGAGGTGAGCAGGAGAAGATGCGCGCGGACACACGGCCCCAAACTCCCCCTCACAGGTCTTTTTCTCTCGCTGCTCTCCCACTTCTGCGCGCACACACGGAGAAGCTCCAGGAACATAAGGAGGTGTGTTTTGGGGGGCGGGGAGGGAAAAAGGGGCCAGAGCGGTGGGAGGGAGAGGGCAAGGGGAGAAGTCGCATGCCCTTCTTGCCCGAGCCTGAGCAACGGGATCTCCAAGCAGGAACCAGCCGTCTCAGCTCAACCCCTGGGCTGCCAAACCGAAGGCTGGAGCCGAGATCAATCCGGAGGGCATCCTCCTCTTGATTTTCCCACCCCCGTTCAAAGTCCAGCGTTTGGAAATGACTGGGAAATAGAGATATCTCTGAGTCCAGGCCATTTGTACATCAGGGGAAAGAGAGGGAAAGCACCACCTATTCTCCCCTCTCCGTTTAACCCTATTTCAGCCAGGATCTCCCCCCAGTGAACCTCCAGTGAACCCTCAGCTCTGATTTCATCACCCAGAGGGACAGCTCCATAAATCACTGAGTACAATCCAGGGAAACTGAGCCCCATTGGAGTCAGCGACAGGGAAGTCCTGACGCACCCTAGACGCCACTGTCTTGTGTTTACTTCTCTCTTTTTCCCTTTTATGGGAAAGTCCACAAGATGGGAGATGCAAGGATTCCCCCTCAGAGGTCAGAGGTTTCATTCCCTCTCGGGCAACCTTTTCTTCCTCCTCTTCCCCAAAATCTCTAACCTAAAGTTACCTGCTCCTTGGAGGAATGTGTTGATTTGAGGGAACATTGAGACGGAGGGATAGTTCTAGATTCCACAGTTTAATTCTCAAGGAAGACAGGAAGAAAGAGACAGTGGAGGCCAGGCCTGACCAGCCCTGGCCTTGACATCCACTCCCAGGCCCCCCGTGTGGCAACAGGGGTGAGCACAGGATTCCACACCTGACTTGCCCATATGTGCTCAAAGGAGAAAGCTTTTTCTTTTGGTGAGATGTAGGAGGGGGCAGACGGGCCTTGGCTGTCACAACAGGCTTCTCAGCTCACAGCCCAAGACACTGTCACTTTTCTTTCTTTAGGGCTGGGTGCCCAGGCACTGGCCACAGGCCCAGAGGGGAGGTGACGACCTGAGCGGTGAAAAGTCTTGAAAGCCTGTTCCTTTTCCAAATCCTGAAGTGGCTTCTGCCTTTCTATTCCTCATTCTTTTAAAATTCTGGACAAAGTTTTCCTGGTTGAGAAGTGGTAAGAAGGGGCACAGACACCTTGGGAGGGTCGTTATTGCTCTCTGAAATTTTCTCCACCCTAAAGCAATGGGGTAGGAGCACCCCACCCGCTCAGGAGTGCCAGCATGAGAACGCCCAGACCAAGCCTGGGCTCACAAGCAGGAGGGTAACCTGTTTCTGGGGGCAGATGCCAATGAATGGGAACCTCAGCCCCCTAGTGCGGGGAGGGGAAGCTGGGGCACTCGGGGCGGGGGAGAGGGGAAGGGAACCCCTAGATGCTGCCTGTGCCAAAGGAGCTGGGGCACTGCGTTGGGTGGAGACCCTGCCCAGATGTGTGCCTGGGTGTGCTCTGCTGCTGCCCACTTGCCTGCCCGCTCCAGCGCAGCCTCCCAGGCGGACTGCGGTTGCAGGGTTCCAGAGGCGAGAGTGTGTGCCCGGTGTTCCGTTATTCGAACCTTTCTCTGGGCTTCTCTCCACTTCTGTCTGCGTCTCATTCCTCTTTTCGGAATTAATTGAATTAGGAACAGGTCTTTCTGGGGCGCTTCCACTTCCCGCCCGAGGCTGTGCTAGCCAGGAGGCCAAGGCTGCGAAGTCAGGTCCCGCCAGGGCCGAGGGAGCCCCCAAACCCCTTTGGGGACCCGCGTGCCAGTTCCTACCCTCAGCCAAGTCTTCGCCAAGGGCACAGCTGGGCGGGGTCTGGGCAGTCCGCCCGGCTTGGGACATCTGTTCTCGCCAGAGTCGCATTAAAGGCGAGAGGTGGGTGGGGGTGGTGGTGGTGGTGCTCAGAACCAACCCCTCAATCCCGAGTCGATGCCTGCTTTCTCGACCGCAGGCGGAGGCAGCAGGGGACACTGGACCCTCAGAGTTTTTTCCTTCCCCTTGGGAAAAGCGAGCGAATCGTGTGGGGCAAGTAGGGATTTCTCTCTTGCCTTCATCTCTCCTGCTGCTTAATCAGGTGCTGCTTAATCAGATGCCATCAGATGGCCTCACTCCTGGAGGGCAACAGGGTACCCCTGCCCTGCGGGAGGTGCCCGGGAGTCCCCGGGGGCGCCGGCGCCCAGGATACCGTGGGCCGGCCGGCTGCGGAACGGATCCCGCTTGCAGCGAACGAGCGCTCGGCTGGGCTCGGAGGCAGAGGCCGGGGCGCCGCGCAGGGGGTGGGTTCAAAACAACTCAGTTAAAACAGCGAAAACACTTGGGTTTATATTGGGGGGGAGGGCGGTGCTTTTAAAAAAAATCTGAGAAGAACCACACAGCCCCTAAGCAAAACCAAAACAAAATCCTTAACTACTGATCTCTTTGTAGCAAAAGACAGAAAAATTCCTCAAACACTTCTCCCTTGGTGCCTCCACGAAAAAAGCTCCCGGCTGGCTGAGCCCGGCGCCTGGACACCTCTTCACCACCTCAGCGCCCTGGCGCTGAGCCCAGGTCGCCCCCTGCCCACCCTTCGCTCGCGCGTTGGTGCCAGTCTGTGCCACTCAGCCGGTGCCCGGTGCCAGGCGCGGGGGGGAAAGCGGGGAGGAGCTGAGGCTCCAGCTTAAATTCCATGGCATCTGTTCATTATTATACAGTGAGGAGTTTTATATGGACAGCTAAATTAAAGACAGATTTTTGCCAGAATTGCAGATCCCATAAAAATGATGACACAGGATGGGGGCTTTTGCTTTAAAAAAGAAAGAAAGAAAAAATTTAAAAAACAATCCAACAAACCACAACCCAAACCCTTCTGTGCCCTCTCCTCCGACACTGGGGAGTTTCTTTGCCCCCTTTGCCTGCCTCCCCTTCTTCCACCAGCATGGGCTGCCCAGGGAGAACAAAACCCCAGTGGCTCTTCATGCCCGCCCTGCTCACAGATGCCCAGTGACCAACCAGGTCGCTCCCACAGCCGCGGAGAGTGGGGGCGGGGCGGGCAGGCAGAGGTGGAATAGCCAAGTCCACCTTGGTGTGGAGGGTCAGGATGGGAACTGGAGCTGGGAAATGAGTGCCAGAAAGGGGCAGGAGTCAGGGGGCCTGACCTTTCCACATTCCTACATCAAAGGGCAGGCTGCATTTTGGGCTGGTTGCCAAGGCTGGGAACAGCCGGTGAGTACCAGGCATGCGGGGCCCTCCATTCCAGGGCACCAGACAGTGCCCAGGTCCCCCTCTCTAATGGAGAAGGTGATCCAAAGATTGAGCACTGGGCACAATTGCCCTGGAGTGGGAGTTGTGGAATTTTTAATTTCAGAGATTCTAGACAACTGGAACCTACACCTTGGTGATATTCTAGAGCTTTGCAGGGATTCAGAAATTCTGGGTTCTGGGTCAGGGAGCAGACCTCCCAGGCTCCAACTCTGGAGCTCTGGTTGCAACAACTCTAGTTGCAATGATTTGAAGTTCAGGGATGCTGTTGTAGGGTGCTGGGGGAGGCTGGAAAAGTCTGGGCAGGCAACCAAGGGAGGATGGAAGGAGTGAGGGCCACTCTCAGGGGTTCAGACACATCTCCCCAAATTAGTGGGAGGGAGCCTTTCTTATTTTTCTTTCATTCAATTTTTTTTTTTTCAGGGAAGAAAAGTATCTGTGGAGTTCTGTGTCCTCCAGACAATTGCACTGTCTGTGTCTGTGTCTGTGTCTGTAACTGTCTGTGTGGCTGTCTGCTCATCTCCCTCAGATTTGGAGCTGACAGAACTCATATCAGAAGAGTGAGCACAGGGACATCTGTGTGCGGAATGACTGTGCCTACTCGAACCTGCCAATCGCTCCTGGCACGAGCTGGGTAACAAATGCCTGTTACCTCGGAATGCTGGCGGGTGGGGGTGGGGTGGGGGAGGGCGCCTGGCACCACCCGGCTGCCGAGCCCTGCCAAGGCCCCCGCCTGCCCTCAGCGGGTACCGCCCGCCTTCCCCGAGTTGGGGGTCCACGGAATTGGATTGCTCGTTAATTAGCAGCGGTTAGAGAATTTGGGTGTCTCTCAGCCCGGGCCGACCGGCCTCGTCAGCCTCCCTAATCTGGAGCCCCCTCCCCTCCTACCCTCCCTCCATGTTCTCCGGATAAGCTCCGGGTTTCTACTGAGGGCGGGCGGGCGGCCAGCTGGGGATGGGGTGGCTCGTGGAATGCAGGGAAAGGGGTCTCTGGAGGGAAGAATTCCGCCGAAGTTGCCAGGAGGTGTTTCTGTCTCGAAGCGGGAGGCTCTGTGCGGAGGGGGTCTGCATAGACGCGGCTGGGTTGTGGGGTGGGGCAGAGAGACCGTAGATCGCGGACAGAGGACCGAAGAGAGACGGGGCTGAGGAGCTGCGGCAGAAGGGAAGGAACGAGAGAAGGCAAGAGGCCGAGCCGCACCGTCCCCGCTTCCCTCCGCGCCAGGAGCCTCCGAGACTCGGCCCAGCCCGCTGCCGCGACCCCGCGGGCCTCA
>NW_006791954.1:4147983-4181197 GCF_000442215.2 Lipotes vexillifer | reverse complement strand
CCCCCGCCACTCGGCCCAGGCCTCCGGCCCCGCTCCCCGATCCATCAGCCGGTTCTGCTGTCGGAGGTGGGGGAAGGGAGGGCGCCACACCACAGCCGGTGCCAGCTTGGGGTGGGGGTGGGGGTTATTGCGAGGAGGGGCGGAGAGCACATCTAAAATTCCGAGACATCTGTTCACCCAGGGAAGAGGCACCGGGCGCAGGAAGGCTGGGCGCCCCACCCGCGGTTCTGCCCGCGGTTCCAGGGGCGGGACTCCCGACCTCCTGCATCCTCAGCCAAGCCCCCACCCCCAGCCATCAACGCTGGCCTGCACAGGGAGGAGGAGGGGGCCGCCGATCTGGGGATCGGACTGGGGGTGTGAAATTCAGGAGCTGCTGTGCTACTGGTGGGTCCTCAGAAGTGGAGAATCAGGGCCCAGGAGGGCTGTGTGGGGTGGAGATCCTGCAAAGGAGGATGTGGAAGGATGTCTGTCAGGCTAGATCTCCTCAGAGCACCCACAGACACCCTCCACAAACACACATACACACAACTCAGAGATCATACACACTCAGATATGAATGCTCCCCTTCTTGTAAACATGCATAACTGGCCCCCTTCACACTCAATCACTTATTCATTCAAGCAGTTTTACAGATACTTGGTCTGTGCTGGGCCTGGGCTAGATAGTGGGGACATACCTTCTTACCCAACAGGAGCTGTGAGCACATTCAGATACCCAAGTGCACAGGCCCTCACACTGCCCTGGCACTCACATAGATTCCTAGTGGGAGGGGGACCTGGAGGGAGGAGGTTCCAGTGGCAGCACCATCCTCCTCATCATAAGCAGCTTCCCCCAGGGGAACTCAGGGCAGGGTCTAGGAGCCCCAACGGGGGGCTCTGGACCCACTGCCAGGCACTTGTCACCTTCTTACCTACTCCTTATTGGTGGGAGCCCCTGCCCCCAGGTTTTCCCTGAACAAGTTCCAACCCCATTGCCCATCAAGCCTTGATGACAACCTCTCTCTCTCCCTGCCTTGACCTGGCACCTGCCCCTCCACCTGGGCTGCCCTAGCTGAGCTAACAGAGGCCAGGCCTCTCATCTGGGAAATGTCCATGTGGTTGCTACTTAAAAACTGATTTATGAGGCCGTGGTGGCTGCGGAGGCTTAGCCTGCGGTCCTGGTAGTAATCAAGGGCATATGCCCATCTCGCCTGGCACTGCCCAGCTTGTGAGCCCAGCCCTGGCCTCTGCTCTCCTGCTGGGACGGGAGAGGCATAAAAGGTACCAAGTCTTCTTTCTCTTCAAGTCATCTCTCTCCTCCTCCACTCTCTTCCCTTTCCTCTCTCCCTCCTCCTTTCATCCCTCCTCCTTCCCTCCCTCCCTCCCTTTCTCTTCCTTCTCTCCCAAGTGGCACGGACCAGCCTGTGTGCCGGGCTGGCGCTCACAGCTGCAGCCCATCTGCTATGATTGAATAGTGACAGTGATGAGACAGGAGCTGGGGGGAATGGGAGGACATGGGGGCTGCCCTGCCACCCCTCACCCCTCCTTGTGCCAGCCCCCACATGCTTCCTTGACCTCCAGAATGAGGCCACCCGTTTGGCCTGTGAAGGGTGGGGAAATCCCACACCTCTAAATAGTAAGGGAATTCCTTTTCTCCCAACTAGATTCCTGAGAAGAAAGAAGGTGAGGGGTAGGTAGAAAAAAGGCAAAGGAATCGAGGTTGGGAGAGCAGTCTGGAAGAAATGCCCCACATGTCCACATCCGTACAGGCTTGAGCAGGACTGAGGCACCAGCACTGAATAGGGTGGGGTGCTGAGGCTCCAGTCTGGGCAAAGAAACACTGATGTAGGTGCAGAGTCCAGCTTTTTCAGGAATCCAGGAAAACATCCTTAATGGCCCCTGATGGGCACCCTGTTCCCTGGACCGTGAGGTTCCCCCTCTGTACCCCAGCAAACCTCCTGGCTCTTTCTCTTTAGGAGTAAATTTGAAAAGCTGGGAAAATCACAGTGCCCAAAGGTGGACCTGAGACTGTAGCAAGAAGGTCTAGTCATAGATGAAAGATTTCTCAGCTGATCCTAGTGCAAAACCAAGATGCAACAACAACATGGAAACTAGCATATACTTGGAGTTTATTATGTATCAGTAACTGACAAGCATTGTACATGACCTGATGATCATCTCAACCACCCTATGAATTTGGGACTCTGGTTATACCTATACTATAGGTAAAGACACATATTTTGCCCAGCTTGTATCCTAGGGTTGGCTTCTTCCCTCTTGATAGGAAAAAAAGAAAGAATAATTACGAGGTCAAAAAAACTTTAGGAAACAAACAAAAAACAAACAAACAAACAAACAAAAAAAAAACTTTAGGAGATTCAGTATCCTTTCTCTTCCACTTACTCTTGTTCTGCTTCTCTTCTTCCTCTGCCTGCTTCTCATCCTAAGTCAAATATCCACTCTCCAGTGATCATCCACACATGTCGCTTTCTCTTCCTGCCACTGGTGCAAATAGGTGGAAATACCCCCAAGGGGGCACCCACTCTTCCCATCCCACCCACGGGGAAACCACACAGGCAGATTTGATTGCATCTGACCTCACCCACCCTGTTTGCTAGGGCAGCTTCTCCTCACATCCATAGTCTTGGCCCATGGGGTCTTTTGCTTGAAGCTCTGGGTGAACGATGCCACTGTGAACAGCTCCAGGACTTCCAGTCTAATCTGGGCCCCTGGGAAGGTCGAGAGAAGCAATTTGCTCCACCTGGCATTCTTCCTCTGCCCTTTCCCTGGACACTGTAGTCTGTCTGGGTCATTCATGCCCTCTCTCACTCCTGCCATCTGCATCTCCACCCTCCCCCTTCCTCATTCTCCAATCTCTTTCCTCTTCCCTTCCTTCTTTCATCCTCTGTCTATCTTCACAATTCTTTCTCTTCCCCTTTCCTCTTTTTTCTCTCTCTCATTTCCCCCTTCATTCTCTCTTGCCTAGTTATATGGTAAATCTTTTGGTCCTTGAAATCCTCCCCTCCCAATCAGGAAAGTGGGCATTACTCGTGTTCCATAAATTTCACAACTAAGAGGCTGCTGGTGGGAGATCCATTCTTACTAGACAATCCTACCAGAGGGAAGCTTTTACCTCAAGAGAGGGAGATAGGAAACCATAATCCAATCTTGTGGATAAAATTAAGCAGTCACTAAATCCCTGCAATCCCCAGAACAAATCCAGATCAACATTGTTGTCCACTTGCCCAACACCATTTGGGATAAGAAATCTTGTGGGGAGCTATTTGCAGGGTCATTATTGGGTCTCCCTGGCGTCTCTCTCCTTACTCTACTGTTTTAAGATCCTCCAGGGCAAGAAGACACCCTGAAAAAGACAACTGGGGATCAACAGAAACCACACATCCAGGGTCCCTCACACGCCATTGTACCCCTACCAAACTCTTTTCATTCTTGGCCCTGAAAGGTAAAGATAGATAAATCCTTGAGCCTGATACTGCACTTGGGCAGGAATGAGGGACTGAGATCACCTTCCATTATCACCTCCCTCTTCTTGTCCCAGTGTTCACAATATTTTGTTTCTTCTGGTATCTTCTAAACTCTCTCTCTCTCTCTCTCTCTCTCTCTCTCTCTCTCTCTCCCGCCTTTATCTGTCTTTATCTGTGGATTTCCCCCTCCCTTCTCTTCTCTCTCCTCCATTCCTTCTTTCTTGTCCATTACCTATCCCAAGTCTCTTTCCATCTCTTCCTTCTGTAAAGAGGTCTGTCTGATTTCAGGACCACGGACAGAGGCACTGGGTGGGTTTGCCTGACCGGCGGGGCCGGACCCTAGCGGGTCTATTTCTGCCTGCCGGGATCTGTGCAAGTGGTGACTGCCCACGAGTTTCTTTCGGCGTGTGTGATTGTGCGTGTGTGTGTGTGTATGTGAGTGTACCCAATCCTGTGTGAAGCCCGTGTCTGTGCCTCTCTGGGGCACAGGCCTGTGGGCATTTCCGGGTGCATCTGTGTGTTTGTATCTGTCTGTGCTGTGTCCTCGCCTGCTGCCTGTGTCCCTGGCTGAGAAAGGGGACGGGATGGGGACGCTCCGTTCTGGAGGTGGGGGAGGGAGCGGGTGGCTTAGTATCCCAGCCGGGCCTGGGGGGCGTCTTCCTTGCCCAGACGTGCTCCAGTCACCATGTGGCATGTGTGCCAGCCGGCACAGGCTGAGGGCATTCTACCCCGGCAAAGGGGGAGGTGGAGGGGGATGCAGGTAGCTGGAGACAGGCAAGAGGAGGTGGGAACTGAGCTCAGAACTCAACTCTGGGGCCAGGCCCTTTCCATCCTGCATGAACTCCACTCACAGTCACGGGCATGAAGAAATGTACAGATTATTTGCCTTTGTGAGGGCCTAGACAGCCAGATACCTCACACACACACACACACACACACACACACATATCCTGAGGGAAATGCATGGGAGGCAGGTCTATTCCGGCTTGCACATGTGTGCAAGTCACCTGGCCCTTTTTGTACCAGTTCCTGCACAAATGCACACACACACATACACAAACGCCCAAGCCATTCTTAGAGTGTGGGGGAGGCTTTGTGTCACAGAACAGGACGCCTCATCATGTGAGTGGGCACTTCCCTCCAATGATACCAGGCAACCACGGTAAGGGTCTGGTAGCTCCTATAATAACTGTTCATTCCCCGACAAACGGGCGGAGCAGGCCCTGGGGCTGTCATCAGGAGCACCTGCCCTCTGCACCCAGGTAAATCTGGGGGGATACTGCTGCGTCTATGCTTCATCTGGGACAGAATGAGTGAGGGAGAGGGGACAGGCATCCGGATGGCTGTCCTCTCCATCAGTCACGTGTTCCTCATGAAGTGCTCATCCCCCTCAGAGTGCCGGCGTACTGGAGACAATCCTAGATTACTCATCCCAGTTTCAATACTAACTGGCTGTGCGACCCTAGGCAGGTTATTGCTCAGGGTAATTTAAATATGACAGTTCATGTAAAGGGCTTAGCTCAAGAGAGTTGTTATTAAGTGGTCACTATTAGTATTGTTACATTAATACTATGGAGAGAGTGGTTAGCCAGACTGGATGAAATAATGCAACTAAAGCTTCCAGCACAGTGTCTGACCCATAGTGGGTGCTCAATGCATACGAGTATAGTATAAATTTAGTGGTAGAATTTCAGGAATTTAGGCAGTTAAAGGGAATTGAGAATGAATGACAGTATTCTCTCTCCAAACTTGAGAGGCATGCACTCCCAAGCACAGCAGGAGTGGAAGTTAGACTTGCAGAAAAGCTGAAGGGCAAGCTAGGAAGCAAAGGATTGGGGAGGTGAGAGGGAACCCCACTGTTGTGGGGCATTCAGATCTCTGTCCTTCAGAAGCCTCTAGAGGGTCTCCATTCAAAGTCTGAACCCATCGTCCACATGTCATCCCTCTTGTTTCTTCTCTTGGCTTCCCCATCAATAAATGGCACCACCCGGTTAGTTGCTCAAGTCAGAAACCCGGGAATCATCCTCAAGTTCTCCCTAGCTCTCACTCTCCACATAGACTCTCACCAAAAACCACTGATGTACCCCTCATCCAGACACCTCTCTCCTTCCTCAATGCTTCCCCCCTAAGCCAGCTCATGTCACTTCTCTTCTGAATCTCTGCTTTACCTCCCACCTTGCCCCCCTGCAATCCAATCTCCCACAGCAGCTAGGGTAATCTTTTTTTTTTTTTTTGGCGGTAGGCGGGCCTCTCACTGCTGTGGCCTCTCCCATTGAGGAGCACAGGCTCGGGACGCGCAGGCTCAGCGGCCATGGCTCACAGGCCCAGCCGCTCCGGGGCACTTGGGATCTTCCGGGACCGGGACACGAACCCGCATCCCCTGCATCGGCAGGCGGACTCTCAACCACTGCGCCACCAGGGAAGCCCTAGGGTAATCTTTTAAAAATATAAGCTGGGCCTTTCGCTCCCTGTCTTAAAATTCTGCAGTGGCTTCCTTAGCACGTAGAATAAAATCCAAACTCCTTACCTGCTAGGTCTGGTCCCTGCTTCCCTCCCCAGTGTCATTTTCTGCCTCTCCCTTTTCATACTCCAGCTTCATTGGCCTTTCTTTCCACTCTGAAAACATGGGAAAGATCACCTTCCCACCCTAGGGACTGAGCTGTTTTCTTGGCCCAAATCAATCCCCTCGCCTCCCTCTCACTCTTGTTGTGACCAGCTCCTTTTCACCCTTCAAGTCTCAGTTGTCCCCTCACCCCCATGAGAAACCTTTCCTGATGTCTTTATCCAAAGTGGTGCCCTGGTTATTCTCTAGTTCAGCATTCTGTTATTTCCTTTGCAACACTTTACTTAACTCTTCATTTTATTTTTGTAAATTTATTTTATTTATTTCTTTTTGGCTGCGTTGGGTCTTCGCTGCTGCGCCCCGCCTTCCCCTAGTTGCGGCGAGCAGGGGCTACTCTTCGTTGCAGTGTGTGTGCTTCTCGTCACGGTGGCTTCTCTTGTTGTGGAGCACGGGCTCTAGGCTTGCAGGCTTCAGTAGTTGTGGCATGCGGGCTCAGTAGTTGTGGTTCGTGGGTTTAGTTGCTCCGTGGCATGTGCGATCTTCCCGGATCAGGGATAGAACCCATGTCCCCTGCACTGGCAGGCGGATTCTTAACGACCGCGCCACCAGAGAAGTCGTTTATTAACTCTTGACTTGGTTTCTGTCTGTCTGTCCTGCTGGTCTGTAAGCTCTCTGAGGGTAGGGACTGTAGTATTTGTTCTGTTCCCACGGTAAACTCTGGGCGCAGCATGCAATAGGTACTTAGCCAATGTGTTTGTATAGTTGAATTGATGAGTGCTTTGATATATTCGAAGAGGAGTGGGGGAAGGGTAAGCAGGTCCTGTAGCCTGGGCTCCAGCCTGCCCCATTAGGGGTCTGTCTCATCTCTCTTTCTTCCTCTCAGGGGGCCTGTCTACTGGCAGCCTCCTAATTATATTTTACTTGACTATAAATCTTTTCGTTAAATGTAATTGAAAAATACACCTTTCCAATCATCACATTAACCTAGCATCCACTCTGAGGCTGTAATTAAAGACTTCCTAGAATCTCCCACTGGCTTGGGAAGAACTGGCCCAGAGATCATCCTCTGCCAATCCCAACGTGTCAGCATCAGCCTTCCTGCCCCAGAGAAGGTGGAAGCACAGGACACACGTTGCCCACAGTTCAGGTTCAGGGGCTCGAGTGTATTTTCCCTCTTCTCTTTCCGCTGCAAGACTCAGACAGCTGAGAGCAGTGCTCAGACCCCAGTCCGGCACTCCCTCTGGGACCTGAGGTCTGCAAGATCCCCCCTCCTCATTCTCTCCTGGGCTCTGGCTCAGAGCTCTCTCAGGTGGAAAGTCAGGGAGTAAGGGGAAAGAGAATGAATAAAAGCTCTCCCAGCACCTCAGATGAGTCAGGTCTGTCCCAATCAGTCTTTGCAGCTCGCTGAAAACAGGCTGAGGAAATTGATGCTGCGAGGGGCTCTGCAATATGTAGGGATACCGTCCAAACTGAAAGGCCAGGCTCTTAGAACCTAACTCATAATATTGCCCCTTTCAGAGTCCTGGTGCTGCTCTTGGTGACTGGTGCCCTCAGGCTAGCCCCTCTCCCTTTCCAGGACTCTAGTTCCTCAACTGTTCTGGTTCCCTAAGCCCAAAACTCCAGAGTCATCCTTGATAATGCTCTTTTACACCCGCACCTGATTCAAAAACAAATCTGTCTGCTCGGCCTTCAAAATAAATCCAGGGCCTCCCTGGTGGCGCAGTGGTTGAGAGTCCGCCTGCCGATGCAGGGGATACGGGTTCGTGCCCCGGTCCGGGAGGATCCCACATGCCGCGGACCGGCTGGGCCCGTGAGCCATGGGCGCTGAGCTTGCGCATCCGGCAACGGGAAAGGCCACGACAGTGAGAGGCCCACATATCGCAAAAAAAAATAAATAAAAAAAATAAAAATAAAAAAAAATAAATCCAGAGTCAGAGCACTTCTCATCTCCCCACTGCTACCACCCTGGTGCAAGCTGCCATATTCTAGCTCCTGGATGCCCACAGCTTCTGTCCTTGGTCTGCTTCAGTCTCTTTTTGGTGTAGCAGCCAGAGTGATTATTTATTTATTTATTTAATTTTTGGCTGCATTGGGTCTCTGTTGCTGTGCACGGGCTTTCTCTAGTTGCGGAGAGCAGGGGCTACTCTTGGTTGTGGCATGCAGGCTTCTCATTGTGGTGGCATCTCTTATCACAGAGCACGGGCTCTAGGCGTGTGGGCTTCAGTAGTTGTGGCGCCTGGGCTTAGCTGCTCTGCAGCGTGTGGGATCTTCCAGGACCAGGGCTCGAACCCATGTCCCTTGCATTGGCAGGTGGACTCTTAATGACTGTACCACCAGGGAAGCCCCTATTTATTTATATATTTATTTGAAATATAGTTGCATACAATATTACATTAGTTTCAAAGAGTAACTTTTTAAAAAATAACAGCTTTAGGGAATTCACTGGTGGTCCAGTGGTTAGGACTCTGCACTTCCACTGCAGGGGGCACCAGTTCCATCCCTGGTGGGGGAACTAAGATCCTGCCAGCCGCATGGCCAAAACAAACAAACCAACAAAAATAACAGCTTTATTAAGATATAATTCACCTATTTAGGTATACAAGTCAGTGGCTTTTTAGTATATTAATGGAGCTGTGTGACCAACACCACAGTCAATTTTGAACATTTTCACCACCCCCCAAATAAACCCATACCCCTTAGCACTCACTCCTCATTTCCCCGCTAGGCAAACAAGATTAAACATCACCTTCTCTAAGAAGCTTTTCCAGACTACCCCATCCAAAACTGTACCTTGTTTCCCTTTCCCCCTTCTTTGCTTTGTTTTTTTTTGTTGTTGTTGTTGTTATACGTATCACCACCTAAAATACTATGCATGTTACACATTTACTATGCTCACTGTCTAGTTTCCCCATCCCCACATCATACACAACAAGGTTCCTGAGGGGCGGGGGCTTTATTTATAGTAGCACTCCCAGCACCTAGGACAGGAACAGGTACATAGTAGATGCTCAGTAAACAAATGTTGCATGAATGAATGAACTCAGTAATAAAGGTATTGAGATCAAGGATCTCAAAAGTGGCATCCATTCTCTAGGGGCTGGCAATGAAGACCCATCCTGGGGCCAGCTCTTGGGTGCCTGGATTTCTCTTTCTCCTCACTCTTCCCTCTTGGTCTTCTTTTCTTTCCTGATCAGGCACATATTCCCCTCACCTCCACCCTCTGGGCAATCCTTAACACAAACTCCCTAACCTGTAGACTTGACCCTCCTCCTACTCTCCTTCTGCCCTGACCAATCCCTGGCTCTTCCCCACTCTGTTTTCAGACACAACCCTGGAGAACATCAAGTGGGCAGTCTTCGGCAGGCTATCGGAAGAATTGTCGGTTTCACTGCTTGAGTCCTTCAAGAGTGATGAGCCCTCCAGTAAGCGTTCAGATTACCGTGCATACAACTTTGGCCAGGCCCTGAGTTGAGTGCTTTGGACCAGCGCTGTCAGATAGAACTTTCTACAGTTATGAAAATGCTCTATTTCTTTTTCTTAAAATTTATTTTATTCAAGTATATTTGATTTACAATGCTGTGTTAATTTCTTCTGTGCAGCAAAGTGATTCAGTTATATATATTCTTTTTCATATTCTTTACCATTATGGTTTATCACAGGATATTGAATACAGTTTCCCTGTGCTATACAGTAGGACATTGTCATTTATCCATTCTAAATGGAATAGTTTGCGTCTGCCAGCCCCAAACTCCCAGTCCATCCCTCTCCCTCCCCACCCCCCCACCTTGACAACCACAAGTCTGTTCTCTATGTCTGTGAGTCTGTTTCTGTTTTGTAGATAGGTTCATTTGTGCCATATTTTAGATTCCACGTATAAGCGATATCATATGATATTTGTCTTTCTCTTTCTGACTTACTTCACTTAGCATGATAATCTCTAGTTGCATCCATGTTGCTGCAAATGGCATTGTTTTGTTCTTTTTTATGGCTGAGTAATATTCCACTGTATATATGTACCACATCTTCTTTATCCATTCATCTGTTGATGGACATTTAGGTTGTTTCCATGTCTTGGCGATTGTGAATAGTGCTGCTATGAACATAGGGGTGCATGTGTCTTTTCAAATTATAGTTTTGTCTGGATATATGCCCAGGAGTGAGATTGCTGGATCACATGGTAACTCAATTTTTAGTTTTTTAAGGAACCTCCATACTGTTTTCCATAGTGGCTGCATCAATTTACATTCCCACCAACAGTGTAGGAGGGTTCCCTTTTCTCCACACCCTCTCCAGCATTTGTTAGGAAATGCTCTATTTCTGTTCTGTTCAATACAGTAGTCACTAGCCAATATGAGGTTATCAAGTGCTTTAAATGTGGCTCAATATGACCAAGGAAATTAATTTCAAATTTATTTAATTTTTGGACTTCCCTGATGGTGCAGTGGTTAAGAATCTGCCTGCCAATGCAGGGGACACGGGTTCGAGCCCGGGTCCGGGAAGATCCCACATGTTGCGGAGCAACTAAGCCCGTGTGCCACAACTACTGAGCCTGCACTCTAGAGCCCGCAAGCCACGACTACTGAAGCCTGTGCGCCTAGAGTCTGTGCTCCACAACAAGAGAAGCCACAGCAATGAGAAGCCTGTTCACTGCAACAAAGAGTGGCCCCCACTCGCCGCAACTAGAGAAAGCCCACGTGCAGCAACGAAGACCGAACACAGCCGAAAATATTTATATTAAAAACATCATTTAAAAATTTTAATTTCATTTAAATCAGTTTAAATTAAAATAGTCACATGTGGCTAGTAGCTTCCGATTGGGCAATGCAGGTTTAAACATGTTGTTGTTGTTTTTTTTTTGTTTTTTTTTGGCGATACGCGGGCCTCTCACTGTTGTGGCCTCTCTCGTTGCGGAGCACAGGCTCCGGACGCGCAGGCCCAGCGGCCACGGCTCACGGGCCCAGCCGCTCCGCGGCATGTGGGATCTTCCCGAACCGGGGCACGAACCCATGTCCCCTGCATCGGCAGGCGGACTCTCAACCACTGCGCCACCAGGGAAGCCCTTAAACATATTGTTTTATTTAATCTTTACAACTATCTTGAGGAGTAAGTATGGTTGCCCCCATTTTACAAATGAAGAAGAGTGGCTAAAAATGGGACCACCCGGGCTTCCCTGGTGGCGCAGTGGTTGAGAGTCCGCCTGCCGATGCAGGGGACATGGGTTCGTGCCCCGGTCCGGGAGGATCCCACATGCCGCGGAGCGGCTGGGCGCGTAAGCCGTGGCAGCTGAGCCTGCGCGTCCGGAGCCTGTGCTCCGCAATGGGAGAGGCCATAGCGGTGAGAGCCCCGCGTACCGCAAAAAAAAAAAAAAATGGGAGCACCCTCCAATCTAGATCACCTTTTCATGACTTCCCCCCCACCATAGCATTTACTGCCTTCTAATATAATTTACTGATGTACTATGCCTATCTCCTCAGCCAAAATATAAGTTCTCTGAAGGCAAGAATCCTTGTCTGAAACATCCCAGAGCCTCAAACAGTGCCTGGCACATGGTAGGACACCAATGAAATTCTGTTGAATAAATGAACACACATGCTCAAGGTACCTCTGCCTTTGCAGCAGGAGGGCTGGATTCTAACCTGAACCCCTTTGTTTCCAAAGCCTGAGTTCTTTCCCTTGAATCCATTTTCTCTTAAGTAGTCTCCCCAGCTCCCTCCCCAAGTTCTCTTCCTTGGTGACCCTGGCCTGACCCAGGAGTTCCCTGCTCCTGCAATTTCTAGCCCAGGCAGAGATATGACTTCTTTTATATGACCTTGGCTATGATGCCCATGAATTTTACTAAATTTTACCAAAACTCAGAGATCCTCTTGCCTTCAAGGCAGGAGCCCTGGGTCTGTTTTTCAGGCTGTGGCCCCAGGAGGTCTCCCACTCCTCCTTGGTTCTCTTCCCACCTCAGACACTGTTATTCCTTCCCCTCTCTGCTGAGGAGGGGCTGGGCCAGGTGGCCTGGTCATTTCTTCCTTTCAGAGGGACACCTCTGGGGATGCAGTGACATGAAGGTAAGTTGGTAGAATCCTCCCCCATCCCCTGAGTCCCACCCCATGAGGAAGGTGATGAGGTATGTCCTCATGGCTGGGTGGAGGGGTAGGGGCTCTTCCTTGAAACTGGCAACTGGGGTTGTTCATGACTCCATTAGGAGAGACGAGAGTTAGACAGCAGGAAGCACTTCCCAAAAGTTAGGAAATGAAGTAAAGTTATGAAGCCTCTTCCCAACTTAAGGGTTAAGAGAATTAAATGCACTCACCTTCCTGTACACTTTCCTGTACATCTTCCTGAATGGTCAATCACAGGTAAAAATGACTGCCGGCTCTCCCCTCAGAGCTCCAGAGCTCATCCTTCTCCAGCTTCCCTTTTCCACTCCTCTGCACCCCTTTTCCCACATCCCTCAGCTCAAGGCCACTTGCTGGGGCCAAAGGGGAGGGGGGCCAACTCCCTAGGTAGCCCAGGGAATATTAAGCCACATCAAGAGGGAAGAGCTGACTTCTGATGTGTGGCCCAACCACCTTCTGGCAGTGAGATGGGAGGAAAGGCTAGGGCTTCAGGTCAGTCCCAGCTCTTCCGGATCATAGCTGTGTTGTCCAGAGAAGCTGGTCAACCTCTCTGAGCCTCAGCTTTCTCATCTGTAAAATGGGACTAACAGTATTTGCCCTACAGCATTATACGAGTTGGAAATGGCTCATGGGAAGTTCCTGGCACAGGGTAGACACTTAATTATTATGCTTATTATTACTTAGGCTCCAGGAGGCCCTCTCTTTCATCCCCATGGATGATGGAGGGCCTTTTCCCCGCCTTGTTCTCCATCTAGACCAGTGCAACGGTTTCCTTACTGGATTCCCTGCCTCTAGTCTCACTCTGTTCCAATCCAACCTCTACACCCTGCCAGAACTGTTTTTCTAAAACTCAATACAAACACATCACTCCCTTCTGAAAATTCCTCCCAAGTTCCCCACTGCCTACCAGGACACAGGAAGCATAGTGGATTGAGAGTGTGGCCTCTGGGGTCAGACCTAGGTTTGATGCTCAGTTCCGTTGCTTTCTAGCTGTGTCTCTTGGACAAGTTACTTAATACCCCTGAGCCTCAGTTTACTCATCTTAAACATAAAATAACAGTACCTGCTTAGTGTGGTTATTGAATGAAGACACAAGGCAACCAGTATAAAGTGTCTGACACATGGAAGATGCTAGCTCTACCTATTATAACAATATGCAAATGTTGTAACTCCTGAGAATGGCATGCAAGGCTGTCTATACCAGTGAGACAACAGGAAAGACTTCCTAGTTTTTTTTGTTTTTTTTTGCGGTACGTGGGCCTCTCACTGTTGTGGCCTCTCTCATTGCGGAACACAGGCTCTGGACCGGGGCACGAACCCACGTCCCCTGCATCGGCAGGCGGACTCTCAACCACTGCGCCACCAGGGAAGCCCCAGACTTCCCAGTTTTTAGAGCGGGATTGTCATGATGAAACAGCTGGCCTGCCTGTCCAACCTTGTTTCTCCCCATCCTCCACATGAACCCCACATCGTGGTTGGCACAGTGTGTTACTCACCATCCCCCACACTGAGACTTCTTTCAGCGCCTTTGCACACGTTGTTCTTGCTGCCTTGAGTGCTCTTTCCTTGCCCTCCTGGTAAATTCCTACTCATCAGTTAAGACCTCATTCAAGCCTACTGTCCTCTTCAAAGATTTCCCAGACCTCTGAGTAGGCTCAAGCGCGTTCTGGTCCTTCACCATCCCAGCCCTGACCTCTGCTCAGCAACGGGTTAAGAGCCACATACTTCAGGACCAGGCAGCCTGGGTTTGAATTCTAGTTCTGCCACTTCCTAGCTGGGTGACCTCAGGCAAGTTACTTCACCTGTCTGTGCCTCAGTTTCCTGATCTGGAAAGGGGGATAATGATAATAGTATCTATGTGTTAAGGGTGTGAGGAGTAAATGAGTTACTACGTGTAAAGAATTTGCTCCCACTTGGCACAGGGTAAGTAAGGGTAAGCTGCCATAATTATTATTCTAGCCTCTCTTGCCTTCCAGGGCAAGGGTTGGTCTACATGTGTGTCTTCCTCACTAGGCTGTGAGCTCAGAGATTAAAGGCAGGAGCTGAATCATAGGCTGCTGCAGAGTAGACACTTGGCACCTCCACCTGGATGGACAGTCACGAAGGCTTTCCTTTATCAAGAGCTTTCTCGTCTGTCCCTTAGGGTAATTCTATGAGCTGGGTGCTAATGTTCTTTCCATTTTACAGATGAGGAAATTGAGGCCCAGAGGTAAATGCCTTGGGGTCTGAGTAATCGAGCAAGTAGCAGAGCCAAGGGCTACTCTTGGACCCAGATGACTCCAATCAACCCCTCCTCCTCCCACTCCTGAGCCTCAATTTCCTCATCTATAAAATGGGATGATAGCTATTCTTCCTATGTCTCAGGTTTACAGTGTGGATTAATTTATGTAAATGTAAGAGATCTTGAGGAAGAATGAGGTTGGAGTCCCCCTTATGAACTGGGTAATGCTTTGTCTAGGATAAAAACAAGAACTTTTCTAGGGGTGAAACTGAGGAGTAGCTGAGACTCAAAAGGCCCCAAAGCCCAAATTCACCCCTCTCCTTAGGGTTTGTCTGGAGCCTGGGGCCAATTCAACAACCTCCCCCCTTTCCTGGGCCCACTGCCAGCCCCTCCGCCCCTTCACCCGCCACCCATTGCCACTGGAAGACAATGGTGGGCAGGCCCAGCCTTTGTGAGAGAGGTCAGGCCAGTTCATCTTGGGCTGGGCTGGGGAGGGGCGCATAGGGGGTCCAGGGGAAGGAAGGAGAGAGGATGGCTAGTGGGGACAGCCAGCAGAGGGTCTGTGAGGGCTGGGAGGACGTGGGAGGCCAGAAGCCTGAGGAATAAAAGCTTGAAACAGGCTTTGGGGAGCTTTTCCTCCGAATGTAGATTTGAGCTCCTATTAAACTTGCCAAAAATTTGTGTTAGCTAATGGATTCTTAATTCTGTCTAAAATGAGAGAGGGAAAATTATGCCATTCATCTTGTATTGGTTTGAAATTACATCTGACACCTAATCGATCATACTGTGGAACATTAACTCTTTGGAAGAGGCCCAACTTTTCCTCTCTCCCTTGCTTTCCAGTGTTCTCTAGCCGCTCCCACCCCCTGACTCCTTCTTTTGTATTTCATTAACTAAGCAAAGCTCTGGCTGTCTCTGGGGGTGAGGGGTGGGAGTTAGGGAAAGGGTTCATTTGAATCAAAGGAGATAAGCAGGCCCCCAATCTTGTGCCCAAAACCAGAGCCCCAGCTTCCAACCTTCACGTGACCTCCTCTCTCTGCCTCCTTTTTCCTATGCATCCTGAGATCTGGAAGCGCAGAATGGAAGGCATTGGGGTGTGGGGTGACCTCAGAGCCACCTTGGGGGCACCAGGGAGAGGCAGGGAGCCAGTCAAAGCTGAGCTAGCACCTGGGGCTGGGGCAGGGGCCGTGGCAGGGGGCTCACCTGCGACTTGCCTGGCAGATGGGTGAGACGGAGGAGGGCAGATGACAATAGATTTGCCTCTGGGGATCCTGATGAGCTCTGACTGATAACCCCAACCCCAGACCTGCTTTTCCAGGAGGAGGACTTTCTGGCAGCAGGGAGAGCCCACTGGAGGCCGACAGACCTGGGCTAGGATCTTGGCTTCACTGCTGATGAGCTGTGTGACCTTGGGCAAGTTACATAACACCTCTGAGTCTCAGTTTCCTTCTGTGGCACAGAGCTTTCTGTGAGGGCGAGAACTGGATGAGACTATCCAGGTAAAACTGGGACAGAGCCCATCGCCTGGCACACAGTAGGTGCCCAATAAAGGCGACAGTCAGAATCCAGATCAACACCCTCCCTCCCCACTTCTGCTGCTTCCCCTCCTCGCTCCCCTGCCCCCAACCCCATTCTTCTCTCCCACCTCCCACTCCCCGGCCCCTCCCTCAGGGCAGACACAGGGCTGAGAAGCCACAGGGTCAGGTCAGGCCAGGAGGGCCAGTCAGTATCTCCTCCTAAGAGGACACCCAAAGGAGGCCTGGGCCCCTGGGTCTCTGCAGCGCCCCCAGCCCTCTTCCTTCCTGGAGCTCCTCTGTCTCTTTCAAGAGTTGTGGGAGTTATCTCCTGCATTGAGTTCTCTCTCAGCACTCCCCTCCCTGCCCGGAAGGTAAGGTCTCTTGAGGAAGGGGGTCTCTAGGAAGTGAGGCCAGGAGGAGGGGCAATCCAGCTGGGAGAGAGCCACTTGCTTCTATTGAAGCATCTCTGACCTCTGCCTGTGGGTTCCGAAGGGCTCCTGTCCTCAATCCGGGCATCCCATCTTTTATTGGAGAGGGGTAGACTGGGCTGGGAGGGGGGCTTGGTCCCTCAAGAGCATGGGAGGGCAAAGGGAACCGGGTGGGTGTGAGAGAGGGGAAGGGGGCAGGGACATTGCCACCACCTCTATTCCCCAGGGGGTACCATGGCTTCTCCCCTTGGCTGACTTTGGGCACTAAGGAAGGAGAGGGTTCCAGCACCCTCCAGCTCCGTGTCAAGGGGATAATCATGGAAGGAATATAGCATGCAGCTGGTCTCTGGTGCAGGACAGCATGGGAGGCTGAGATGCCTTTTCATGAAAATCTGGGCCATTTCTGGACCGTCTCAGTGTAGACTACTCTCGTTAAGCACCCACAAATACTAGAATAAATAAACGTGCCGATGAAGGGCCCAGGCTGGTTTAAGTGACCAGTCAAGGTCACACAAGGAATCATTAGCTCCTATCAGGTACCTGCTCCAAAGGCAGGAAAGAATGGCCTAGAATGCCCTCACTGCATTCTCGGGCCTTGTGGAGGAGCTCCAATGCGGGGGCGGGGGGGGGCTAAGAATGATGGGGAAGTCTCACCTAGCGCCCTCATTTTACAGAGGAGGAACCCAGGACTCAGAAAGGTGGTGCAACTGACCGGGGCCACAGGGTGAGGCAGGCCGCCGAGGACGTGGGCTTCTGGCTCTCAGTCCCCTGATTTCCCTACCCGCATCATGAGTCTGAAGGGGTGTTTTCTGGGTCACTTGTCCAGCAGAACCCACACTGTTTCTGGGGAGGGGGCTGGAGTTTGGGGAGGGAGTAAGGAGAGATGCTGAGAGATGCTTTCCCTGAAGAGTGAAGAGCAGAGGGGGTTGGGTGAGGGTTTCTTAACTCCACCTCCCGCCCCAACACACATACAAACACACAGAGGCAGGATTTTACTTCTGAGTGTCCCTGCTCTGGGGAGCTTGCTGTTTCCCAGGAGACGCCTAGTGGAGATGCCCCTTCCTGCCAGTCTCCCTGATAGCCACTAGGCGGCTGTGGCTCCCTCTTCTGCCTAGAGACACCACAGCAAGGGTCTCACGTGGTTTGTATTAATAGGAAGTGGAGCCCAGGCCTATAAACGCTGAGGATGGAGCAGGCCAGCCAGGAGCAGGTGGGAAGCAGGGTCAGTAGGTAGACTCGGGCAGCTGCTCACAGGGCCACATTGATCAAGGGCCCTGGGCAGCCTGGCATGCCTAGATACGTCTGGTGACCAGAGGGGAAAAAAATCCTCCCTCCCTGACATCTTTTTTCCCAAATTGGGAATGTTTTTATTGTGTTTTTACCTTGAATATGAAAGTAATGCATGATTGTTATAGAAACAGATAATTCCAACAAAACAGAATAAACAAAAACTCCAGGCTCAAATTTTAGGATCTGCCTTTTCCCATAGGAAAGCAATTCGCTTCTGGCTCAAGAGTCCAGGGCAAGAGTCTGCTGTGTTCAGGAAGGAAGGGGGAAGCATCACGACACTGTGGAATGTTCTATAATCTGGGGGATTCTCCTCAAGTAAATACCCTTGTATTAGACAGGCTGACATGTGTGTCTGTCTGTTTTGCCCCCAGATCAGTGGCTTCAGAGTAAAGTTCTTCCCACCCACTCTGTCATTCCCAAACTCCCACCTGCTGGGTGCACCAGTGTGGTCACCCAGGAAATACAGACTGGAATAATAAATGAATGAACTCACCCATGATGAAACACGCCCAGAAATAGACACTGAGTTGCCAGAGTGGCCCAGATCAGGTTTGCAAACCCCACTGCCCCTGGAAAAACTGGCCTCAAATCCTTCACCAGCTTTCTCTTTCCCAGGGCTGAGGAAAGCTAAAGGTTGGAGTTAGCCAAAAAGCCTAAGCATATATAAGAAATAGTCCATGTTTGGCCCTTGGAAAGGACAGGACAGGGCCCAGGCACTAGAGGGAGACTGTCATGGTTTGTAGGAAGAGAGGCCCCACCGAGTGAGGCATGGAGAACCTGATGTGAATTTAGAAATTAAGTCTATGCCAGATTAAGCTCTATGAGAACTCTTGAACAACAAGATTTGATAAGCTTCTGGGCTGGTGAATGTATCCATGTGCTGGGAAGGTGGTGCACCCCAGTTCCATGGGGACCCTTCTGGACCTTGCCCTGTGTACCTCTTCATCTGCTGTCTGCTGTTCTTTTGCAATCTTTATAATAAACTGGCAAATGCAAAAAAGAAAAAAGAAAGGAAAAAGGAAGGGAGGAAGGAAGGAAGGGAGGGAGGGAGGGAGGAAGGAAGGAGGGTAGAAGTTATGTCCATGCCATGCCAGTGAGGTGGAGAGAAGTTTTGTCCCTTTACCCTGACAAGGAAGCAGCTCTGGCTGGAAGGTTCCAGGTCTTCTTCCAATCAAAAAGGGATGTAAGCATATGGCGACTTACCTCCTTCAAGGAGAGAGCAGGGATCCACCCAACACAGCAGCAGGGATGGAAGCCAGCCCCTCATCTCCTTTTCTCTTTCTTGCCAGAATTTAGGCAGGGTCCTGCCATCAACATATTATCCCATTCAGCTATTGACAGCTGTCAGGGGAGTCTTAACCCCATTTGACAGATGAATAAACCAAGGCTAAGAAAGGTAAAGTCACTTGCCCAAGTCACAAACCAAGTAGCTGACCTAACAAGAGCCTCTAATCTCAGGTCTGGCCCCAGATGCTCTTTCCACTGAGGCCTCCCCTCAGCACTTGGTTTCTGGGGGCCAGGATTTCATGGCCAGACCAACCCTGCTAGATGTGGGGACAGGTTCTCTAGAGGCCCCTGGCCTTCCTTTGAGCTCAGATCCTTGCCATGTCCCGTGTTGTTTGAGCAGACCCTGTCCCTACTTCCCCTAAGAACTGTACTTAAGGCACCCAGGGAAGCATCTGATAAGACATGTGCCACCCTGTCTTGGCCCATGTGATCAGTTCTCCTCAAAGATGTCACATTTCCCATTTTGCCAAGGCTTGTTCCACCGAATTTCTCAGTCCATCACTGTGCTCCCTCACCACCCCAAACCATCCGTACCCTCCTGTGGCAGGGGCAAAACTTTTGCTGCAGGCAGGCCCGAGGCCGGCGGTGTTCGTGTCCCAGGGAGGGCATCTTGGGCCCTTGGGACGGAGTTCAGAGCCGGACTCAGCTCCGCTCCTCCTTGGGGCCCTCCCCGCCCACCTGGGGCAAAGGCCGGCCGGCTCTCCCTACCCGCTCTGCCTGGCCTGCCGCAGCAGGGCACCGAACACCCGGCAGCCCGAGGAGCGACTGGGGGCAAAGGCCGGGGAAAGGGCCCGCAGATGCGGCCTCGGCCCCCTCCCTTCCTTGGCAGGGGTACCCACGGTGTCGGGGAGCAGGAGGAATCAATCAGGATAATGAAGCCGCAGCCTGCCACGCACCGCGGGGGCACTGAAGAGCCGGGGCCGGTGCCAAGTCCGCCAGACGGTTCGGAGGAGCCGAACCCGTGGCGGCGGCGGCGGCGGCGGCGGCGGCGGCGGCGGCGGCGGCGGCGGCGGCGGCGGCGGCGGCGGAGGAAGCCCGGAGTCGGCGCGCGGAGGCCGGACGCAGCTCCGCGCAGGCCCCTGGCAACCGCGCCTTGGCAACCGGGACGCCCAAGAGAAATCTTAAAGCTGCAGAGCCTCTTTCCTTGCCGCCGCCGCCGCCGCCTCCTGGACCCCAGGGGAAAGGGGCGTGCCCTTAGTGGTGGGAGTCAGGCTCTGTGCCTCTCGGGATTTGGGGGTCTGACTCATACCCTCACTCGTTTGTTTATCAAATGTAGATTGAGCCTACGCGCCCAAGCAAGGGCTAGACTGGGGAGGGGAATGGGCAGTGATTAAAAATTGAGCGAGGTCCTGCCAAGAGGAGTTCACAGTCTAGCGCGCAAGCCAGTCCAGACTGGCTGAGGTGAGCAAAAAAAGCCCTGTGTTACCCAGGATGAAGGGCTTCGGCTGGAGGGCTGAGGGACTGTTACAAAATAGTCTCACAGCACCTGCCTTGCTCCAGGCTATGGGTTAGCTGCTTCTTTCCTGTTATTATACCCCCCACCAGCCCTGTGAGATGGTATTATTATCATTATCGATCCCATCTTAAAGATGAAGAATTAGAGGCCCAGAGAGGTGAAGGGACTCAGCCAAAATCTCATTTTATGTTTTGGACAATCTAGGACCGATTTACATGACTTCTTACGCTGGCCAGTTTTCATTACAGCATGATGTCTGGAAGGTTAGGCTTGAGTGAGGACTTCCCAACACAAATCGTGTAAGAAGTGGGGAGAAAGGGTAGCTGAGATAAGAGATGACTACTCCCTTCTGCTGCCCACTTCCCTGACCCTGTCTGTCCTGTCCTCATGCGCAGGCCTGTATGTGGGCAGAGGGCTAGAAGCGGTGACCTCCAGAGTTCCCTCTGGTTCTGTGATTTGAGATCTCCTGCCTGAAGTCCAGGCACTGTGCCACTCCTCTGGGCAGCAGTAGTTGGCAGGGAGCTACATACTGGGGGAGATTCCAGTCTTCTGAAAAAGGGGGTCAAGGGTGATGGGGGAGGATTAAAGAAGTGGTAAGGGGTCTTTGGCAAAAGAAAACCTGAGTCAATATCATTAGGCAGGTTGGGCCTCATCTTCCTGTCTCTTTTCCACCTATCTTTCTCTTTCGGCACATCTATTCAGGTAAGAAATTTGTGCCGGGGCCTGAGGTAGGCTCTGAGGCTGTTGGTGAGGCAAAAATCATGCTGGCTTTGGAACCAAACTCATCTGGTTTTAAATCCTGCTCTGACACTCATCAGCTATGTGAGTTTGGGCAGGTGACTCAATCTCCCTGAGCCTTATTCAGTTTCTTTATCTGTGGAGTAGAGGCATTAATATCTACCTTTCATAATACCTTTATTGTGAGACTTAAATGCAATGAGAAAAATGTATATACGGTGATTGGCACATGGCAAATGCTTATCAAAAGGTAAATTTAAAGATGTCTTTGCTTATTTTGGTAGTTTAAATGTCCACATCCTGATCCCTGGAACCTGTGAGTGTTACCTTATCTGGAAAAAGGGCCTTTGCAGATGTGATTAAGTTAAGAATCTTGAGATAGAATATCCTGGATCATCTGGGTGGGCTCTAAATGCCACAGGTGTCATTATAAGAGAGAGGCAGGGGAAATTATACACACACAGAAGAGGAGAAGGCGACGTGAAGACAGAGGCAGAAATTGGAGTGATGTGCCCACAACCAAAGAACGCCCAGCAGCCACTAGAAGCTGAAAGAACAGATTCTCCCTTAGATCCTCTAGAGGGAGCACAGTCCTGCTGACACCTTGATTTGGGTCCAGTGAAACTGATGAACTACTGGCCTCCAGAAATGTGAGACAATAAATTTCTGTTATAAGTCACCAAGGTTGGGGGAATTTGTTACAGCAACCTGGGGAAACCAATACATTTACATTGGAAATTCCATCTTGAACAAAACCCAGTACGTGCCCTCTAGGAGTTCACAGTCCAGTGGGAAATGAGAGAAGTAAACAGTGCATAAGGTTGCCCAGAGGGTGGAAGGGTAATGTAGGTAAGGCTGTTGTAGTTGGAGAAGAAGTTAGCCAGGTGAGGGGCTAAAGCAGGAAGGGCATATTCCACACAGAGGAGACAGTGTGGGTAAAGGTACGGAGTAAGAGAAAACACTGCCTTCAGGAAATTACCCACATTTGGAATGGCAGGTGCATGGGGATGAGGGGGGTGGCATGACAGAACTGCTGAGGTGGGAGGCAGGGGCAAGAGAGCCGAGTAGCTTCCACCCCTGAATGGAATCAAGCTGTCTTCCCTGGGCTGGCACTGGGTCCCAGATCGGAGAATCCTAGACTGTCAGTTATGGACAGAAGGCTTAGAGACCATCCTGTCCAGTCCTGCCATTTCACACAGAGAAAAACTGAGGCCCATAGAGAGAGTCCATCCGGGGAATAAGCTAGAACCAGATGGCCACACTCTGGCCTCTCTTGAGCCTGGGTGTCCCATATCTGAGGGTCTCAGAGACACTGCCTGGTGGTTCCTCAGTAGCCCACTTCCAAAAAGCACAGGCCCTGCGGTCTCTAAACAAAGAGGGGATTATTTGCATATTATTTGCATGTTGTTAATTAGATGAGGGAGGCAGATTCACTCAGCCCCTTCCCTTCATGCCCCCCTGTCCTATCTCACTCCCATTGAGTTCTTCTTCCTCAACCATCTCTTGACCTCAGCAACTTCTCCCATAATTCCAGCCCAGGCCTCACCCCTCAAGGCCCCTTACCTAGCCCCAGCCCAACCCCTACTGTACTGTTTGGTCCTGTCTGGAAAAAGTACCTGGTGTGTCTTTAGTGTATCTAATCTGGATGGAGGTTCTTGGAGAATGTTGTAGTGGAAAGGGAGGTGATGGGCTTTCCAGCTCGAGGTTTTCTCTGAGAATGGGGAGCGGTGAGCTCTGTCTCCCTGTAGCCCAGGGGCCATCTAAATGGGGCTATGGAGTGAGGGAGGAGGGTGCTCCTTGGGGATCTGGGGGGCAGGTGCCAGCTGCATGCCCCAGGCCTGCCCCAAGCCTCTTGGCTGGCAGCCACACCAGCCCACAGAAGAGCTGGCTCCTTCTTTTAGGGAGGGGGAATCCTGGGGAAGGTCAGGGAGCATCACTTGGCCTAGCAGCCAAACATGAATAAGGTTGAGGTTACCATGCGAGTCATTATGGATCCTCCAATGGGGACAGCACATCCAGATTCTGGGGCTGTCATCAACCCAGTCCAGAAAATTATAAGGCACTGTGCTAAACTAAGCACAGTGTCTCCCTGAGGGTAGACACTCAATAAAGTTTTTCTGATAATGAGGGGAGACAGGTAAGGAGGAAGGCGAGTCACAGAAAGGCACAGGCTCTGCCTCTCTCACCTGCCATTAGCCCCCTCTTCTCTCCGAAACCAAGGCTATGCCCAGAACCTCTCTCAGATGCGATGTCTGAGCCTGTCATCTGATGGTCACCGGAGAAGGCACCACACTGTAGCCGTGACAGGTACACAGGATGAGCTCAGGTGCCCCCTACGCCATCCTGGCAGAGTTGATCTGGGGCTCTGTCACAAATACGGCTGACTCAAGGTAGCTGCCAGGAGCTGGGGAATGTTGGTGCATTAGGATTCATGGAAAAACCTGAGACACAGCTCTGGCTAGCACCTTGCAGAAACCAACTTGCTCTGTTTAGGACAGTGGCCTGGATATGAGAAGAAAGACTGACCTGCACATGTGAATAATTCTTCTCCATGGATGAGTGATGTACAAGGTGCGTGTATACATGCTACAGTGGGACTCAGGAAGCATTCTGACCTGTGTGCACAGCTGTGTGTACGTATCCCAGTGTGCACAAGTATATGCGGCATGTGAGCGTCTTCATGGAATTCTACCTTTTCTCTGCTCTGGGACTTCTTTTCTTGTTTTCTGGTAAAATGGGAAGTGGGAATGTCAGTTTCACCGTCCCCAGCCCTGCTCCCTTGTGTAGAGGTTCCCTGCCTCCATTTGCCCATGACAGCAAGCAGCGGATCCCTCCCTGGTCTGAGTGGGGGGTTCTAGTTGCTTACTGGCCTGGATGACTCCATCCTGCACTGACTCCTTCTTCCCCTAGTGTGCCCCATGCCACTCCCGCATCTAGTGTCCAAGTCAAGGGGGGAGGTGGGAGGAAGTGGGGTGATGCTATGGGAGTGGGTGTAGGAAGGGTGGATCAGATACTGTTCGATTTTGCCCGGGTCCCTCTGGATCACGGCTGCTCATTTAAAATTCTGATTTAAAGCCGAGCGGCTCTTTAAATTTCCACATTAGCATGCTGCCCTGATGCCAGGCCAAGATGTTGGGATGGATTTGGCAGGAACGCCTCCAACAGCAGCACTTGCCAGCAATAAAACAACGCATGAATAAAAGAAGGCTGGCTTGGCGGCAGCGGCAGCCCAGGTAGCTGGGTGAGTCAAGGAGGGGCCGTCATATGCAGAGGCTCAGAGACATGAAGGCCTGTGCTGGGCACACGTGAGTGTACTACTCTGTGGCTGTCTTGGCCCTCACCCTCAATCTGTGCCTGCAGTGGAATCTGGAGTGAGGGCCCAGGAAGGATGGTGGTTCCTACCCTGTGTCTGTCTCACCCCCCTCTCCACAGGGTTATCTTCTTGGAGGGGACAGATGTTGCTTTTGATGAGGACACAAGGACTTGGCCCATAGCCTGAGTTGTCCTCCTTCATTAGGGGCCCAGACAACAGGTGGGGTCAGAGAGAACAACACTGCCTAGAATGGCTTCCAGATCCATGACCCCGGGTGCCTGGGTGCTGAGGGGCACTGTCAGGATAAGGCGGCTGGGTGAGAGGCTGCCATGAGGACTGGGTATTGGTCCTGAGCTGGGTGGGAGAGATGATCTGGGCTGGGTGGTTGGCTAGAATGAGGAGTGGCCAGGGAGAGCAAAGGGCGGCTGGGCCTGGCCTAACTCTAACTTTCTGAAGACTCGAGAATATTATTTGAGGTCAGATGGCAAGGGCAGCAAAGAGGTCAGATAAAGTGCTGGACTGAAGCCTGGCCACTCCTAGAGGTCATTTTGTCCACCCCTGCTTCCCAGGGTCTAGAGAGTTCAGCTCCAAAGGACTTGAGGCTGCTGGATCCTGTGTTCCTCTGCTCCAATCACCTGGCTGAGGCTCATCACCAGCCCCCAAGAGACTGCAAGGAGCAAGCGGACTATCCTGCTCTTACCATCTATCCCTCCCACTTGGTCAAACCATTTTCTTCCTTGAAGCCCAGGGGAAGAGACAGAAGCAAACAGAGGGGTGATAGCAGATGGTCTCTGTAGTCTCAGCTAAGGCAGTAAGGCAGAAAAGAGGGGTTTTATGCAGAGCACCCTTCCCCAGTGGAAATCCTCCCTTCCAGCTCACGAGTGATTTCAGGCCCCAACATGGGGAGACATTGTTGGGACTTTGAATTCTCTCAATCCCTGGAGAAGCTGCAGCGTAGACAGGCAGGACCAGGCTTGGGCAGGGCAAGGGCCCCATATCCTGGGACTTGGCCTGTCCTGTCCTGATGGCTTTTTCCAGGGAAAATGAAGTGGCCTGGCCTCCCAGGCACTTGTTCCCTGTTCCACACATTGCAGGTGAGTCAGCACTGGGGTGGGGGTGTGGCTACTAAGCTGAGTTTAGGCCAGAGAGTTGTCCTTCTGTCATTTTTTCATTCACTCAACAAATATTTACCAAAGAGCTGCTTTATACTAGGCACTGTGCTGGGCACCGGGAGCACACTGGTGAACACAGACAGACATGGTCACTGTCCTTGTGGAACTTTCCATCTGGTGAGGGAAATAGGATCATTATTCAAATGACTGCACGAATAAGTATGAAATAACTGCACTAAATGTTATGAAAGAAGACTACATAGTACCATGAAAGTATATAATCGGGGGACTTGGCTGAGTCTAAGGAGCTGAGGATGAGCTTGCAAAGGAGACAGAGAAAGAGCAGCTAGAGTGGTAGGAGAGCTGGCAGTGACATCACAGAACCAAAGGACGAGGTGGTCAACTGTGCTGAGAGATGCTGCGAGCTCGTGAGACACCTGCTTGCCCTGACCCTTCACCTGCTACTTGTGAGTACAGGTACGGAAAGGCTCTGGCATTGTGCCTGGCTCACAGTTGGTGCTCTGTAATGTTAGCTCCCTTTTCCCCCTCCCTAAGCTGAGCCTCCCTCCAGGGACCCCAGATTTCTGGAACAAAGGAACTACCTAGGCTTAGCCTCCTCTGTCAACTCAGGCCCCAAACCCCAGCCATCCAGTCGTCAGTGAGGGACTCTGGGCCTCTCCACATAAGTCCCTTCACATAGAGCTCTACCATCCCCCAGATTACTTCTTCCTTTGCATTGGTCTTCCATGAAGAGGGGCTGGGGTCTAGGTCTTGGAGAAAGATGGCATTCTGACTGTGCTTCTGGGGCTGAGTCTGAGAAGGCAGTTGGAATCCTCAGCAGCGCTCAAAGCTGCCTGGGGTGAATCTGAGTGTCTTAGGTAGGGAGAGGGAGTAGTGGGGAGACGAGGAGGGGGGCTGCCCACCCAAGGCGGCGTAGAGCCCAGAGCCTTTTCCATTGCAGACACCCCATCTGTCTCCCACAGAAGGCTTGGGTTGGAGGAGGTGCCGAGGAGGGGGGTACAGAGGGTGAAACTGTACAGTCTGAAAGTGAGTACAATGGCAGTGAAGGTGCTGACTGGGGAGAAGGTGGAGGGTCAGCACGGGGAATCGGCAGGAAGAACTATAGGTCAGAGGTTGGGAATGGAGGTGGGGAGGGTAGGGGCACTGCATGCTACTCTCCCATATAGCTTTGTGTTTGATTTTGATTTAAAGTTCCCTACCCCACTGACCAGAGGGCAAAGAATCACACTTTTCTGGCTAACAAACTAATGATGTTCCTAAGCCCAGGGCCAGGCTGGATTCATGATGCTTCCCTCTTCCCAGCAGTCAGAACTTTGCCAAACCTTAAGATAATATTTTAGTTAAATTGGATGGCTTCCAAGGTGTTTTCTTTCACATATTACTTTAACTGATCCTGCTAAAGTCCAGGGAGGTAAACATTATTATTATTCATCTGTAAATAAAGCAACAAGGAGTTTCAAAGATTAAGTGAATAACTTGGATCACAGGAGAGTAAGGAGAGGGGACCGGAACCCAAGTCTCCTGACTCTACATGCAGCCATTAGGCTACTCTTGGGCCTTCCTTGCTCCTCATTCTTGTTGATTATTGTACCACCTCCACTGCCAGGTCAAGTCTGAAGTTTTCTAGTAGCTCAGACCTCCTTCCCTGAAAAACCCAGGCCTTGTTGAACACACATCGACACAGCACCCCCCTTTCTAAAGTCTAATCCAGACATTAGAAAACTGGACATCCCCAGAGGGATGAGCCTCCCATATACGGAAATATGAAAGCGCTCTAGACTGGAAGTGGTGAGGACGGAGGGACAGGGCAGGGTGTGGGGAGAGGAAAATGCCAGGCCAGGAAGCAGCTCTGTTGGCATCCATTCCAGGTCCTGAGTGGACCCTTGGGAATCCCTTTGGACATCCCCTCACCACATTCCAAATTCTAAATACCAGTTTTTTTCCTCTACCTATACTTAAGAGAATATGATTCCACAGCTTCCCTACCTACTCCAGTCTTTTCTCCAAGTCTTCCCTGTTTGGAAATTCTTCCTAGGGTGTAACTTTATAAGGCTGCAGCTTATTCCTTCTAAAACAGATGCCAAGGGAACCCAAGACAGGGCTTTGGCTATTAAATATAAATAGACAAGGGAGGGAAACTGAATACAGAGACAGATATTATATCTCTCAGTCTCTGCGAGTTATTAGGAAGAAGGCACTAGTGGTTGCTAAGCAACAGGTCTCCATAGAGGACAAGGCACCTAGAGGAAAAGCCTCCTTTGACTGAATATTGGGGTGAGAGAGTAGGGGAGGTGGGGGTCGAAGGGCTATAGACTGGCAGGCTGGGCTTCTGGGGAATGGTTGGTGTGTCCTCCAAGACCAGCCCTATTACCCAGGCCTTAGCAAACTCCGCCTTTATAGCCTTCAGGATTGGTGGAGGGAGGAAGGCCTCAGGCACTCCTCCCTTCCTGCCAGGAGGGAACCTGGTTTCCATAGCAACCCAGAAACAAACCTGGCCTTGTTTTGCTTATGGCTTCTCTGTAAACCCCTCAAGGAGCACCAGCTTTCATAGAGCCCCTTCTCTGACCCCCAACTTCTGATTTGAGGGGCAGGGCCCACAGAAAGATTAGGGGTGGGGATGCCACAAAGCTGGTACACTTGGCTCTAAAGTGACCTGTTAAGACTCTAAAGGGGGAGTGACTTTTAGGGGAAAGGACTTCCAGGTGTCCTCTGACCTCTGCACCTCCTAAGGGCTGAAAAAAGCAGGGGCAAGTGGTGGCATCAGAAGCAAATTCTGGGCCCAGGCTTCCTTTCTAAAGATCAGGTACAGGCTGGGGCTGGGGGTCAGGAAGAATGAGGAGGCAGGGTCTTTTTTTGCCCCTTGGCCGCCCAGACCCCCATCCTCCTAGACCTGAAGTCCTCTGTCATCAAGCCCCGAGAATGGAGATATAGAACATTAACGTATGTCAAGTATAAGTGAGTGGCACCGAGGGGCATAATCTGTTTTTCTAATATGACCACAAGCAGAGTGTTAGAAGAATTAGGCCGACAGCTGCTGGGTTCCCCCTCCCTTTCTACCCCCCCTCCTCGCTCTCCCTCTCCCTTGCTCCTCGGCGTTTGCACACACCAATGGCAGCCGAGCCCTGCTCGCGATTTCTCTTAATCTTCCTCCACCATCCTGCGCTCTTTCCGCAGGCGGTGCTGCGAAACCGGCAGAACTCCGCGTCACACCTTACTGCTCTCTGAGATTGCTCCACAGAGAGCTGAAGGAGATGGCAATTCGGCGCTGATGCCGGCTGGCAGCAGTTGGGAGAGGGGAAGGAGGAGAGAGGAGGAGGAAGGGAGGGGGGAAAAAGTTGGCACGGATACCAAGTTTTTCCCTAGAGAGACATGGTTTGCGGGGGGGGGGGGGGGCGGGAGGGGGTGGATGGGGAACCGAGGGCCGGGCAGAAGCTTCCTCTGATTTGTTTACCAAATAGGAAAAGGAGAAATAGGGGGGGGCGGTAGAGAAGAAGGGAGAAAATGACATAGAGAAAAGGAAACGAGGAAAAAGAGGCAGAGGGAGAGCGACAGAGACAGACAGATGGAATTAAAGTTCTCTCAGACATTCACATGTAGGTATCCTTAGCACACCTCACTCATGACCCTCTAAAGATCACACCACCCAGTGGGGGTTCCCAGCCCCCACTCTCTCTCTCCTTCTCTCTCCGCCAGCCAACCTGGAAGTCAAATAGGCGGAGGCATGTTGTGTGTAGTGGTGCAAGTGTGTGTGTGTGTGTGTGTGTGTGTGTGTGTGTGTGTGTGTGTGTGTACGCCTGTATGTTGTCTCTGTTTTGGATCGCAGTAGAATGCAGTATGTAAATGAGATGGTTATTACCGCAATGTTCATCAAGCTGAGCCGAGAAGACATTAATAGCCTGATGAATATGCATGTGAATTTGTTAATTAAGTTAATTATTCTGCTGAAAATGCATTCGTCTTCCAAGGACATTTTCCCAATGATTTTTACATGCTCTAGCCATTAGTCATGCTATATTTTATCAGGGAAATGAGTTTGCTTAAGTTGTAAAAAAAAAAAAGAGAGAGAGAGAGAGCAAGAAGAGAAATAGAGAAAGGAAGAGGGAAAAAGTGAAAGGGGAAAATGTGTTGAAGTTGAGAGTCAGAAGGCATCTGAGGCCAGCCTGAAGTTTGAGGCCCAGCTGGGCTTTTGAAGCCTGCCCTCGATTTTTATGGGTATCTCACTCTACAATTTTTGCCCTTTTTTTGATGACAAACTTTTTTTTTCCAGTGCCAAATTTCCAACACATTAATTAATTGTTGTAGCCAATTAACTGTAGTTGTGCAAATGAGTTTAGCACTAATTACCATGCAGTGCCTGTAATCACATAAAAAACTTGCTGAGAGAGAGAGAGAGAGAGAGGGAAAGGAGGAATGGGAAGGGAGTGGTGGCAGGAGAGGAGGGTACCTGGAGTAGAGGGGCAGCCAAGGGAAGGGAAGAAGCAGGGGTCCTGAAGTGTCCTGATAAGGCGCCATCTTGGCTTCAAGGGCAGGTAGCTATCTCCACATTCAGGACGTCTGACAATCAGGAAATCTCAGAGAGGATAAGAGCCAGTAAATAGTGGTCTCCTTTTGTCTAAGAACTTCCACCCAGGGAATTTCCTGGTGGTCCAGTGGTTAGGACTCCATGCTTTCACAAACAAGGGCCCCAGTTCAATCCCTGGTCAGGAAACTAAGATCCTGCAAGCCCCTAGGCACAGCAGAAAAAAACACAAAACAAAAAACTTCCACCCAAAAAAGAGGCTTAGAATGGATATCTCTGGTTGCTTCAACAATGCAAAGTACTCCCTATACATTCTGAAGCCCTCAGTGTTTATCCCCCATGGCTGGAATTACTGGATAAGGATGGAGGGCACCACTGGAAGAAGATGTGCCATTTCTGATGGGCCATGGAAGATGGAGAGGAGTGATATGCGCTCTCAGCCTGGTTCTGGAGCTTTAAGTAGACAGGGAAAGTTGTTATAAGTCCACCACAGCTACTAGAATAGGCCAAGGGAGCAATGGTAACATCAACTGTAAAAAATCCAGTTCCAGCAGGAGGTGGGAAGAGGCAGCGTTTGGGCTGACTCTAGGTTTCCACCTGTCAGCTTCTACCAGCGCCCAGAGGCTGAGGGATAGACCAAATGATTTTTCTAGCTCCTTCTGACTTAGCTGTCCATGATTTGGAGAGAAAGAGCAGTGGTAGAGTGAGGACTAAGTGTGAACTGGCATTTTTTCTTTTTTTTAAGCAGATAAAGGCTTGTTTTTTATTGAATGAGTAATCTGTGTAATTGCCGAGGCCACTATGAGAGAGAAGAGGGAGAGAACTTTATTTCTTGGTCTCTTCCTCCTTGGACAGAGTCTTGACGATTTCCTCCTTCTTGGCCTGGAGCCGCGCCTCACAGCACTTGCGGGCTTCCTTGGACTTAGACCTGCGGGCCTCAGCCTGGTCCCTGGGTAATGGAAGAGAGAAGACGGGTGAGCTGCTGGGGACACCAAGAGCTCCTGCTTCAACTAGCCAATAAGTCCCCACACTACCCTGACATTGATGGTAGGTGGTATGTGGGCATGTACAGGACAGAGCAGCATATACCTCTAATACAACAACTGTATTCTGGACAGACTGCATGTAAGTCAAGATTAGACATCAGCACGTTTTAAATGTCTCAGAACTTGCCCCTGTGACAGACACCAATTCCTAAAGAAACTTATGCCAGAAGCTTCTTGCGAGCCTTGTCTGCCTCCAGCTTGTGGATACGTTCCATAAGAATCCACTTGTTTTTGAACACATTACCCTTCACTTTCAGGTACAGGCTGTGATCACGTGGCGGTCAATCTTCTTAGAGTCACAGTATTTTCTGAGCAGCGGGCGCAGAATTCTCATCCTCCTCAACCAGGTTACCTTCTCGGGCATTCGAGCATTGGTAGCACCCTTTCTCTTACCTATGCCCATGTGCCTGCCCTTCCGGCGGGCCAAGGTGTATTTCCAGCATCAAGCCCAGGAATGGACTGTCACAGGCTTCCAGATGATCAGGCCATCTTTGATCAGCTTCCGGATCTGCTGATGGGAGTTGGCATTGGTAATTTCATTAGTCTCATTGGGGTCCAACCAGACCTTCTTTTTGCCACAGCAGAGGACACTGAAGCCAAGCCTTTTCTGAAGGCTGAGCATATACTCATGCCTGCGGCCGCAGCAGCAAAAAAGTGAACTACCATTTTTGATTCCACTTTGCTTTCCCTGAACCATGTCCCAGACACTGAGCCGGCCCAAGGTGTGTGTGTGTGTGTGTGTGTGTGTGTGTGTGTGTGTGTAAATGACCTATAGTTCCCCACCACACTAAAAGAAAATTAAAATGCTATTTCTCCCTTACTGCCCCCCGCCCCAGAATAGAGAGCTCACTTGTCATGGGACTCAACTTCCTCAGACCTCAACAGAGATACACTCAACTTCACATTTCCAAGGAGACCCTTGACCATTTATGCTCTGATAGACACCCAAAGGCTGAGTCCTCCCTTTCCTATTCTAGGTCCCAGGTCTGTGGGCAGATTGCTCATCGGCTCCATCCACTTCAGTCTTGAAGCAGCAAAGGGGAAACAATTTGAAGGGCATAAGCCGTATTGCCCCCTGCTTCATGACACTGATCTTCTAACCTATGAACCAAAGTTAGCTGTGAGGACCTGAAGTGACCCAGGCTGCTCCAGTGCTCTTCCTGCCTCTGACATCTCTCTTCCGGTTCTGCCTACACCCTCTTCCCAGCAACCTTCGTCAAGGTCTGAGAAAGCCTGGTGTACTAGAAAGAGCCCTACTGTCTTGAGTTCCAAGCTCTTCTTTGCTGTTTAACAGCATGTGATCGTGGGAAAATCATTTGCGATAAGCCTCAATTTTCCCCGTCTAGGAAATGGAAATAATAATAGGTGCCATGCCTGAAGGGTGAAGAAACTTAATAATTGTGATTATAAAACAACACTCAGGACACCAAGTAAAACAGGCTCTTTCACTAATTGCTAGTGAGTACAAAGTGGGATCACAAAGTGTTCCTTTTATAAAAAAATATTTTAATTTTATTGGCGTATACTTGACTTACAATGTTGTGTACAAAGTGTTCTTTAACAGGTGAATGGTTAAACTGCAGTACATCCATAGCATGAAATAAATAAAAGAAACAAACTACTGATACATTAAAAAACTTGGATGGATTTCCAGAGAAATATGCTGAGTGAAAAAATCCAATCCTAAAAAGTTACATAGTGTATGACTCCATTTTTCGAAAGAAAAAAGTTTAGAAGTGGAGGATAGATTAGTGGTTGCCAAGGGTTAAGAAGGGGGTGACGTAGGCGTGATTATAAAAGAGCAACGTGAAGAATCCTTGTGGTGTTGGGACTGTTCAGTATCTTGACTGTAGTGGCAGATGTAAGAATTTACACAGGTAACAATATTGCATAGAACTTAATATACACACATACACAGGTAAAACTGGGGAAATATGGATCGAACTAATGTCAGTATTCTGGTTGTGATGTCATACTATAGTTTTACAAAATGTTACTACTGGGTAAATGTGGGCAAAATGTACAAGGGATCTCTCTGTATTATTCTCTCTGTATTATTTCTTACAACTGCATGTGAATCTACAATTATCTCAATTTTTTTTTTTTTTTTTTTGCGGTACGCGGGCCTCTCAC
>NW_006791954.1:4122424-4147526 GCF_000442215.2 Lipotes vexillifer | reverse complement strand
CCTGCGTCCCCTGCATCGGCAGGCGGACTCTCAACCACTGCGCCACCAGGGAAGCCCTAATTACCTCAATTTTTAAAAAAGGATATGATAGATTATTAATGTTTCTGCTGGGTTTAGGGGAAAGAAGGGGCTGCCCGTGTGTTTCCATTGAAGAATTCCAAAGAGGAAGATTAAAAAATATTATTCTTATTATGGTACATCAATAAAGTGATCATACCTATGGGGAGGGGGGATATTTGTATCTGTTGACCCAATAATTTCACTTCTTGGAATTTACTATAAAAAAATGCATAAAGTTTTAGGATAGGATGTACATCATGGTATTATTTATAACAGTAAATATGTCTAAATGATTAAAATAGTGGATGAGCTTTATACATCATAGCATATCTAGGTGATGAAATACTCTATAGACTTTAAACATACTTTAAAAAAAACATACACTGAGCACAATGCCTGGCAGTCAATAAATGGTAGTTCACTTTACTGGGATGTTCTAGGTATTAAAAGAGCTAATGTAGGTAAATGCACTTGAAAAACTGTAAAGTGCTTGGCAAGTGCTCTGTGTTGCTATCTTTTGTTTTTTTCCTTTTTTGGCTGCGCCATGTGGCATGTAGGATCCTAGTTCTCTGACCAGGGATCAAACCTATGCCCCCTGCAGTGGAAGCGCAGAGTCCTAACCACTGGACAGCCAGGGAATTCCTCTGTGTTGCTATCTTAATGGCTGTCTCTCCCAGCTCCATCCTAGATGAAGCTGTACTTCCAGGCAGAACACTACCTAAGGAACTCCTAGCTGGAGGCATGGGAATGGGGAAACTGACTTCTTTGGGAGTATGAGTCAAAGGATTGGGGCTACTTCCATTCCAGGAGACCGCCACCCCCTGCTCCAAATCGTCAATAAAACTATGGACATTCTCCCCAGCACACGCACATACTCACATTTGGCCTATAATTCCAGGGGACTCATAGAGTCTTTGACATGGCGTCAGCCCTGATGATTCCATAAAATTAATAGACTCTATTGTATCAACCACTGTTGACTGAGCACCTACTCAGTAACAGGCACTGTCCTAGGTACTTTACATACATTATTTCACTAAATTCTCTTCACCACCTTAAAAGGCTGTTTATCTGCATTTCATAGACAAGGACACTAGGGCTAAAAGAGGTTAAGCGACTTACCTAGGTGGCACAGCTCGTAAATGGCAGCACTGGCATTACACTCTAACCACCACACATACTACGTTTAGAAGAAATGAGGAGGAAACTGCACTGAGGCCCACATCTGGAGGAGCCCCAGAAAAATACCCTTTGTTCTTCCAATGCCCCTTGGGTGGACACAGACTTAAACTCATACCAGGCAAAAGAAAAATCTCTAAAGAGAAGTAGGTCCATTCTGAAGTCTTATATCCCATGAGTAAGTTTTTCCATGTGTCTAACCTCTATCCTTTCTGCTAAAATCCAATCCCTTTCCCTCTCTTGTTTCCAGTGGGGATGGTGAATATATGACATGGTGCCCCTCCATGAAAGGTCCTGAGTCAGGAGGGGATCAAGGAATTTCTCTTTCCCCAGGACTACTGAGGCCTCAGTTCCCTTGGTCTCTTGGATCTTCCTCAAGGTATCAAACCAAAAGATGAGCAGCAGAAAATGGACCAGGAAGAAAAGCAGAGAGAGTAGCCTACCCAGACCAAGGAGACCAGCTTGGAGGATGGCCTGGGACTCTTTCAGGACCTAAGTCCCGGGCTCAGGGTGGCGTTAAGGTGGTCAGTTTTCCCCACCAGGCTCAGCAGCCAGCTTCATGTTTCATGTTTGACATCTATCCAGCTGTGGAGGTCTGGCCAGCATCCCTCATGCCAGAGCCTCTTGTTTGTCGCAATGTGACATCGCTATAGAAAGGAGGGATCTGGGGGTTCTGCCACTCCGCATTTATTCCTCCCGTCTCAACACTACCTTGCTGTACTTGCTCAGGACCAGCCAGACTAAAGGGAGGAGCTTAGAGAATAATCTGAGGAAAAAGAATAATCTTATGAGGAGGAGCCTGGGATCCCAAGACTAGGTCCAAAGCGCTTTTCTCTCAACATGAGAGCCAGGAGGGAAACTGGGGCCTGAGTCTAGACATAGAGTGGGAACAAGAGGTGTCTTCCCTCCCTCCATCCTTCCTTCCCTCCTCCACGCACTATTCTACCCTGCCAGGGTCTAAGCATGCTCACAGCTCACTTTGGCTTCCCTTGGCCCATCTACCTTATGGACAGGAGAGAGTTAAAGGCATGGTATGGGCAAGCTATAAATTTCCCATCAGTGTGGGGAGAGGAGGACTGTTGGCAGGGAGGGGGTTGGGCTGGGGGGGGAGGGGGAGCTGGGAAAAAGCCAGGAGGTTGTCTCTAGGTAACAATAAACACCGCAAGCAAGGAGCAGCTGTTACACTTACTCTCTCTGCATCACAATGCTGAAATAACACTAATAAACCAGTGTGCCCAACACACAGGCATATACACATTTAGGGCCAAGCCCCACTGTACCCCTAGGGCTGCCCTTTGCTCCAGGTCAGGGGCCTTGGTGCCAGTGGACGTACCTGTCTTGGCCTGGCTATACTTATGTGGAGGATGAGGACTGGTGAGTCAGTCTCAGAGCCAGAGTGGCATTCTCAGAGGAAGGGGGTGATTCCAGGTTCAGATCCTGATGGCATTCACTGGTAGGAAGAGGTCAAATGGGGTAACTCTTGGCTGGGAGTTGGGAGGAGGGGAGGAGAGTGAGAAAGAGGTAGGGAACAGACAACTACTTACCATGTCTTCTCAGATTGGAGGGCATGGGGTAGCCAGGAGTGGAGTCAGCTGAAGGGAGGTGGGAGAAAAGGGGGACTGAGGAGAAGGTTTAAGAGGAGGAGCACGTGGTACTGAGGAGTGATCCTTGTATCTCCTGGGGCTGAACTCCCTACACCTGCCTACACCCCACCTGGTGCACCCAGGCTCCCCCTCAGCACCACTTTTATACCAGAGCCAGGTGATATGTCAGTTCAGTTCAGTTCAGGATTGGGCTTTATTATGGGTGTTCCAGCAGGGGCCCCTGGGCTCCTGATCCTGCCAGGGAGAGCTGGGGGAGTGGAGCTGATCCCATCTCCCTACACGAAGAGCAGCTGGTCTGTCCCTTCCTCCAATCAAAACTGTCTCTGGATCCCCAGGAGCATCCCACAGAGGGCCCCTCATCCCAGCTGGACAGCAGAGCCGTCATCGGTGAAAGGAATAGAAATAGGCAAATGGAAACTTAGGCTCTGTCAGAGAACTCCCCTCCTATTCTTCTCTGAGGTTAGAAGGAGGATATTTATTATGTGTCTGGATACACCGGTATCCGAGATCCCTATTTCCTTTTGCTGAAACAGGGAGGCCCTTGGGACTGTGGTCAGAAGCACAGCTGATTCTCCTGGTCCACTTTCTGGCCCTGTTCTGCTGATATGACCTCAAACACAGTAGTCTATCATCCCCCTGATTCAGAAAGTCAGGAGAAGATGCACATTGCCCACCTGACCTGTAAGGGAAGAGAAAATCAGCACCTTTGAAGATCATGGTTTCTGTTTCCAGTGAAAGAGTACTGAGACCAAGTAGTGGTAATCCTTCCAGGTTCTGGTCCTGTAATAGTACCTTTTTCTTTTCTTTTTTTTTTTTTTTTTTTGGTTTCTGTTTCCAGTGAAAGAGTACTGAGACCAAGTAGTGGTAATCCTTCCAGGTTCTGGTCCTGTAATAGTCCTTTTTTTTTTTTTTTTTTTTTTTTTTTTTTAATTTCTAAGTCGTGCGGTGTCAGCTGGGTACCCAGACCTCTGGGCAGGTAAGTGAGAGTAGGGAGGAGTAGCTGTGTCTGCCTGGAAAGCCCCTTTCCTGAAAGGTGCCTAGGAGCGCTGAGCTGCCTCAGCACAGAACCCTCTGTGCAGCCCATGGATACACTGCGGCAAGAGTAACTAGACTCTCCTACCCTTTCCTCACTGGGAAGCCTCTCCCTGGGAATGCTCAGCCTCCCTGCTATCTTCTCTCCCATTTCCCTCTCTTTTTTCTTAGCTGGGGCCTCTCCTTGCCCCACAAGCCAGATGAGAGACCTCTATCCAGAGCTCAGAGTGGAGGAGAAATGGGGTAAAAGAGAGCTCTAACAACAGGCCTGGACCCCCTTCCCTTCTGTTGTTTTCATGAGCCACCCCTGTTGCTATGAGCCACCAGAACCTTGAATTCAGATGAGCTGCCAGCAGCCTTCTCCCTCCCCACAGCCGCTCCAGCCAGGAAGATACGCACCTAAAGGGCCCCAGAGCCCACTGTCTTCCTACTCGCAGGGCCACAGCCCCCTCCTGCATCCCTAGGAATCTGCACCACAGACACACTGGGATGAGTTAGAAAGAAGTGCGACAGACCCCACCATGTGCTCTGTGCTACAGCAGAGGGCCAGCTGCCTGTACAGCAGAGCAGGATCACCAGCCAGGAGAGCCTTGTTGGCATGTTAGAGGGGGCAGGGGAGGGGATGGGGTAAGAAGGCTGTTTCAGGAGCACACATCTCCTCCTGGCCCCCTCTCTGGGCACTGTTTCTTCTCCTTGGCTTCTCTCCCTGGGTACTGATGGACATCATGGTGCTGCCACCTCTGAAATGTCTTCCTTCACTTCTTCCATGGCTTTGGGAGCTAGAGAGGGGATCTGCATGATAACCTTCGAGGTGTTGAGGTGGGAGGTTCAGACATCCAGCTCTCTCACCAACCAATGGGACACACTGAGGGAGAAGGAGGAAAGGAGTCCCATCAGAGTAAAAGCTAAACCCTGGGCCAGCAATGAGCTCTACAATTCCCTCTACTCTAGAGCGCAGGGGATTCTGGGTACCGCTACCTCTGCCTTCTACTTACTTCAAGTCTATCCCTCCTTCCCTGCAAAAGCTCAGGGTTTCTTCTGGATTCCAGAGTAGGCTCCAGGCTCTGACTCCAGGGCTGTAGATCTCATACCCTTGGCTAAACCTTGGGAGTATGAGGCAGGGCTGGTGGGGATTGAGGGGAGGGAGGTCTTGTTCCTTAGAGGAACATCAAGAATCTAGACTGAATGCTTTAAGGGCCTTTTAGCCCCTCCAATATACCTCTAATCTTGGGGTAGGGGTGGACAAGGGGTGAGAAAGAGGGCCTAGAGAAAGCCTGACACCTCCTCTCTTTCTTCACTGCGTGCTCCTCCTCTGCTGCTCTCTGTTTCAGAGGAGAAACAGCAGCTCTGTAAACAGGAGCCATCTAATAACCCCCCTGAACAATACTCAATATGAACGGCCTGCCTTATGTTATGCAGCCAGCCCCACAGGTGGGACCTACAGGTCTCAGTTTCCAAATTTCCCCTCTCTAACTTCTCTCCTCTTTCAGGCTTTTCCCCCATCTCCCCCCACAAGAGAATCTTCCTTTTCAACTCCCTGGCACAGTTTTCCTCCCCCTCCCCCACTTCTGCAGGCCCTTGGAAACAGGGGAGGAGCTAGATGGAGTCTATCCAGACTGTCCTGAGGCAATGCAAGGGGGCCCTTCTCATCTTGTTGGTAGTAGAAAAGGCAGAGAATTAGATAGCCAAGGAGATGACCCCGAGTGTCTAAGACAGGGCAGGGTGAGTCTGGGGGCACTTAGAGAGGTGCATCTTGCTCTTCCCTAGGGACTCTGGGGATATTAAATGGTGTACTAAGATAGAGGAGAAGACAATTCTGGGAGTAAAGGATAAGTGTTGGGGGTTTGGAGGGTGTGACAAAGTTTCTACCCATAGTGCTTTCCGCAACTTAGTCTCATGAAGCACAGAACAAAGAATGTTGAATTTTTTGAGGAAGGAAGGAGATGCCAGGAAATGCCATCTTTGGCAACTTGGTGGGCAAGCCACTTCTCTCCATCATTCTTTCTTAACTCTAGTGTCTGAATAGTGAAGGAGGTGGGGGTGGGAGATGGGGACAGCTGGAAATGTGCCCCTCTCTCCAGTGTGCACCAACACGGCATAGAGCCAGATGGGGCTTGACTAAGAGCTCTGGGCCATGGCACCGCGTGAATACAGGGGCGTTTCTGACCCAGCTTTCGGAGACTTGAGTTTTAATTCTGTCTCTCTTCTTGGCTTAGACATGGGACAAGACCACTCCTCGCTACATTTTTTGGAATAATTTTCTCTAGCAGCTTATACTGCAGCAGAGAAACTTATGATAAGATCTCAGAAAAAGCTCAATATTTAGTCACCATTGGGGGATTTATTTCTTGGTTAAGGAACTGGGGAAGTTAGTGTATTTCCTTCCCTGTGGACCTTTTAGAATATGGTAAAATCTCATGGGAGTGGGAGGTTCTGGGGGATCTGTCTACTTGGAAGCAAGGGAATGGATGAGATGACCTCTGGAACAGGCTGTACAAGGGAAATGTTCCCCCAGTAATGCACCCACCTGACTCCCCTGAGTTGCTTCCAAGACTTAAGAGCCAGAGACGCGAGACTCCAAGCAATAGAGAATAATATTCTGCCTACCATCTTCCCTTGACTTTCCTCCCCACACCCTACCTACTTACATTTCCCTGTGTTCCCAGGAACTCTCCAAATCCAGGAACAAAAGCAACTCCAGGGCAGGATTCAACTGATTTTCCTTCTCTGGGTCTCTGTTTTCACATCTGTAAAATGAATCGTTTGGCAAGATGAGCTCCAGGTTCTCTTCCTTGCAACAGTAATGGTCTATGATTCATACCCCAAAGACACCAGCCCTCATTTGCACGCTGTTTTGCATGTAATCTCCACGGCACTTATTTTATGTCTAAACACACAGAAATATCTCTGAACCCTGCCCTTCTCCTCCCTGTCACCACAGTCTCTGGTTCTACGGTCCCTAGTTCCTGTCCTCCCCTTCAAGGACCTCAAAGCTCTGTCCCCACCTTCCTTTCACAATTTTACAGCACTCAATGGGACGAGCTCAACCAAATAAAACCTCGGGAACAAGAAAACAGCCTTACCTAATATCCTGGCTGCAATTTTGGGGCCCCAAACTGAGTCAGCTGGTACAGTTCCATCCTTTTTGGAGGCCCTGGCCATTGGGGGGAAATCCCGGTACCTCTCCCCAGTGCCTCCCCTCCTCCTCCACCTTGCTATTCTCCATGCCAGAAAGCAAAGTGGCCAGTGATTGATGGGCCTGGGTTCCTGGTAACCGCACCCAGTGGCCCAATCCTCCTCCCTTACCCAATCCCTCCCCTGTCCCTATTCAGAGATCAGATTGTCTCATGTTGGTCCCTGAGGTCCCATTAATTAAAAATACATCCAATTAAATGGCAGGTGAAAACGTGCTATTGGAACTCTCCACCCCCCTGCCCCAGCTTGGTCCTCCCCACCCCCATTTTAAGGCTCAGCTGTGCTTTGAGCTGAGAAAAAAAGAGAGAGAGAGGAAGAAAGAGGGAGAGAGAAGAGGAAGACATAGAGGTGGGGGTATTCGGTGGGGGAGCTATTTGAACCTCTGCCAGGGTAGCATGTGCCAGCCTGGGAGGGTGGCACTGTGCCCTGGTGTCTAATTTCTGGAGGTGTGAGTAGGTTCAGTCAGCTGGGTACCCACTTCCATTTCCCTTAAAGGGGCAGAGGGAAGTCAAAGGGTGTGTCTAGCTATACTGCCCTCCTTCTGAGCTTGGTGAAGGAAGGAGTAGAGGTATAAATGGTAGAGGGCCCTTAAGAGGGGGTGTGATGTTCAGGGGTTGGGAGAATCTGAGGCTTCCATTCTTGGCATGTCCCTGCTCTTCCCTGAACTGCAAAGAGAGAAGATAACGAGAAGCTGTTTGGGACCCAGGTGGCAGGGCATGGCAGTGCTCCCAAGCCAGGCTGTACCTACCCCTGCCCACAGGAGAGCTGAGAAAAAAACAGAGGGATGAAGGAAGGAGCCATAATTTGGGTGGGAGCAGATGGGTCAAATAGGATAAAATATACAAGCATGTACATTTGTGTGGGCAGCACCTTATACGTAAGAGGATCTGGAGGGACTTGTCCTATTTGCCCTTTCTCTAGGCAAAAAGAAGCAGCAGTAGTGTGAAGTCACCTCAAACTGGCAGGCTGTGAGTAGGGCATCTCTGCTCCTCCACATTTATGGTGTCCCCAGCATTTTGTTAGGTAAGGCATCAGCCCCACCCTCCACCCCTCTAAAGCCCTCTGGCCCCAAGCAATGCAAAGCTAGTAGGCACTGAGAGATGTTGGGAGAGGAGCTAGGAAAAAAAGGGTGACTAAGGGTGGTACTCAGAATCCAGGCAGTAGTGGGAGTATCTGCCGACCAAGGGCCCCCGTCTGGCCTCCTTGGCAGCCTCAGTACCTCCTCACTTCACTTTAACGCTAATTGGAGATTTTAATCTGCACTGCTGTGCTGCTCCGGGTGCTGGGGGAGCGCCAGCTGTGCAGCAATTCCAGCAGCACCGACTGTTTAATCAAGCTGTCCTCCTGGGGAGGGGCCCTCGATCATGGGGGTAGGAGGGAGGAGGAGAACCTCTGTCATCTCCCTTAGCCTGTTCAGCCTGGAAGGGCTTCATGGAGACTGAGCGTCAAATTTGGGACACCTCATCCCCCTAAGGGCTCCACAGCCACTTGGATCCCTAGCAGAGACATTACACAGTACGGGGGCGGCATGAGGATCAAGGGTCAAAGCAGCCACCATCCCCATCCTGCTTTCTGAAACTATTGTCATCGCAGAGCCCCAGAGTGTCCTGGGTGTCCTCCAGCCATTCAGGTGGTAAACATCCTCCAGACCATCTTGAGCTCTGCAGGTTTGTGCTGGGGGAGGTGATGGGGGCACAGAAGACTGAACTTTACTAGTCTCTGAGTCTCTCTGAGAGAGTCCTCCCCCCAAAACTCTTTCCTAAGGGAGCTAGTCCTTCAAGAGCAACTTCTCTTAAAACAATTCTAAGAGATTTTTTTTTTTTCTCTCTGAAAAACCAGATACCTCCACCCTCTGGGCCAGAAAGAGACTGTCTTAGAGGCTGGGGACAGTGGGGTGGACAGCTGGAGCCTGCTACACCTTGAAGGAGAGAAATACATGTGCAAGGTGTTTTGTGACTAGAGCTAGGGGTCTTCCCAGGTTCAGCTGGGAATGTAGTGACATGTCAGTCCACTAGGGAAGAGCATTCAGGGTCTCAGGCCATTTTTAAGGAAGAAGAAGTGAAAGAACAACTAATTATTCTTCTGACTCCTTGGGCCCCTGGTCTCAGGCTCTCTGGGGGTGTTTCTGACCCCTATGTTGGAGAAGGATCGCAGTGTCCCCCCTCCCCTCACCCAAACTCTGTCTGCAGAGGGGCAGGAGTTTTAATTGGTCAGCAGTGCCCTCGTGTGGCAGAAACCAAGACTGCAGCCGCTCAAGTGGACCAGCAGCTTTGAGGGATCAGACATCCAGGTTGACAGAGAGGTAGGCAGGGTACCCCAGGTGCCCAAAGCTTATTTACTGCTCAGCCATTTCCAGAGACATTTCCTACTTTCTAACACCTACTCTATCCCTCCATCCATCCCATCCTAACTGCTTCACCTCCAACTCAAGGTATGTGCCTACCAGGGGAGGGAGCACCTTACCCAGACCTGGCACTTATTTAGGCCTGCTGCTTGTGCGGTCTGGATTGCAGGGGTGAGAGAGGCATTGCTGAGAGACGAGACCTAAGGTCAAAAGGGTAAGCTGATGTCAACTCCAGTGGCAGGAGAGGCTCTGGCACCCCTGCCAACTCCCTATAAGTGCCAGACAAGAGCTGCCACCCGAGCTCAAGACACAGCATTACCTATTGCTGGGTTCTTCCCTGTAGCAATCCATTCGCTACCCCCTGGAGAGGTCTGGGAATGAATACGGAGAGACTCTTAGAGTCTGAGATCCTTGTCCTCAGGAATGGACACCAGATAAAACCTTTCCCTCAAAGATTCAAGTATTCCCCAAGGATGCCAGGCCACTGGACAGAATGCACATGTGGACTTCAGGCTTTCAGCTCGAAGAGAAGGGTTGCCTGTCATTAGACTCTTCCCCTCCAGTGTCAAATACCATCCATTTACTGTTTACTGTTCCCCTCTTTCCACACGCACTAAATGGGGGAAATGGTTTTAAACTACAGAAAAGGGGGTGGAGAGTTAACATTAGGAAGGTCTCTCTAAAATTTAGGGCTGGAAGTCACCAAGGTGGAGAGCTGAGTCACAGAGGCCTTCCCCTCGTTGGAGATATTTAACAACAGAGAGAAACAGTCCCAGAGAGAAATATGACCCTGTTTAGGGTTGGTGGTTAGGGAGAGGAGCACACCTACCTGGCAGCAAGAAGGGTAGGGGTAGGCATAGTAGGTTGGTGACCTGCCCCGGTCTAGGCATTGAGGGTGGAAATAAGCAGGCTGGCAGACCTCTACTTCTCGTGTCTTTGCACAGTGTTTGGACTGCGGGGATCTCCCATCAAACCTGGAAATGATGTGGAGAAGCTGATGAGAGGTAGGAAGAAGGGATATCAATGCCCTACCCTCACACAAAAGAAAGAAAGAAGAAAGCAGGACTATGTGTACATATGAGGTGGTGGGTGAGTGGGGCAGGTGCTGTAGAGAGGCTGAGAGTAGCCAATATCAGCGTCACACTATTGAGGAATATTCATTAGCACAGCTGTGGCCACGAGAAAAGAACAGGAATGAAATGACCACCAATGCCAAGTGACAGGGTTACCCACTCCAGCCAGGAGGGAGGAATTGCTAATCAGAAGATAGAACACCATAATAGGGTCAAGTAAAAAGCTAAGGATCTCCCAAGGCAATAGAAATAAAAGCAAAAATAAACAAATGGGACGTAATCAAGCTTATAAGCTTTTGCACAGCAAAGGAAACTATAAACAAAACAAAGAGGCAGGCTATGGACTGGGAGAAAATATTTGCGAATGATGTCACCGATGAGGGCTTAATTTCCAAAATATACAAACAGCTCATACAACTCGATAATAAAAAATCAAAGTACCCAATGAAAAAATGGGCAGAAGACCTAAACAGACATTTCTCCAAAGAAGACATATAGATGGGCAGTAGACACGTGAAAAGATGCTCAACATCACTAAGTATCACCTCACACCAGTTAGAATGGGCATCATTAAAAAGTCTACAAATAACAAATGCTGGAGAGGGTGTGGAGAAAAGGGAACCCTCCCTACATTGTTGGTGGGAATGTAAATTGGTGTAGCCACTATGGAAAACAGTATGGAGGTTCTTTAAAAAACTAAAAATAGAACTACCATATGATCCAGCAATCCCACTACTGGGCATAATATATCCAGATAAAACTACAACTTGAAAAGATACATGCACCCCTATGTTCGTAGCAGCACTTTTTACAATAGCCAAGACATGGAAACAACCTAAATGTCCATCGATAGATGAATGGATAAAGATGTGGTACATATATACAATGGAATATTACTCAGCCATAAAAAAAGAATGAAATAATGCCATTTGCAGCTACATGGATAGACCTGGAGATTATCATATTAAGCAATGTAAGTCAGAAAGAGAAAGACAAATACCATAGGATATTACTTATATATGGAATCTAAAATATGACACAAATGAATTTATCTATGTAACAGAAACAGACTCCCAGACATAGAGAACAGACTTGTGGCTGCCAATGGGGAAGGGGGTTGGGGGGAGGGTTGGATTGGGAGTTTGGGACTAGCAGATGCAAACTATTATATAATATATAGAATGAATTAAACAACATCCTATTGCATAGCACAGGGAACTATGTTCAATATCCTGTAATAAACCATAATGGAAAAGAATTTAAAAAAAAAAAAAAAAGCTAAGGAAACTCCTCTGGAGATCTTTGGGTGTAAGAATTTCCCTGAGACTGTGTGTGTGTGTGTGTGTGTGTGTGTGTGTGTGTGTGTGTGTGTGTGTATTAATCCCTTACAAAAGCAGGCCAGTGGCCTCTGATTGGCTTAAGGTCCCTACCTGGCCTTAAAGTCTGTGAAAGAGACTGAATTTTGCAGGGGTCCGGATGTCAGGTAATTGACGGACATTACCAAATTCCTCAGGGGCCATCACTCCTACTGCTGCTGCCACCTGTAAAAGAAAATTACAGGTTATATTAGAAATGAGATAAGGGATTAGACACCAAAAAGGGTCTATGGGCTTTCACCCAGGGAGCATGGCCTTGGTAGGTAAAGTGATGGCGATGGTCACCACTCTTCTAATTCACAGAGCTGAGAAGGATTCTGGTGAACCTTAAATACGCTCCCAAAGTGAGTTGTAAGTGTTCTAAGATTCCTAGCTCCAGGGAACTAGCTCCCAGTCTGATAAAGTAAAAACCATGTTTCCTATACTTAAAAGTTAGGAATTCAACAGAAATAGAAGCTGTGAAACCCAGAATTATAAAGGGCAATGAAGGTTCAAGGCTAATGGAAAGTTAATGCAAGAAAGTGACTCAAAGGAGGGCATCTAGTTTTAGATCAGATAATCAGATTGTATTTGAAGCCTCTCTTGTCCAAAACAACTTCTTGAAGAAAGGCTCAGAGGCCAGAAAAAGGTCCTATGAGATAGAAAGGAGGTTTGTGGGACAGCAGAATTGATGCAATTTGGGCAGGTAGGTCTATACACTCCCTGTGTAGGGATTAATCTGCATGGGGACCAACTCCACATTCCTCCTGTGCTATCAACCAGGGTGTGATGGAGAAAACGTAAAGATATGTACTGGGATCTATTTGTCAACAGCAGTCAATACTCATTTTGCAACCTCCCTGCCCCTCTGACCCAGACCTATAACTCTTTCTATCTCTAAGCTGCCTTACTCCCTCCAAGACACTGCTTCCACTTTAGGAACTCGTGAGCATTCCCCTCCCTGCACGTCAGTGGCTCCCAGACTCATGCTCAGAAAATAAGCATTGGAAGGGACTGTAGAAACATCTGGGAGAGGTCCAAAGAGGAGAGGGGAGTCTCAGCACCAGAGTGAGATGACTTTAGAACCTGCTGTGCATGTCAGTCCATTGAGCACACTATTCAGGGCTTAGGTCATTGTGGAGCACACCACCTTCCTTCCACCCCAACAAAGGAGAAAACCAACCCAAAGCTAAATAACAGGGGGGAGGAGTACAGCCCCACCCCCATTTGCCTGTAATCTCAGAGAATATTTTATTTTACTCAGAGTTCTATAATCCCTTCTCTCATTCAGCAATTCCCCTTAGTTTCCCAGCAAGTGAGGTGTTTTCTTTCTCCTTTCCTTCTGATTTTATTTTTCAATATAGCTGTATTATAATGCAAAGGAGCCTGAGTTGAGCTTTAGGGTAAATTCCTCACAGTGCCTCTGAGGATCTTTTCCCTACTATCCAACCCCCAGAGATAGTTGGCAACGAGCTCCTCGAACTATGGTGTAACTCTGAGGCATCAGGATCTTTGGCTGTGGCTTGCCACTTGCTTCCCAATGAACCAGAGTTCTTGACTCTAAATAAAAATTACAGTTGTACAATTTGCATGTCCTTGAAAGATTAATCTTTGAGGTAAAAATATATAAAGCTTCTCAGTTTTTCTACTAATTTGTTTTAACCTAACTTTCCCCCTCAATCTGTCCTTCCCCCCTCAAAATCTCACAGCCCTGCCTTCCTTTCTGGAGGAAGCACGGGGCTGTCAGGAATTGATGCTCCTGGATTCTAATCTTGGCTGGCTGCCACTAACTCACTCTGAGACTGTGGACAAGGCATTTCCCTTCCCTAAGCCTCAGTTTCTTGCTCTGTAAACCGAGAAGTTGAATTAGGTGGTCTCTAGTTCCCTTTCTAGCTCTGGCCATCTATGATTCTATCAGGAAGAAGACACAAGTGTCCTTCCATCAGGAAGTGAGATATTCCTGCCCTTCACAACTTTCTCTCGGGGCCACTGCATAAAGAAGCTCCCCTGTAGATGCCTGCCTCTCTCATGCTGGCTTAAAGGGACAAACAACTGAGTTCCAGTAGGAGGCCAAACTCCTCTGATTATGAAGAAAAGATGTTAAAAAGGTGATCTAATTCTAACCTTGAATCTTGAAAGAAGATAGGAGAAAAGGCAGGAAAGAGTATGACAAGCATGCCCCCCTAACACACTGAGCACACTCACCCTAGGGAGCCCCGTATAACCAGTGACTGCTTAGCCAACACAATTGTGTGTGGATGGAAGAAGAAAAGCGAGGACATGTGTAAACACTTCAGGAGCATAGATGTAAATGTCCGATCAATGCATATACACTCACTCCTGTTCTCTCCTACTTAGGCCTATATGTGCCTTGTAAGAAGCTATAGTGGGAGGGGACACCACATCTCAGTCTTCTCCCTCCCCAAAGTCAGAAAGGAAGAGACAGTGAGACAGGAGATACTTGGCTTCCTATAAATTGTTTTGTCCTTCCTCACTGCTGCAATCAGAAGCTAAGGGCTCCCGCAGGTCTTGTTCTGATCTGCTGCAGGCAACGGAGGGTTTTTGAAACCGAGAGGACTTGGCTGCGGCCCCGTTTCAGCTGTCATTGGGGCTGGCTAATGGGCTCATTCGGGAAGACCCCCGCCTGCTGCACTAAAGAGTCCCCTGCCGACCCCTTCCCCAGTCCCAACCCAATTAATAAATGGGGGCTCCCACTTTATGGCTCTGGGAGCAGGAACGAGAGATACAAATGACCCCCAGGGAGGGAGAGAAAAAGCCCTTCCAAGAATCAAGCCAGAGAATTGTGCATCCACAGGCACATGCTGCCACAGGCTAGTCATATCCCATTTTCAAAGCATTAAAGGGGAAGAAACTGGCAAAAAAACCTGTATTTTCTTTCCCAGATCCAGAGTGGGATAGCATTCCTGAAGTCTGCGGGTACACCCCAGGAATAAACTCTCTTTCACTTGGTTCTCCAACCTGAAAAAGGCAGAGTGCAGGTGATCATCTGGGCACATAGCATGTGCTCAACTATTTTCCAGGGGCTGTGCCTCCTCCTAGACTCCGCAATAATGAACATAGACATATTCCATCAATTGGTTAATCAAGTAAACACTTTCTACTTATTAAAAACAAAGCAGCTACCTCTTTCCAAGTTCTCATCACCATCAACAGCATAAATACGTCCTGAGGTTATCATCTTCAGCCTATCTTTTATTCCTCGCCTCACATCCAAACTATCATCAGGTCTTGCTAATTCTACTGCCTCTTCTCTTTCTTCTCCTTCCCCTTGTCCTACTCTAGTCCTGGCTCTTGGGGCCTTACATCTGGTTAAGAACAATAATATCCTAGCAAGCTTGCCTGCTTCCATGACCTAGTATAGCTGCAAAAGGCCTCAACGTCATATTCATCTCATCATGCTCTGCTCTGTTACTGCTTACCAAATCAAATTCAAATTCCTCATTCAGGCCAACAAGATTGCTCCTCCAACTTCATTTCCTAATATTCCTTTCCCGTACTACCCTGACTACTCCACTCATAGCCCTCTGCACAAAACACATAAGCTTTCCATAAGTTTTCTCCCTCTGATCACCTTCCTCTCTTCTGTTTCATGTCCTCTATCCTCATTACCTTCGAGGAATCTTTTCTGGTTAACCCCAGTTTTTCTGATTACTTCTTTGCTTTGGTTCCTTCTGTACTATGTTACTATTTTATTTTATAACCTGCATTAATGTACTGACTTATAAATACCAATTTCCCTACTTCCCACCAGGTATAAGCCTCATGTCTCACTAGACCCAGAAGCTTCCTAAAGTTGGGACCCTCTCATAATCTTCCCCAGAAGTTGCCCTGTACTCAGGATATGATCCAGCTAATATTACTGCTCCCCACAGAAGCAGCCCTCATGGTATAATTCGGGATATCATATCAAACAACTACAAGAAATACAGTCTTATTCTCAATGTCAGTTTTCAGGCTGCCACCTACCCTTACCAACATTGAACATGACTTCAAAGTGTGTTGCAAAACAAAACAAAAACCTAAAAAAAAAAAAAAAATACAGTAACCATAGGATTTTATCTTCTTAATTCATAGTATATATACTATTTTTTTTAAGACCCCTTAGGACGAGAAGCCCCATTTTGTTCCCTATTTCTAAGATTAATCCTATGTTCTCAGGTCATGACCTGATTTTCTAGAATGCAAATCAATCCCAGAGGCAACAGTAATCTTGTTTCCTACCAGCCTTGTCTCTAGCCTGCCTCTGACCCGTCACAGTTTTGGGAGGTACCTAGGAATAGAGAAGTTATTCATGAGTCTCTCTCAACTACTTAGTACTTCCTTAGATTAACCTCACTCTCAAATGTTGACTCCACTTCCTCTAGTTTAGCCCTGTGTGCTTAGACAGGAAAAAATTTTCTGCCACCCCCCTTTATCTCCTACATATTGCTCAGGACAATAAGGATTTGCCTTTTATTCTTTCCATCCCTTGGCCTCAAGGTGCTTAATAATCCAGATAATAAAAGCAAAGGTACTATGGTACCTGACACATAGTAGGTTCCAGACAATGTTAGTTCCCCATTCTTTCCCTTCTTCCTCCCAACACTTTCTCAACCTTTTGGGGTCTGTTTTTTCACCGGCTAACGACGGCACTGAACTAGACAAACTAATGTCCTTTTGTAGCTCTAACATTCTGTGACTCTAATTCACATCTTCTGGTTTGTTTGCTCTTCTATGCATCATCCTCACTTGGGTCTAAAATGAAGGGGTGAGGAATAATTAGCTTCCAGGTTGACCTAAAACATACAAAACCACTTGCAGGAGAGTTTTAGAACTCCAGAAATACAAATAATTTTTAGCTTGATGCATCCCTATCATTTCCTTCTTATTCCTGAAATACTCTCTTGAACTACATAGATAGCAGTCCTAAGCAAAATGTCCTTGATATAAATTATTTGCTTAATATAATCTAGCTTCCCTTGTGAAACTGTCTGCAGAGCATCCCCCTGCTTAAGGGTTCCAGGCTCATCCTCCAACCATAAAGGTAACACTACTGTAATCAAGGGGACACTTTACTCTTTAATGGGGCTTCCTTGAAATGAATTGTGAACCTTTAAGGCAGTTATCCCCTTTCAGTACCCCAACAACAATTTTTCCTTCCATCCTCATATCTGTATCTCTTCTTTATAAGCAATGATACACTGTTTCTTTCTGCAGCCCCACCCCCAGACTCCTCTGGTTCTCCCTTCTTTCCCTTATTTCCATCTCCTTGTCATATTGCTTCATTTCATATGAGGCCTTTGGTCCCCTAACAGAAATTGCAAATACTGATACAAAGCCAAACCTAGAAGTTCCTGAATTTATAAAAGGGATCAGACTCCTAGGCTTTCTCTAGGTCTCTGAATTCAGCCTCCTTTCTCCAGGGCCAAAAGCATTCAAAATTGCGTTAGCCTTGGTAGAGAGGGCTATCTGTCTACAAGCTGATCCTCACCAAGGGTGTCCCTCATCAAACACAAGAGGAAGAAAGATCCTCTCCTTGAGACAACCCATCAGGCAGGCGCCTTCAACTAAAGACAAGACGCTCTCAAAGACCCAGGCTCTGCTCTTCACTTAGCTTTGCTACATTATAGCCTTTTTAAGGTTTCTCCATGTTGCCGGCGTCAGGGATGGTGTTTGGCTTGGATAAAATGTCCTTCATTCTTTTAGAACTATCAATATTATCTTTAGGTTACAACTATGCCAGAGCAAAACATCCCCAAATCCATCTATTTCCAGGTCCTAGGAAACATATGTCTAAATGAATTTACTTCACGGCTATACCCTCTCATTCCAGAGAAGTATGATGTGGCTTAGGGCTGCATATTGAGAAGGCTTGGCTAACTACCCACCTAGGGAGTATTAAAGACTAACTGCCTATCAGCCTCTTTCTCTCAGCCTTGGACTAGTAATTCTTGAGAGAGAGATATGAGAGCAACCCAGTGGTCCAGTGTTTTGGCAACCTAGTGATTAAATCACCAGGACATCAAAGCAACCCTCATCTGCTTTCTCAAGGATAGCAGGGCCCTCTTCTCATCAAGCTTTACTTCCTATAGACACCATCTGCAACCGAGCTTCGAAATGTTATCAGCAAAAGCCAAGTCTCAGGATATGAGGGAAGAGAATGAAGAAGCAAAGGTTAACCAGTTAAAGAATCTCTTGTACCCCACACAACATAAATTAAAAGCTCCTTTCATAGCTTTTAGCAATAAGAAAGTTATCTTACTTTCTCCTTCACCTCTCACCCCATTAAGTTGAGGATTTGGAATAGACATTTGTCTCCTGAATTGCTTCTCACTACCCTTCAAAACTACTAAGCAGCAATAACTCTAAATACCCTGCAGGGTTAATCAATCAATATTTCTGGCAGGACTAAAGCATGTGAGTTGGGTAGTGAGTTGGGAGAAGAGAGAAAAATAGGAAATGAAAGGAAGTGGGTGGACAGGAGATGGAGAGATAGCTGCACATGGTGAGGAGTGGCAGAGTACCACCAGTAATTCCTTTAGGTGTCATACCTCCCCAACTGGCTTGGAGTATACTCTCACTTGAGTATTCCTAAGGCTATATAGGAACACTAGAAATGCCACACCTGGACAGTAAAATTAACCAAAGTGTCCAGGAATGCTCACCTTTCCTCTCAGGACAACCAGAAGACTCAGCAGTTCCATTTCTCCCTTGGAATGTTTGAATATTTACTCACTTGAGGAACTCCCCACTTCGATTCCACCTAGCCGTTCAGGATGACTAAGTTGTGAACAAAGAAGTAACTCAATACCAAAAAAAAAAGTCAAGCTATTGGGCAGTCTTTAGTAACAATGTAAATCCCAGTTCAGCACAAAGAATATTAACTGTTAACTTCCTTGAGGCATTAACCTTACCACACAGTTAAGGATGCCTGTCTAGGAAAAGATAGTGCCCAAGAAATTTAGGTACTGAACAGTATGGTTTCTACTTAGAAATAGCCTTGAGTGTGATAGAGAAAAAAGTCCAGGTTAGTTAGGTCCTCAACTTTCAGGCCCAGAATTGAAGGCAGCCATTGCTATGAAGTGGAAACAATATTCTCTACTAGGTTGAAGTTCACACTCCTAGTCATGAATTTGCAGTACATAAAGATCAAAAACGAATTCCTTTTCTTTGGAGGGTAACAAGGAACACAGGACTCCAGGAATTGGAACAATCTTGAGCTCTCCATTCTCCTTCTGGGTAAAGACATGACAGCCCACAGGCAAGGAAACATCTTACTTAAACTGTGGGGATTCAAAAACAAGCTGGCAACCCTCATCATCACGTTTTTGAATTGGATTTCTTCCTAATTTCCTTGTTCTGGTGTACCCCTTAACCTTGTATGATTGCTTACCCCACTCACAACTTCCTGATACCTGTTCTCCCCTCTTCCTGTCTCCTGATGCTTTTTTTTTTTTTCTGTCCTCTGCCTACTTATGTCATAACTAGCAGGACTGTAGCACATATTACAAGGGAACATTTAGTCCCCAGCGTCCTAAACCATGAAAGGGAAGGGAAAGCAATTTTCTCCTCATGTGGAGACAGGAAAAGATTTTGGAAATAATAGGAATTTTACCCTTATAAATAACTTTGATTTACTTCCTGGATTGGCAATGTATCAGGTAATCTCAACAGAACTAGCAACACTAATCCATCCCCATGCTGGCCCTACTCAAGGTAACATAGGAACTGGCGTGAGGGTGAGAGTTTCTGATTTAAGAGACTATTTTTTTGGGGGGGTCTAAACAGCTTCTTACCAACTTCTCTTGATGACAGTTGAGCTCAAACCCACTTACCTCTCCTTTCAGGAGGAGTCAGGGTACATGAAGCTCAACTCTTTTGATGGCCTGGCACCATCATTACTTTCGTGCAACTGTTTTTTACTTTAGAAAATCACATCTTATGATTTCCCCCAATTCTTTATTCTCTAGCTCCTAGTCTAGTGTTTTGAAGCACCTCTTCAAATCCTTTTTTTTTTTTTTTTTTGGTAATTTATGAGTCTACAGAGATTCTAAGACAAAGAACCCCTAGGATAAAGTGGAGGAGAAATGCCCTTTATACATATAATTAGATCTGCTCAAAGGGTACAGATTAAGAAGTAAATGCAATGGAGCAAAAGTGGTATAGTAACAGGAAATATTTAATTTTCCAATCTCCACTTTCCATTTTTATAAACTGAAAGAAAAAATTTAATATATTACAAAATATCTATACATAGACAAGGTAAACCCGATGGGGGGCAAAAACAAGAGAGAGAAAGGAATACAGTGTCAGGAACCTAAATCAGGGAGAGAGGTGGCAACTGACACTTTTCTGATGCAGCATTCTCTCTCAAAACCTGCTGGTAACCATTTTAGTACTGTAACTATATATGCATATTCCACACACACACACACACACACACACACACACACACACACACACGTGGCTGGGTGATGTCTATGGCATAAGCTAACAGAAATCCTACTTACAAATTTGTGCTAACTGCCCTGCTTTTAAACATACAGATCTGATGTTTTCAAATCCTTATTGTTCCCATGGACAGTTGAAGGAAAAAAACTAAAGAAACTGGGTCAGGTAAATTTGTTTTCAAAACACAAAAATGATCATGGTCAAACCAGTTTTGCCTCTCATTCGTGAACAGAAATCAGACTTCTCATCTGTTCAAAATAATGTATTTAATGGACAATATCTCCCATGGTTCAGTAACTAAAACCAAAACCACTTTTGAATATAATTGGGTTTGTAATTTTCTAATAGCCAAGCAGAAATTCTGCCAAACCTGTACTTCATCACGTTTATAGATAACATAGCTGAAAAATTAGCAAATACCTTTTCTTCCTCCAGACAGATTACAGGTTATTTGTTTCTTTGTCCCTCCGCCTTTAGAAATAGTCCAAAATATTTTTTTTCTCCTTAAAGGTTAGACTCCCAAAATGGGGGTGGGGGTTGAGATGGGATCATACATACACAAACACACACACACACACACACACACATACTCATCCCCTTCCCTAGTAGTAGGGATGGAGGTGGGGTGGGGGTTGAGATGGGATCATACATACACAAACACACACACACACACACACACACATACTCATCCCCTTCCCTAGTAGTAGGGATGGGGGAATGGAGACTTAAGTATATTATTTAGAGTATTTGGCATAATTAAAAATAAGGGGTGGAGAGGGAAAAACACTATTGATGACTGCTGATAACCAAAATACAATTAAAATATATAGAGAATTTTATTCATATCTGATGGGAAACCAATTTTTCTCACTGGATACTTTTGAAAGTATCCCAGGCTTAAGTTCTTTAATCAAAAATGGGAGAGCAGGGCTCAATGACTCTAATTCAAATATTCTAAAATATAAAGGCCCATGTCTGAGGACTAAGAAGTCAACAGACAAAAGGTTCAGATGAACTTTAATGCAATTTACCAATAGCATGTCAGTGAGCCTAGCAAATCTAATTGGACACACTGGTATAAAAAGCCATCAATGCCAAAATGGCTAGAAGGTTCTCTTTTTAATCAATGTTTGGCCCTGAGGGCAAGGCCAGACCAAAACCCAGAGAATAATAAAGAAATGCACACACCGGATATCTGCCTATTTCAGTAACAGGGGAAAATAGTCTTCATGTAAGTATCAGAAGAGGGTTCTTCTTTCATTTCTTTAAAGTTTTTGTTGTTGTTGTTGTTGTTGTTTTATTTTTTAATTAATGCACCTCTCTCTTACAAGTAGTGTTTATTTTTTAATATAAGAACCTGGCATTGAAACATGAAACTTTACTTGAGGTCTGTAAACTATTCTCCAAGATGCTGAAACATATTTGCCTTTTCTTTGTAAAACGGGACTAACCTACGTTTCACAAAGGTCTAGGTCTGTGCAGATAATTTAAATGTTTGTTTTTAAAACACATTATATGCTGGTACTCACACAAAACTGGAAGCCAGAATGAGAAACCTCCCAGGTTATCCCACCCTGAAAGCCTTTCCCTCTTCCATTTTCTGTTTATAATAAGGCAAAATTCTTGCCATGAAGTCATAATTTAACCCCTTTTACCAAAACCAAAATCAAACCTCTCTGGAGGAAAATCCCTAAAAGAATTGGCAGGATATACATGCTGAGATGTGTATATGTCAATACTGTTCTTTCTTATGGTCTGCTCTTTTAAAATTATTTTTTTAAAAAAGGTCTCAGGTAGTGATACATCTTCAGAAAAATATCCACCCTAAACTAAGTTACATTTCCATGTATTTTCAGGATGTATTTTTTTCTCTTTGACAATATTACAATGCTCTGTTTCAAAGGTTTTTCTTGACATAAAAATATATGCGTAAACAATATGTATGCTAACTGATCTTAGTAGCCCTCCATGTATGGAGGCATCATCTCCTACCCTAGCTCAGCAGCAATGTCCTAGGCTGGTTGCATCTACAAATCAACTTCACCATCAGAACGTGGTTTTAAAAAAACCAAAAAACATTTTAGAATCGAAGATTTACAGAGAACAATATAGGAGTTTGAATTTCCTTTCCTTTATTTCAAAAAAAGTAAAGAATTATCCCAGGTTTTTGGGCATCTCAACAATTAATTTTTTCCAAACAAATGCCTCAAAAAAAAGAGAATACAGAGAGCGAGTGAGCGAAAGAAAAACTATAAAGATGGGGTAAAAAAGGTACGAGATGGGGTAAAGTCTACCTACTTGCCCAAGAATGCCACTTTCTACAACCTGCTTCATGTGCAGGGAGAGATAGGGCATGTCTTTTCTCAAAGTGGAGTAAACTTTAAGGACAAGCAATTTATTTGGAAAAAAGGTATGTTCAAGATGCTCAATGGGGTAAAAAAAGAGTTCACTTGAAAGCAAAAATGTGAGATGGTGGAGAGGAAGGAAACATTTATTTAAATCAGCCAGTCACTCTGTTTCCCTTATAGCAAAAGCCTAAGAGCAGCTCAAATTTTGTGAACACTATTCTCTTAAAAAAACAAAAACAAAAAACCCACAAAACTTTAAAAACCTAAAGAGAGCCTCTCCTGAACCATCTCAAAATTGAAACTGTTTCCTTTTTCTTCTGCTCAAGAAGTACAGGCAATGATCTAATTAAACATTTACTTTTCAATTTAATGACCCTCTCCGTATTCTCTACTTATATTTACTAGGTAGAGCTGAAGTAAATGTTCTGGCTATAGCCCATCCAGGGGGAACTGATGCCAACATCACTATTTTATAAGTCGCTTGCTAGTGGCAAGTGAGCAAGAAATACAACAGACAGCTTTGCAGTAGCCAAATGCAGATGATTACCTCGCTCTGGCAAATGATTTCATTAAAGGTTCAGAGGACTGGGTGGAAGGATGGATAGGGAAGGAATCTTTCAGGACTCTGAAGTCTCTGGGTTAGTAAGGAACTCCTCTCCCTCTTCCCCCTCTTGGAGGGACTCTTGTAGGCCCCCGATAGAGTTTTCCATAAGCAGAAGACTGAGCTGGGGCCCCCCAGTTAAGGCCTGCTCCTGAGCTGCTGGCCCCAGTGGTTCCTGGCCCCAGCTCCCCATAGTTTTGCAATTTGGTCTCTGCATGTACCACAGAGTTGCTGCTTCCCTCAGCCTTCAGGAATGGTTGCCCGACCACTGAGTGTAATGCTAAGGGGACCCTGGCAAAACGGAGGTCCTGGTCCCCTGGGAACTGCACTGACCCTGTGCCCTGGTAACTGCTAGACTCCCCAAGGTGGCTCACAGAGCCCGAGAAGGTCCTGTTCTTCACCAGGGTCTGGGCCAAGGATTCTGTCAAGGCTGGACCAGAGTGGCGTTCATCAGTGTCAGTGGCACTGAACCCTGTTTCAGGCCCATCATTGTTTCCATAAGTCCTGTTGGGATGGGGTCGGGTGGAGTAATCCATTGGTCTCAAGGCCTGGTGCTCATGTGGCAGGTGGCCAGGAGGCTCTGCTTCAGGCTGGGATAAAAGTTGCAGCAAGGCGGCTGTCACGGCTGGGTTCAACTCCTGGGGGGCGCTGGAAAGATCGCCTTCAACCAGAGGGGGTGGAGGTGGCGGCGGTGGAGGTCCGGGGGGCTCAGGGGGCCTCTTCTCTGGTGGAAGAATGTGAGGAGGACATGCTGTGGAAGGGTTACTTCTTTTAAACACCATCTTAAAAATCACATGTGACTATAAACACAAACACACAGACACACACAGACACACAGAGACACACACACACACACACACACACACACACACACACACACACACACACACACACACACACACACACACACACACACACACACACACACACACACTGCCCGACATAAACAAATATCAATACAAGTAACCAAATATATATAAAGAATAAAACCTTGGGATCAGGAAATCGCAATTTATAAATAAAATCAAGTGATTAAAAGTAAAACAGTTGCATTATGGATCTAACAGCTGGTGTAAAAAGATCATATATTTCAAATGATTGTCCTGATTTTTGTCTGAGATTTCCTCCATTTCCTTCCTTAAGGAATTGTTCTAATATGTAGGCTGTCGGTAGCCTCCCCGCCCCTTTTTTGCTGTTGGATCAAAACATTAATGAAAATTAGAAAGAAGGAAGATGAGAGGGAACAATACAAATGCTGTGGTCACATATCTAGGACATAATCTTGCTGTACAATAGGAGACCTTGTATGGACTTAGCTAACACATTTTACAGAACGTTTGATGATATAAGGTTAACACGTAAAACAGAACTAAAAGAATATACAGGAGAGGTGAAATAAAGTAAAAACCTTCCATTACCATCATGTATAAATTATACACTTGCTTCTCCCAACTTGAGTCCCTTTTCCCCATAATCACATTCTAAAGAATAGGATATTAACCACCATACTGTCATTCAGTTCCCTTTGTTACAGTAATTATAAAAAGTCACTATAGCAATGTCATGCAGAATGGGATGTTGATAAACATCTGTTTATCTTGGAGACAGTGACAAGAAACGAGTATTTAGAAATGTATTGAACTAATACTACACTCTGTCTTTCCAAAGATCTTACTAGAACCACTCCCTAAAGTTTCTGTCACCCACTGCTGGATTACTTTGCCTAACCATGGCAATCATTGTTTGATAATGAACTCCTGCCAAGGCAAGAGACTAGACATGTACAATGGCGTGAGTTTGAGGACACAAAACCAAGTACAATCAGAACTGTGACTTTAGAGAGTTGGGAGTCATCCTGCT
>NW_006791954.1:4091569-4122248 GCF_000442215.2 Lipotes vexillifer | reverse complement strand
TTGCTGAAGAAAAGACTTAAAGTTTTAGGATATCTTCCAAATGATTGATTTTTCTGTTCCCTATGGAAGCATATTTTTGAATGTCCATATAATCAATTCTTTATTATTATCTGAGATAGTGATATAAAGTCATTACTCAGGCAAGCCAAAAGTAGTTTTTATAGTTATCATTAGGTATTTGGGTTGTATATTTACCACAATTATATTTTGCAAAAACAATCAGGAAAGTAAGCATGCCCTTAGCGTGCAGATGAAAGTACTCTGAAAACACTACAAAACTGTTGAGCAGTAGGAGGATAAGGTCGGTGTGTAACATACAAGTAGGGTGACCAAGAGTCCTAATTTGCCTGGGACTGAGGGGGTTCCCAGGTTGCTAACTTTCAGTTTTAAAACCAGGACAGTACAGGGACAAGGTGGTCATCCTATATACAATACGCACCCAAGTTACTTGTTAACAGACTGGCTGGTTGACTAGGTGGTAGAGAAAACTGAATTAAAGGACAAAAGAATTAGCTACAGAAAACTCACAACTTGAAAAGTAGACATCCAGAAAAAGGAGAGCTAACTGGACTACAAACATCTATAGATTTCAGAGCTTTCTGCCGTGAACACTACATATCTCACTACATAAGAACATCAATCACAGTACCAGTTATTTTTTAAAGTATTTTTGGTCTGTACATGAAACGGAACACCAGTTTTTTTGGGTTTTTTTGTTTGTTTGTTTTTTTAATACTAAGGGCAAACAACTTTAAAAATGCCTAACTGCAAAAATGGACAAAGCTACACTTATTTTCTTCCATCTATACTACTTTTCATATTTGCCTTTTATGTAAATAGCCTAGTTGTGTTTCAACAGAACTAATTCTTGAGCTCACATTCTTTCACATGTATGAGAGGATGAAAACTATTTCAAAATAGCAAAGGCAGATGGATTGTAAAGAACTATTAAAGGTTAATAAAACATCTTAAGAGAATTAAAAGATCACATTAAAAAAACATACTGTTATAAGATTCAAAGTATTAACAATATTGCCAATCCTTAACAGCCTGTACCGATGGCGGGAGGGATTAATGAAATACACAAATAACTTAAAACTTCATTTTACTCATTAGATTTCAACCAAAACCCTTTCCCAACGAGTACAGAATAGCTAAACAGTAGCCAAAGTGATAGATTTTTACCTTCTCTGGCTAACTCAGTCTGCCCTCTGGTGGAAGTGCTAATGAACACTAAAATGGCCAAATGAGAGGTAGCAGGGGAGAAACAAGAACAGAGACATCGGAGAGACACCAACGGGATAATCCAAAAGTGACTGTAATCATTAGGAATGGCATTTCTACTCTCCTCTGAAAAGTAAATCCAACAATTTCTGGCCATGAGCCAGGCCTTAATTTTAGTTCAATTTCACCATTTGGCTGATAGCTTGTTGACTCAATTACTGGGTGAATTTCTTTCAATCACTATGCCATTGAACTTGAACAACTTCTTTCAGATATTTTGATTATAGCTGAATTTTTTTGGGGGGGTTGGGGGGATGGGTGGTGGTGCAAGGAAGGAAGGTATGAGAGATGAGACAAAAAGGCCTACTTTAATTCTAGATTTGCTTTCTCTGTTATTCCACGTCCTGGAGTCTCTTAAAAACAACTGGAATTGTTATGGCATAATAGCAAAGTGAATTAAGAAACATTAAAAAGAAACACATTAACAAAGTACAGGAATTCTAGTTCTGCCTCTGCCAATAATATGATTTCAGCAGTGGGACCATAGGCAGGCTTATTTAAACTTCCTGGATTACAGTTTCCCTATCTATAAAGTAAGGGGGTAATTTTATTTATGTTACCTTCTGTTTTTTTTTAACTTTACATATGATAAATAGTTTATATATTTGACCTTGTACTAGTGGAAATAAGGCATATATTCTCCATACCAACCCATAAGAAATGCGAATGCAACAGCCTAAAAGTTGAAGGTTAGTGTACCCCATCAGACCTTGTACATCTTCTCATCCCCCAATTCATGGGGTCTTCATGGACAGCAAAAATTTCCAAGGAGTTGGAATCACTTTCAGATAAGTAAAGATTTTGCAAGTAAAGACTGTGAGTCAGAATTCATTAGAAAATTTAAACTTCTTTTCCCTCTAATAAATTGTATGCTGTGGTCATGTGAGATCAAGGTATACATATTTCCTTTTTTCAGATTTTTTTTTTAATATAATGCTCAATTCCTAATCTGGGGTCCATTTAATTATCTCTTTCAGGAACACAGATATAAAGGAATCATTTTTATATGCTATTTTTTAGAAAGGAAATGTACTTTGTTAATTATCTACTTAAAAATCTGAAATTATTCTTCAGGAGATTAACAATGATATCTTATTAGGGCTTTCTTGACTATGTTTCTGGCGAGACTCTGGTATCTAGCATCCACTATACTAGAGTACAATTAACTATTTGTACAATCTGATAATGGTTTGTTTGGAAGGCAGATTTTCAAGTGCCAATACTAGCTGGCCACCACACACACAGTGGTTCAAGATGCATCACTAGCTACAGTTGTGGTTTCCTTGTGTGAGAACACAGGGACTTTACTTACCTACTTCCTAGGAAATGGAAAGATGGAAAAACAATCAGTATATGAAAGGTGCTTTAAGAAGCTTTGAGACTTAAATAAAAGAAGCTGGGCAAGAAATACATCACTTGGTGCTATGTTCTCCTGTAGACTAGGTGACAGAAAGACTGAAACCGAGGCCACTGATGTGAAAAAGAAAATGTTAAGAGATTTTTAAGAGGATCAACAGCACCTGAGCTCAATGAGATTCATGACCGGTCTGTTTACCTGCTGCCTCCTCCTGTGGCATTGTGGGAGTTCTTCGGGGCCCCTGTGGCCCACTGTTCTTGTCACTGTTGTTTTCCTCCAGGTTGCCTGCTGGCTCCTGGGTTTTCATTAGTTGACTCAAGAGAACTGCCAACATATTCTGCATGTCAGCTGGTGTGCTTGAAGCTTCAGGGGTTGTCTGTTCTGCGGAAGGTTGGACCACTGGGGCAGGGGGTGCCTCCTTCAAAGATTCCTCTGGGGCTGTGGGCTCTGAGTCCTGCTGGTGGGAAGTGGCTTCTGTTAGGGCACTGATGGATTGGTTCAGGGCCTCCAGCTGCTGCTGTATCTCTGGATTGGAGTGGATGTTAAGCAGCTGCGCCATTTGAGGAATACTCAGGTCAGTTTGGCTCTGGAGCAGGTTCAATAACACTGCCAATTCACTTTGATTCAACTGCTGTGTGATGTCACCGAGGCCTGTGGAGAGACAGTGGAGCCAATATAAGAGGATGAGGCAAGGCAAGGACCTTTGCCTTCTTCAATTGGCAATAGCAACTTACAATACCCAATGAATGAAGTTTCATTTTGAATGTCTCATTTTTCATGCCTCCAACTGTCATGACACATTTGTTATTCTTTATATTTTCACTTAAAAATCCAAGGACTAATTAAAACATCTCTGTACTGTGAGTAAAAGTGACTTCATTTTATCTATATTCTTCAAGGTCAGTGATTTTCAACCCTTACTGTACATCAGAATAGGAGAGGTTTTTTGTTTGTTTGTTTTTTTAATATCTTTATGAGAGTATAATTGCTTTACAATGAGAATAGGAGAGATTTTAAAATTCAGAAGCCTCAGGTCCCATCCCTAGAGATCTGGCAACTGTTTGGAGGTGTTTACATTTAAAGCTTTTTAGATGATTCTAATGTGCAGCCAGCATTGAAAACCACTGTTTTAAGTGGACAAGGAAGGAAAAATGAGCCAAGGAAGGAATAGCTGTAGTTCAGAAAAAATGGTTGCACCACAGGACAGCTACGTTGTTGTTTATAATAATTCATTATTACACAGTTTTTGATACATTTAGATCAAATAACAGGCTACAGAACTAACTACATTTAGCAATTGTGACTTAACATGATTAAATTCTAAGAAGGTCTTATCAAATCTAACATAAAACAGGGCTCCAATTATGTTAGGGAGCCATGGGTAATCTAATCTTAAATTAAAACACACACACACCCACAGGGCTTCCCCGGTGGCGCAGTGGTTGAGAGTCTGCCTGCCGATGCAGGGGACACGGGTTCGTGCCCTGGTCCGGGAAGATCCCACATGCCGCGGAGCGGCTGGGCCTGTGAGCCATGGCCACTGAGCCTGCGCGTCCAGAGCCTGTGCTCCGCAGCGGGAGAGGCCACAACAGTGAGAGGCCCGCGTACCACAAAAAACAAAACAAAACAAAAACACACACACACACACACACACACACACACCCTTGCACTTGACCTTCAAAATCTGCCAAGTGCTTAGTAAAAGCACAAAGGCTCTATCCCAGCACTGCCAGCACTGACCTATTGCATCCCCAGCCCCAGGCTCCACCCTGCCAGGAGCAGGCTGAGGTGGTGCTGGGCTGCTGTTCTTCACAGGCTCAGCACTTGTCCCTGAGATAGTTTCTTTTCGAGAGGCTTTGGGTGGAGGTGGCTCCTCTACCAAAACACCGCTTTGTCGCTGCCGTCGCCGTTTCTTACTCCATAATTCATGGCAATCCTGCCAGTGGGGGAGGCTGGAAAAAGACAAAAGAAATGTGTGTGGGAATGCAGTAGTGAGTGAATGGAGGAACAAGAGATTAAAATGGGAAGGCAGGGGCTTCCCTGGTGGCGCAGTGGTTAAGAATCCGCCTGCCTGGGCTTCCCTGGTGGTGCAGTGTGGGAGTCCGCCTGCCGATGCAGGTGACATGGGTTCGTGCCCCAGTCCGGGAAGATCCCACATGCCGCAGAGTGGCTGGGCCCATGAGCCATGGCTGCTGAGCCTGCGTGTCCGGAGCCTGTGCTCCGCAACGGGAGAGGCCACAACAGTGAGGCCCGCATACCGAAAAAAAAAAAAGAATCCGCCTGCCAATGCAGGGGACACGCTGGGTTCGATCCCTGGTCCGGGAAGATCCCACATGCCGTGAAGCAACTAAGCCCATGTGACACAACTACTGAGCCCGTGCTGTAGAACCCGCAAGCCACAACTACTGAAGTCCATGTGCCTAGAGCCTGTGCTCCGCAACAAGAGGAGCCACGACAATGAGCAGCCCACACACCGCAACAAAGAGTAGCCCCCGCTCCCCGCAACTAAAGAAAGCCTGCACACAGCAATGAAGACCCAACGCAGCCAAAAATAAATAAATAAATTTTTTAAAATAAATAAAATAAAATGGGAAGGCAAAGAGCAAGGGGAAATAGAAAGGATAAGGAAAATATAAAACTAACCGGAAAAGTTAGTAAACAGATAGTAGCAGTGTAAATAGAATCACGGCATATGGTAGTCTGAGAAACTAAAAATCCAAAAGCCCAAAGAATTTCTTTCTACAGTGAGAAATGAAGATCTTGCTAATACCACAGACACACTTGCTATATAAATGCCCATATTCCAGTCAAACAGTTAAGTTTTATAACTGTTCTTGCTTGGCGTAACAAAAATAAAGGAGACCTTTACTGGTCAAGTTTCAGTTGGGAATAAATAGAACAGAGGTGACTGCCTTGTTAATATCCACAAAAAGTCCAGGCAAGGTGGTAATTTAAATCTTGGAACCACATAAGAATATCATGATTAAATCACCTCTGTGTAAAATCGATTTATGTATCACTTGGTCTGTAAGGACCAAAAAACTGGTTCTTTCTTCTTTCTGCCCACTGAATTTCATGACTGGATATTTTCATTTGTGAGGTTTATTAGTATATTTTAACATATTTCCAGACTTTCCTATACTCAATAAATTCCAGTAAGTCAAACCTTACCACAATAAAGACTATCATAGCCAAAATTTCTCTGTAACAAGTTTCCAATTTTTACTAAAAAGCTTACATATTTCAATCACATTCAATGTATCAAAATTCAAACACAATAAATGAATTCGAACATTTCTTTGGATTATCAGGTTTGTAGATATTACCTGTTCGTGTACTAACATCTCATACATTTAAGATACACAGTATTTCTATAAGAAAGAAATGCCCAAAAAATCTGACATGAAAGCTATAATGCTGACAGTGAAAGTCAAAGATTTTTATCTATCAGAATGTGAGATGTGAGTGTAGAACCTCTGAGGATCTCATACAATACAGGAAATTAATAAGATTCTGATGGAAGAAAGACACATTCATAGACCATATTTTCTATATCAAAATTCAGGACATATGGCTTGATAGTGAGACAAACTATTTAAAATCAGGACTGTACTTGCATGTGTGGGATAACATGGTCACCGCAGATATAGGGAATTTAAAAAGATGAAATGGTTAAAAGCAAAAATTAGAAGGAATACTTTCAAAGAGGTTATATAGAGCAATATGCTGGGGATCCAGGGACAAAAGAAGATAGCATGAGTCCAGTTAGAACAAATATCATATCTAAATCTATTCCTTGTTTAAGAAAAAAACATAAAGCAATAAACTTCTTATGAACCATAATACTCAAGGACACCTCTCTATTTGGTCGGCCACTGCAGTTCCTTTTTTAAAAAACCTATTATTTTGAGTTTCTCATCTCCTGAAGCCTCGGGAAGGTTTAGGGTCACTACATGGCCACCAGCACTTACTCTGGAGGATCCATTTTGCTGAGCTCGACATCTTTAAGGAAGTCACTCTGTAGGGTCTGTTCAGCTGTACAGCGTTTGCTAGGATCTAACGTCAGCATGTGGTCCAGTAAATCAAGTGCTGCTGAAGGAATGCTGTGAAAAAAGAGAGAAACAATGAGTTCACAATGACCCCACAGTTCTTAAACCGGTAACCTTATGTCAAAGGTCTCTGAATTTCCAGCTCCATGTAAAACTATGGGAAGGGAATTGGAACCTGGCAAAACAAGCAAGCAGATTTACTTCCACAAAGGATTCAAGAAATGCAATAGTAATACAGGTAGAAACATAAAGCCAGCAGTTTTATTCTTTTTGTTTTAGGAAGATCAAAAGGACTATGAGAAAACTTGTATATCATTCAAAATAAAATGGTTTTCTATCAGCTAAAGCCTTCATATGAGAAAATTACAAAAGGGCTATGATAAAACTCATACTGCTCAAAAATAAAATGTTTTCCTATGGTGTGTTTTCATAATAAATTGGGACAGCACTAACTCCCTAGGACAGGAAAAAGTCAAGTCCAAACAACAGCCAAACATGGAAACTAGATGTACATATTTGTCAAACTCACAAAGAGAATTCTTCTCGTAGGCGCCTTCTATATTGCTTCTTCGGTTTCATTGTATTGAAGTAGGGCAGCTTGATAACATCAGGCCACACAGCTGGACAAGGGCTACCACAGAGTCGACTGAAAACAAAGCAAAAAGCAAGAACAAGGAAGTCAGTGAGTCAGCATCATAAATTCTGGAGATTCTAGAAGCAGAAATTATTACCTCCTCAGGTCTGGGGGATCTTGGCTTATTAAGTTAAAAGGCATGCAGAGAGATAAGACCTGACCACACTGCTTTAAGGACAGAAGGAACAGGACAGAAAGACTGGTTACACGACAGTGAAGAGAAAATATTGGCACAATAGTCCAAAATGATCCACAGATTTGGTTTTGTAAAACATGTTCTTAATCCTCCACATAGGTTTCAACTACCAATTTTGTTCTGTTCAGTTAATACTAATTTCAAAGAGCTGACCTGGTGCTATAATGTCCCTAAAAGGGAAAACTAGCAGAAGAGAGCCTAAGTCTAGAATTTTGATGGAAAACTGAATTTACTGCATAACACATGAGTTACACACCACCTTTAAAAAAAAGTCTACATTAGGGCTTCCCTGGTGGTGCAGTGGTTGAGAGTCCGCCTGCCGATACAGGGGACACGGGTTCGTGCCCGGGTCCAGGAAGATCCCACATGGCACGGAGTGGCTAGGCCCATGAGCCATGGCCGCCGCGCCTGTGCATCCAGAGCCTGTGCTCCACAATGGGAGAGGCCACAACAGTGAGAGGCCCGTGTACCGCAAAAAAAAAAAAAAAAAAAAGGTCTACATTAGCCTGTCGTATTCTTCCCCTTAATCTTATTGAAAAGAAATAAAACAAAACAGAAAACAAAACTCAAATTCCATCCCAACCCCAGACCTTCCCCAAATCCTCTATTACAGGCTCCCTTTTATAATTATCTGTTTACCTGATGCATCACTTACTAAACTCTGAGTTCTTTGAAGGCAGGGACCTATCTTATTTATCTCTGAATCCTAAAGTTTAACAGAGACAGGAATTTATTATAGAACAGGCTCAACGAATGTTTGCTGGATAAAGTTGATCTTAATGTAACCTAAGTAAGAATGCAACAGCTATCCTGAAAACAGCATGCTTTTATATGAAGAACTAATAAAAAAAAATGCAAAGAAAGACCTAAGAAGTAGGTGGAATACAACTTCTTTCCATATACAACCCGTGACAAAATATATAGTAAACCTGATTGAGTGAAGAGAAACTTACGTAGACATAAGGAGCATAAACTCACTTAGTGGAATGACTGAAAAGTGTTAGAAATTAGAGGATGAGATTACCTATCACCCCTGGGCACTCAGAGCACATGCACAGCTGTACCTGATCAGTTCTAGCTGAGCCAGTTCCAGATTGGCTTGAAAAATTGGCTTCTTTGTGAACAGTTCCCCAAGGATGCATCTAGAAAGAAAAAAAATGAGAGGTCAGAAGAGAAATCCCTGGAGCCTATTTAAAGTGTGTCTCAATAAACTTTTATAGCGTATCAGACTGTATCTGATATACTAAATAAGCCCAAAACTCAGGGTCTGAGTTTCATAAAAGAAAATATTTCTTGCAGTGAAAATAGTACAAAGGATTTAGATTTGCTGGTAGATCAAACTTTTGCCACCTATAAAGGACAGTCTATAAGCAGAAAAAAGGAGTCAAGAAGCCTTTTCTATCAATTCCACTGTAAATTTAGGAAATAACTAAACACTGAAAAACACACACTTCAATTTTACAAAGATGCTCAGCAGTTTCAATAAAAAGAATATTAGCCTTTTTCATTCATCTGCTCTACAGAATGTGCACTATGTACATGTACAGCCCTCTTGGCACTGTATTTGTAAAGAGAAGTTTATTGTTATCAGTCAGGATCAGTTTCAATAGGACTTTCAAACACATTATGCTTAAAAACTTTTACCATTTTGAAAAGGCCTTTCAAAACTATATTGACATATTTACACAGTCTCCAAGTATCTCTCCACAAATTACTTAATTACAAAAGGAAAACTGATAACTATTTAGTGTGGAAAAAAGACAACACCTTAACCAAGTGACCAAAATTAACATCATCAGTAAGAGGCAAACAGGGTTCATGTAAATACAAATGTAATACCTTAAAAAAAACACTTATGAAATAAAAAAGAATGAAATTCTGCCATTTGCAACAACATGGATGGACCTAGAGGGTATTATGCTTAGTGAAATAAGTCAGATAGAGAAAGACAAATACTGTATATTACCATTAATACGTAGAATCTAAAAAATAAAACGAATGAATATAACAAAACAGAAATAGACTCACAGATAGAAGGAAAAAACTAGTGGTTACGGGGAGAGGGACTTGGAGGTGGTCAAGATAGGGGTAGGGGATTAAGAGCTACAAACTACTATGTATAAAACAGATAAGCTACAAGGATACACTGTACAGTACAGGGTAGTCAATATTTTATAGTAACTTTAAATGAAACATAATGTACAAAAATTCTGAATCCCTATGTTGTACACCTGAAACTAATATTATAAATCAACTAAACTTAAAAAAGAACACTTATGGAATATTCCAGCCAAAATCAAAACCAAAAATAGGCTAAGGAACTGTTCCAGATTAAAGAATGAAAACTAAATGTAGTACATGATAATGGACTGGATCCTCTATCAGGTGAAGTATTGTTTCCAGGACATTATGAGGGGACCGACAAAATCAGAGTATGGAATGTAGGTTAAAGTACTCTATTAAATATATTGTATCAATGTTAAATTCCCTGTATTTGATAATTATACTGTGATTATAAGAGAATATCTTTGTTTTTAGGAAACGTACATTAAATATTAAGAGGGAAAGGAGCATGATACATAGAACTACTTTCAAATAGTTCTGGAAAACCATATATGGTATATATATATAAACACACATTCTATTCTATGTATATACTGTATGTTGTATTATATATAAGTACGTATATATAATACATATACATACCACATAATATATACATATGTGAATATAAGAAGAAATGTGGCAAGATGTTAAAAATTAGTGAATCTGGGCTTCCCTGGTGGCGCAGTGGTTGAAAGTCTGCCTGCCGATGCAGGGGACATGGGTTCGTGCCCCGGTCCGGGAAGATCCCACATGCCGCGGAGCGGCTAGGCCCGTGAGCCATGGCCGCTGAGCCTGTGCGTCTGGAGCCTGTGCTCCACAACGGGAGAGGCCACAACAGTGAGAGGCCCGCGTACCACACACACAAAAAAAATTAGTGAATCTAACACAAATGATCTCAAAATAATTAATGCTGAGTAAAAGATGCCATAGGGGCAGGGCTTCCCTGGTGGCGCAGTGGTTGAGAGTCCACCTGCCGATGCAGGGGACATGGGTTTGTGCCCTGGTCCGGGAAGATCCCACATGCCACGGAGCAGCTGGGCCCGTGAGCCATGGCCGCTGAGCCTGCGCGTCCGGAGCCTGTGCTCCGCAACAGGAGAGGCCACAATAGTGAGAGGCCTGCGTACTGGGGGGGAAAAAAAAAAGATGCCATAGGGAAAAAAGAGCATATATAGTATGATTCTGTTTACATAAAATTCTAGAAATGGAAATCAATCTAAAGTGATAGAGAGCAGACAGTGGTTGCCTGGGAATGGGATGGTATGGACAGTAAAGAGGGACTACAAAGGAGCACATGGAAAATTTTGGAGGTGACCTTGGTGATGGTTTCACTGGTGTATATAAATAATATGTCAAAACTTAAATTATACACTTTGAATATATGCAGTTTATTGTAAATCTCAATTGAAAGGTTAAAAAAATCAGTGAATCTGGATAAAGGTTATACTAAAGTTCTTTGTACTATTCTAGCATCTTTTCTATACATTTAAAATTATTTCAAAATAAATTTAAAACATGAAAAAAATTACACGAATACTCTATACTTTTTTGTGTGCCTGAAATTTTTTTTTTCAAAAAGTGGGGAAGAAAAAAGTGAACAACGAATCTCTTCTAACCTGTGCTCTGAAATGAGATTTACAAATATTCCCAAAACCAGTGTTTTCAGTCAGCCCTCCGTATCCATAGGTTCCTATCCACAGATTCAACCAACCATTGAAAATATTTAGAAAAAAAATTCCAGAAAGTTCCAAAAAGCAAAACTTAAATTTGCCACACTGGCAACTATTTACACAGCAATTACATGGTATTTACAACTATTTATGCAGCATTTACATTGTATTAGGTATTGTAAGTAATCAGAGATGATTGAGAGTATACTGGAGGATATGTGGGAGGGTGTGTGTAGGTTATATGCAAACACTATACCATTTAATATAACAGACTTGAGCATCCCTGCGTTTTGGATGCAGGGGGTCCCGGAACCAATCCTCTGGTGGATACAGAGGGACAACTGTATATAGTTTAACTTTGAAATTCTTTAGCTTGACAAAATTTGAGAAAGCAAACAAACCCAGCTTTTAAAGTTATTAGCACTTTTCTTTTAGTATTTGTTAACCTCAAATTCTTATTTCCAATATTCTCACAAACCTTATCCAAAGAAAGAAAAGTATAAGTAAAATTTAATTGTTTCTAATATTAACTGCCAAATCAAATTCCAAATACAGTGTTATCACAACATGTAAAATAAAATGGAAAAAGAACAAACCCAGATGAGTTTTCACACTCTAGGTATAATGTGTTATACTAGTCTTTCTGGTTTCTCCCCAGATTTTCAAACTGAACTGCTCCATCAATTAACTCTGTCAAGAACATCCCACAAAAATATCTTCAGACAGACTACCATGGATCACCAAAGCAGTAAGTGCACATCAAAAGTCAAGCAAAATCTCAATTCAATGAGTCACTGAGCTTTAAAGAAAGTATAATTTTCTATAATTTTAATTTCCAATTGTGTTTTATTTCAGTTTCCAGTCCTTTGGTGGGGAAGACATCATTATGTAATCAACACTTTGCTACTGCACTAATGTAGCAGGTTGCACAGAAATAGTACCAATAGAGCTATGAACTTTCCCTGTGCATCTTAATGGGGCATTAACTTTAGAGCCTAGTTGTGACAATTTAAATGCTAATACTGTTAGAGCAAATAGTCCAGAACACAAACACACCCAGCTTGAGTCAGTAAAATTTAACTAAAGCTTCATTTGAATTGGGTAGACTGCTACAGAAATTATGATCTTTCTCCATCACTCTTTTGAATTTTGAAATAAAAGCCCTATACTGCTCCTTTTAAAGAATGACATTAAGAGAAGAGAGAAAATGGAAAAAAGTGATACGTTCCACTGGGAAGTATGTGTGTCAGAATCCTAAAGTACGGAGGTCAAGGTCAGTGTGCATACATAAATCATACAGTGTAAGAAACAATTAACTAGGGGACTTCCCTGGTGGCGCAGTGGTTAAGAATCCGCCTGCCAATGCAGGGGACACAGGTTCGAGTCCTGGTCCGGGAAGATCCCACATGCCACGGAGTCACTAAGCCCATGTGCCACAACTACTAAGCCTGTGCTCTAGAGACCGCAATCCACAACTACTGAAGCCCATGTGCCTAGAGCCCATGCTCCACAACAAGAGAAGCCACCGCAACAAGAAGCCTGCGCACAGCAACAGAGCAGCCCCTGCTTGCCTCAACTAGAGAAAGCCCACGTGTAGCAACGAAGACCCAACGCAGCCAAAAATAAATTAATTAAATTTATATATTAAAAAAAAATGAAACAACTAACACAGCCCATTTAAATGTCTATGCCCCTAACATATAAATTGTGGCCTCTAAGTATCATTTTGTACTAAAAGGAACTAAGACTCCTTAGAGAAATGGCCAATTCCAGGTCTGTAGCAGGAAATGAACAGGATGAGCCTAGAACCAGAAAACAATGAAGCCTATCAAAGACTAATATGGTTGAGTCAAAAGGTCCCATGAATTAACCTGCATAAACGCCCACTGACCAAAGACCGGACAGTTTGAAGAGGAATAAAGGTGATAACTACAATGAATTAAAACATGTCAAATTTGTTTAAATCCATGAGTTCATAATGAAACTAAAAAACAAACCCCAAATAACTTCTCTTTGGTCATCTTTGGAGGATAATAGTAAGCCACCTCATTATTTTGAAAACTGGTAAATAAAATGAAGGAATTCAACCTTTAATTAAACCTTTTCAACTTTTTTTTTTTTTTGGCTGTGCCACGAAGGTTGTGGAATCTTAGTTCCCCTTCCAGGGATCAAACCGAGGCCCCCAGGAGTGAAAGTATGGGGTCCTAACCACTGCACCACCAGGGAATTCCCTAATTAAACCTTTTCTGTATCATTTGTACCCAAATAGATAAACTGTCTTTATTTCAAGAAAGAATAAAATGATTAGACTATCGTATCACAAAACAACCACAAATGGATTGATGGATGTGGATCATTAATAGCTAATAACATTTCAAAAAGAGACAATTACATATTATATAAAGTGGTGTGTGTATGTGTAAATCTGCTCCCATAGGGATGAATATTTTATTAGACATTGTTTAGAACTGCTTGTATAAGAGGATAATAAAAAGTAGACTAATTTGTAATGCATTTTTAAATTGTTTTTAAGTTCTCTACAGATAATGTATCCAGTTATTGCCTGTACTATGGGCAGAGGCTCCCACTGCTTCCTACCCCCAACTCTGATGTACAAGTGACTATGTAATCTGTCAGAAGTACTCAAAACCACCTGTAAAATAGTTTCAGGGTCAGTGGGTGTTGGGAATCAAACCTGAATTCACCTACAATTTACAGGAAATAAAAAAAATAGAGAACCATGCTAAAAGATCACCATGAGAATGCAACCAGCAAAGTCCAGATTATGGAAAACTCTGTAGGACAAATGACCCAGTTTCTTCTAAAAAACATTTTAAGAAGGGGGGAAAAAATCCTAAGAGAGATGTAGGGGGAATCTGTAATTAAAAGACTTGAGATAATCAATTACAATCTATGAGCCTTATTTGAATGTATTTGGATCCAAATTCAAAGTAAGCTTAAAAAACAAAAAAAGAAAATTGGGGAAATGTTAAAAAAAAATATTTGTCTGATGTTAAGAAATATTCAACAGATTTCTTTGAAATCTGGCTAAAAGTTGATCCCCATCCTTTTGAACTTAAAGAAGAGTGGCAAAAAGCCAAAGTAGAGATAAAACAGGATACAAATTCAACAGTATGTGAGTTACAAACAAAAGAAAAGGTGAAAAAAGCCTTACCCACAGCTCCAAACATCTATTGCTGGCGTATAACGCTCCTCTCCCAGCAGAAGTTCTGGAGGTCGGTACCACAGAGTAATGACTTTGTTTGTATAAGGGCGGCTGAAATGTAAAACATAACCATGACATAAATTTACAATGGCTACAACGGTTTCTGATGAAAAATACTTGTACAATTAAATGCAAATTAAAACAGCTGCCAACTGGAGACAGGATCATCAAAACAGCTCCATAGCAACCTAAGAGTTCAAAAGTAAACTGGACAGAAGGTGATGAAGAAATAACTTCCATTCCAATTTGGGTTGATTTATTTCAGTCTAAGGCAGATTCAAGAATTTAGATATAATTTACTGTCTAAAATCTAGGTGGTAACACATTTAGAAAATTAGGGAACTCTGAGAGTTATTGCAATTTGCAGAATACTAGCATATCCAAGAATGAAAAAGACTCTTTCCTATTTCCCACATGTAATTTTGTTGAATGACTCACCTCTCTTCAGAATTATAGAGCCGAGCAAGTCCAAAATCTGCTAGTTTGATTTGCCCACTGTAAAACAAAAATTAATTATTTTCATAAGTAACAGCAGCAGCCTCCAAATTACACCTAAAAAGTCAAGTGCTAATCTAGGAGTTAAAGGAATTACAAATATGAATTTTTAACCTCTGCTCTTTCAGTTCTACTCTTAATGGTCACTCTGCCAGATTAAGCCTCTTTTGAGGACTCCACTATACAAAGCCTTAGGGAGTTTTTTTTGGACTACTACTGTATTTTTGGATTTGACTCCTTAACTAAATATTTCTTTTATTTCTTGGCAAGCAACAGTGGCTAGAACCTGCTAGATTAAATACCTACTGTTGGGGGAAAAAGGAATGGGCTGTTTTAGATTAAGAGAGATTTAAGAGGCCTAACAACTAAATCCAATTCATAATCCTTGACTGATTCTAGTTTGAATAAACTAGCTATACAAAAGGCTTTTTTTTTGGCCACGCCACAGGGCATTCAGGATCTTAGTTCCCCAGCCAGGGATTGAACCTGGGCCCCAGCAGTAAAAGTGCCGAGTCCTAACCACTGGATCAAACGTAATGATATCTTTAATTTACTTTAAAATACGTCAGGCAGAAAAATAAAAAGGGAGCAAATATAGCAAAATGTTAATTGTATATGTATTATTAATTATATTAGTGTCTCAACTTTTTCTTTTTTTTTTTCAACTTTTTCTTATAATTTGACATTTTTCATAACAAAAAGTAAACTGCAACAATTCTGTGGGTATAACCGATTTTTCAAACAGAGAACATACCTTTGATCTGAACAAACAATTTTTATGATGAACAAGGCCCCCTTCTACCAACAAACTGCCATCACTTCCTATACCATAAAGATACACAATTATGACTTTAGAGGGGTTCTCAAACGTTAATATGAAATGAGAATCACCTGGAAAGCTTGTTAAATGTTTTCTGGGCCCCATTCCCAGAGATGCTGATTCAGTAGGTCATGGTCCATGAATGTGCATTTCCAACAAGCCCACAGGTGATGCCAATGGTGCTAACCCGAGAACCACACTTTGAGAACCACTCCCTTAAAGGGATCACATCCACGTTTCACTCTGCTAGATATTCTGTCTTTGACAGTGATGTCAAGCAATATTTTAATAAAATGCAACACAAAATGTTGGGAAACTATTTAAAAACCATCATTAACTATTTTGGATTAATCATATTTATCTAAATTCTTGTGTAGTCTATTTATTCACATTTACAGTTTGCCTTACGTCTTGCGGAATGAAAAGCCAATTCACCTTTTTTAAGGAACTGGGGATATCTCAGGTGCCTGATAGCTCAGATCAAGCAGAAAAATGAGATAGAAGAGAAAAAAAAATGGGCTCTTCTAGGAGGTGCTCTTCAAAGTCTGAGCAATGGGACAAAATATTAAAACATAAAAGCTACTAGCAACGAAATTTTACATTAAATCAACTCTTACCATTCCTAGTAAAGATTATGGGCACCTTACCCACCTGTCCCAGACATCATCACATTTTAAGTTCGATTTATAAGCAAATTCTGAGAGAAGCAAAAAGGAAAGAAATAGCTGACTTGAGCCCTATATGGAGACAAAAAGCGTTCCTCAAATTTCTTGGCATCCCTACTTTGATCCCAAGACTCAAGGTAAGTCCTACTATGGTAGGACTGAAAGTTAAAATGGCAATAGATATACAGTTATGGAAAATGAGGCTAGACCTAAACATCACCACCTAGCATATTTCCTAATCCATCCCCTCCCTCCCCACTCTCACTCTCAGTAAATAACCTTCTTCATTGGAAACAGAAGCCATCAGGTGGGACCTATTTAACATACTTTTACCTATAAACTTATTTACACCTCTAACCTTGCTTTCTCCTTTCCCTTCAATTACAGAAAAGTGCATCAATCTCTTTTCTTATTCAAGGATAATCAGTATTATCACCTCTGGCCTTGACCCCATGTCCTTCAGAAACTCATTTCTTTAAATTACTTTGGTTCTTTCTTGAATCTTCAACTTCCCCCTCTCTACTGATTTTCTTTTTGCTTAGCATTTAAATATGCTCAAACTTCTGCTTCTTTAATAAAAAAATTAATAAAAACAAAAAATTGAAGTCACCTACAATCACCTTCCCATTAACTGTGCTACTCACCCACTTACCCCACACTTTCACCACTGACCTTTTAATTTTCAGATTCTCTCCTTGGGCCTTAAAATCTGACATCACCTGACATCTATGACCACTCATTTCTTAAACCTGCCTATTTTGCATTCATATTTCCTTATTTTCTTCCTATCTGTCTAATCAGCCCCTGGGGTTCCATCTTCTCACATCTTTTCTATGCTTGATAACTCCTGAATCTACAATGCTAGTCTGAAACTCCCATGTGACCATATGCCTATTTGATATCACTACCCTGGATATATAACAGACATATCCAAAAGGGGTTTACTCTTTGCCTGACGCATCCTGCTGTTCCTTCTGTATTCCCTATATTGACCACTGTGCCACCCATCTAGATAGTTTCTCAGGTCAGAAATCTTTGAGTTAAAGTACTTTGATTCATTCACCACCATTCACTCACTGATCAAAGTCTACTGATCTACTAAGTCCATCCTGCCCATCCTCTTCTAGCAATGCCTTGGTTAGTTCAAGCACTGACCATTTCTTACATTGTTCTTAATAAGTCTCTCTACCTCCAGTCCACATGCTATATGGTGACCATTTAGTGATGTTTCTAAAACAGAAGACTAATTATGTCTCTCCTATATCTAAAATAATTTGGTGTCATTTATACTTGTGTAATTAAGATAAAATAAACATCATGGAGCCCAACGCTGCTCTCCTCCCTCTCTAGTCAATGCTTTCTCTTCTTTGTCCACCTAAGGACTCCTCTCTAGGCCATCTCACCAGAAGTCTCTGTGTAGACAGAACTAAATGGGCAAGAGCAGAGGCTGGCTGGATCAGACTAGACCATGAGACTCCTGCATCCTGCTTAGCAACCTGAGAAGGAAATTCACTTTAGTCTAAAACCTTATCAGCTTCCTGAATATGGGAAGTCAGGGACAGAAAGGGGCCTGACCCACCAGAAAGGACACCAAGCAGGACTGCAGTTATTCCCTGGCCTGAAATATCCCCCAATAGAGGAGCAAAAGGAACAGAAAAAAGTATATTAATACTATAGTCCAGAAAGCTGCAAGATGATAGCCATCATCAAATTTTTGAAACACTATTACTGTGGATACAGATTAACCAAGCCCAGCTTTAATGAGAATTGTGGTGGATCACAGGGATAGTGACAGAAAGGAATGACATATATATATATATATATATATTTTTTTTTTTCCCCCAAAGACTTTTTTGTTGTTGTTGTGGACCATTTTTAAAGTCTTTATTGAACTTGTTACCATATTGCTTCTGTTTTATGTTTTGGTTTTTTCTGGCCGTGAGGCATGTGGGATCTTAGCTCCCTGACCAAGGATGGAACCTGCACCCCTCGCATTGGAAGGCAAAGTCTTAACCACTGGACCACCAGGGAAGTCTCCAGAAAGGAATGATATTTTTAATATCGTGTTTTGTCTCAAAAAGGTATTTAAGGGCTTCCTGGTGGCGCAGTGGTTGAGAGTCCGCCTGCCGTTGCAGGGGACGCGGGTTCGTGCCCCGGCCCGGGAAGATCCCACATGCCACAGAGCGGCTGGGCCTGTGAGCCATGGCCGCTGAGCCTGCGCTCCACAATGGGAGAGGCCACAACAGTGAGGGCCCCGCGTCGGGGAGAATCCACCAGGCGGCGGAGTGGCTGGGCCTGCGCGTCGGGAGCCTGTGCTCCACAATGGGAGAGGCCACAACAGTGAGGGCCCCGCGTACCCAAAAAAAAAAAAAAAAAAAAAGGTATTTAACTACAAATAACAATTTTACAGTAATTTGTACAATTAATATAATAATGCATTAATTGTATAATTTAAAAACAAAAAATTAACCAGCACCCTTCAATGGCTGTTACCTGTAAATAAAATTTAAGCTCCTTAGTAAGATGTACAAGATCTTTAAATTGGTTCCTTGCAACTGTTCAGCTTCATCTCTTGCCATTATGTGCTTCACTCTTCTTGCCCTAGCAATACTGACTCCTTTACAGTTTTCCAAACATAACGTGTTATGTTATCTTCACATTTATGTGCTTCTGTACATGCACTCTTCTTTTGCCTAGAAATGTGAACCTCTGTTGTCAGTCTTTCTGATAAATTCCTGTTCATTCCTCAAGACTGCATCTTCCCAGATGCTCCCAAATTCAAGGGGGGAAAAAAAAGCTTAATACATGTTTATTGAATTGAGCAACTTATTTGTTTAGCTTCCCTACTAAACTCTGAAATCTTTAGGGACCAACCATCCCATGTGGGACTTTTAGTGCTAAAACCAGGACAGTTTCGGGCTACACTGGAGAGTTGGTCACGCTACTCCACAAAGACAGGAAATATGTCATAACCATTCCATATTCCCATCTAGATAATGTTTGTTAAATAGAACTGATCCGAAATATTTAAAACAAAGGGTGCATCAGACAAAGATAGCTATAAACAGCCCACTACCTACAGAACCAAACACTGGCCTTATTTCAATGGTACCAGACTTGCTTTTTATTCCTCAGTATGTAGGGCTATCACCAAAGACTACTGTAACGCAACTGATATCACCAACGCAATTTAGGCAAATAGCCAGAGAGGAAGAAAGCAGAAGAATTAACACTGTTCTTCACCAAATTCCTGTCTGTCTATACTATTAAAACCCAGGAGTAAGTGCTGGGAAGCAAGGTCAGTCACCAACTACATCTGTGTTTACTCTGAAATTCGATAACTGAGAGCAGTTAAAAGAGCAGGTATGTTTCTCCCCACTAAACAAAGGAGAATGTCATCAAGAACTCAATGTGTGTTTGAATTTGCCTAAGACCACAAAAATATTATTTACTAACTATGGCAAAAGCTCTTTGAATATTCCTATAGGATGTAAGTAATTCTCTAAAATGTCTGCATTTAAAAAAACCTTTACAATCCTACCTCTTTTAGTCCTTACCAACACTGAGTCTGGAGACTCTGCTGATCAGAGTACCCCTATCACAAGTTGTTCCTAAGGTACAGACATCAGATGTACGGAAATGCAAAAAAGTGCATTATTGGGTTTACCTATAACCCCAATTAACTAGCTGAAACTAAGGGTGTCAGAAGAGAGGGAGAAAATGCTTAACCTCATATGGTTACTGTGTTACCTGTTGTTCAGCAAAATGTTAGAACACTTAATATCCCGATGCAGGAAATTCTTTTTGTGACAGTAATCCAGTCCTTCCATTAGCTGTTTCATAAATGACTTGATATGATCCTCAGAAAAGTGCACCAAACCAGATTCCAACAGTCCCATTAAGTCATGGTCCATATACTCAAATACAAGGTAAAAGGCTCCTACATAGAATGAAGGAAAAAATTAAAAACAAGAGAAAAAGGATGCCGAAATGACAATGCGTCTAATTTTGGAGTTGACCATAAGCTTTCTGGAAAAACCACTTAATTTTACACATGAAGAAACTAAAACTCAAGCAGCTGAATAACTTGCCCATTCTAACAATAAATAACAGAGCTATTTTTTGAATTAATCTTCTGACTCATAGTCCAGTGCTCTTTGGACTACTTACTTCTCTAAAGGAACAACTGCCCCAATTAGATTGTATAACTAGTCTTTTATGATCTAAATCAGTTGGCAAATTACAGACCCCTTGGGCCAAATCCGGCCTATTGCTGTAAATAAAGTTTTATTTGTAATATACAACCATGCTCATTTGTTACACATTGTCTAAGACTATTTTGTAGAAATCTTTACCCTAGTTAACAGCACTCACATAATAACACCAGGGGTACATTTAGTACGAATTATTAATGAAATTTATAGTATTTAAGAATTGAAAGAAAAATGAATCATCTAATTCAACTCCCTAAATTTAAAAGTAGATAAAAGGCTAAGAGAATTGTGAAAGATTTGAAATCCACATTATCTTTCCACTTTCAACAGGGTGCATGATAGAAGCAAATACTGTAACATAAGAAATACTAGACCCAGTTAGACAATGATCCATCCAGTCTAAAATTCTTCTCTCAGTAGCATAAAGGCAAGGATTCTTAGTCTACGGGATAGGCTTCAAGGACTCTTTGAACTCTCTAAATAACATACAACGTTTTAAACACGTGTGTATGCAACATTTTAAATGTATTTTTTTGAAGAGTGAATCCATAAGCTATTTTAAAAGGTTCATGACTCCCAAAAAGTTAAGAACCACTGCATTAAAGGAATATCTTAGCTTTAGCTAAGCCCTCGTATGAACTAAAAAAACACTAAAACTGCAAAAGAGAGTGGATAAAGGACACAAACGGACAACTCAAAAAAAGAGAAAATAAGTAAAATTGATAGACATGGAAAAAAACTCAGAATATAAAGAATGTAATCCAGGGCTTCCCAGGTGGCGCAGTGGTTGGGAGTCCGCCTGCCGATGCAGGGGACATGGGTTTGTGCCCCGGTCCGGGAAGATCCCACATGTCGCAGAGAGGCTGGGCCCGTGAGCCACGGCCGCTGAGCCTGCGCGTCCGGAGCCTGTGCTCCGCAACGGGAGAGGCCACAACAGTGAGAGGCCCGCGTACCACAAAAAAAAAAAAAAAAAAAAAAAAAAAAAAGAATGTAATCCAAAATAATGATATCATTCATACTTCACCTATCAGGTAAGATGACAATTTTTTAAAAGATAAACTCAATGTTAGGGAGGATAAAGTGGGATGGGACTCATTGGTGGGACATAAATTATTACTATCTTTCTTAAAAGCAATCTAACATTAAATATGAAAATTCCTTTGACCAAATAATTCTACTCTAGGAAACTATATTAAGAAATAAATCAAAATACAAATATTTATGCACAAAGATGCTCAATGCAGTGCTATTATAATATTTTTTTAAACTGACAACTAATTGTTCAACAAGGACTGGTGAAATAAATTTGGATTCATCTATCTTTATGCACAGTCATTAAAACATGTTAATGATACAGGAAATTGCTTATGACAAGTTATAAAACACTAAATACACTTTGATCTTGGTTATGTTAAAATAAACACAATATATATAAAATATAAAGTACTAGAAAAAATATGCCAACATGCTAATACTACAGTGATCTTCTATGGATGCTCGTATACTGGGAGTGGGAGAGAAATGACTGCCATTTTCCTTTTCTTACTCACCTATGTTTTCAATTTTTCCACAAGGGGCATGCATCACATCCATTCATTCATTTAATATTTTATGATTAAAAAATTTTTTTTTAATTTTTTGGCTGTGCCACACAGCATGTGGGATCTTAGTTCCCTGACCAGGGATTGAACCCATGCCCCCTGCAGTGGAAGCACAGAGTCTTAACAACTGGACTGCCAGGGAAGTCCCCCATTATTTTATGAATTTTTAAAAAAGAATTTAAACAGTACATGGTAAATTATTTAAACAGTACAGAAGGGCATGGATGAAAAGCAAGCACCTCTCCAGAAGCAACCAATTAGCACTTTCTTACGCATCCTCACAGAAACTAGTTATACACTGTATTTTTTTTTTTTTTGGCGGTATGCAGGCCTCTCACTGTTGTGGCCTCTCCCGTTGCGGAGCACAGGCTCTGGACTCGCAGGCTCAGAGGCCATGCTCCCAGGCCCAGCCGCTCCGCGGCATGTGGGATCTTCCCGGATCGGGGCACGAACCCGTGTCCCCTGCATCGGCAGGCGGACTCTCAACCATTGCGCCACCAGGGAAGCCCCTACACTGTATTATTTTTATAATCAGAAAAGGTTAAAAAAACACACCCAGAAATATACCTAGTATACTTAATTCTATTCCAATCTAACTTTCATAGATTTATCTAAGCAGAATTTCCTCTTTTCTTTAAAACTACTTCTACTAAACTCAAGAGGTATTACGCCCCTAGTGCTAATATATTTGAGGCTCTGTAAAGAAGTCCAACTTAGCTTTATCCATTACCCTCCTAATTTTATGTATTTCAATCATATTCTCTGTTAACATCTCAGGCTATATTCACAGATGCCACCTCTTCACAGCTGCCCCTCTCTAAACCTTCAGATTTACTTTACTAAAAGTAGGCTGGATGTCATATATAGACTACTTCAAACATAAGTATGAAAACAACAAACGAATGTATCCCCCATAGACAAAAGTTACAAATCCAGGAAAACAAACCACTATGTGACCTGAAAACTGTTTTAGAAATACCTGCTTTGGATTCAAAACTGTATAAGTACAAAACTACATTATAAAAAAAGGATGCGGGGGCTTCCCTGGTGGCGTAGTGGTTGACAGTCCGCCTGCCGATGCAGGGGACACAGGTTCATGCCCCAGTCCGGGAAGATCCCACATGCCGCGGAGCGGCTGGGCCCGTGAGGCATGGCCGCTGAGCCTGCGCGTCCGCAGCCTGTGCTCCACAACGGGAGAGGCCACAACAGTGAGAGGCCCACGAACCGCAAAAAAAAAAGGATGCATAGAAATGAAGGATGTAAAAATGAGAGTAACTGTCAAATCTGGGTTTTAATTTCCATTATTGTTATTACAATTTGTAAAAAACAAAAACAAAAAAAACCGACTTCAAAACGTTGGTTGGAGGAGACTCTTATATTGTTTGTGTGCTGGCCTTATTAGGTGTTAACAGCAGACTCTAATTTTAATGATTAACAATGATTTCTAAAAGTTTAAGAGTACACTAATGATGAACGGACATTTTATAAAATAAGCATTGTTCAGCACAAGAACAATCTGTTAACATCTTAATTCTGATGTGGATTAAAGAAAGAAGCTGGACTTTAGTACAACTTGTTAAAAAATGCAAATAGGCAAACAAGCTAAGAAAGGGAAATAAAATGTACCAATCTCCCATGCAGAAACATGATTCTTTGCTAGTACCTTTGTCCTTCTTGAAATCCAGCGCGTCTTGTTTATCTGTGACAATTTCCTTCATGTTAACAACACTTCGGTGGATTAGCTGACGAAGGATTTTGATCTCACGAATGGCTGTGATTGGGAAGCCCTCTTTCTCATTGTCCAGTCTCACCTTCTTCAGGGCCACTAGCTCTCCTGTTACAACAAATTCAAAGTGTTATATTACAATTAGCATTTTTTGGCCACCATCATGAATCAACCAATATATGCTCTTGCTCTGAAACACAGACTTAATGCCTACTTTTTTTTTTTTTGCGGTACGCGGGCCTCTCATTGTTGTGGCCTATCCCGTTGCGGAGCACAGGCTCCAGACGCACAGGCTCAGCGGCCATGGCTCACGGGCCTAGCTGCTCCGTGGCATGTGGGATCTTCCCGGACCGGGGCACGAACCCGTGTCCCCTGCATCGACAGGTGGACTCTCAACCACTGCGCCACCAAGGAAGCCCTTAAAATTTTAATTCAATATTCTGTTAAGCCTAAAAATTTTGTATTGTTAAAATATATCAATAATCCAGCTACTTCATTTTATCTTCAAGGACTAGCCCCTTACCAAAAAGCAACTGACAAATTTTATTTTTACCTTCTCTTAAATTCCCAGCAAGCTTATTATAAAACATTTACAATGGACAGAAGGAGGAAGGTTTTTAGACAGTAATAATTATACTATTCTTTTGAAAAATTTTAGTCTATTTCATAACTTTTGGAGACCAATAAGAACTCAAAGTTTACTTTTGCTAAATCCACGTAAGACATCAGTACTGCTAAATTTTTAACCTTCTGACATCTAAAATTTTGTGGCAATATTTACCTGTGTCTTTGTCCTTGGCTTTATATACTTGGCCATAGGTTCCCTCTCCAATAATCCCAATAATGTCAAACTTGTCCACACAGCGTTTCCCCCAGTCACTTTCTGTTTGTCTTCTTTCTCCATAACGAGGACAACAAATTCTAAAAAAGGCAAAACAAAAATAAAAACAAACAAAAAAGTTATTTTAAAAAATTAAGTGCATTCCTTTTTTTCTTTTTCTTTTTATTTATTTTTTTGGCTGCATCACACGGCTTGAGGGATCCCGATCAGGGATCAAAACCGTGCCCCCTGCAGTAGAAGCATGGAGTCCTAACCATGCCAAGGAATTACCTAAGTGTATTCAAAGAACAAAACAGAATTCTTTTATGATGATTTCTCTGGCTCCCGAGTCTTTTATAAGTTTCTTTATTAAAAAAGCAGGAATCAAATGATATGAAATAAATAGTTTAAACAGTCTCTCACAGTGGCTAATCTCTCACAGATTTTTTTTTTTTGTTTCAGGAAGATGTAAGATCGAATAACAATAGATTTGCTACTTTATTGAGTACTGGCTTCCTCAGCCATAGAATGGGAAAATAATCCCTACATCATAGGGTTACTATGAAAGTAAAATATAAAACTTTGGCAACAATATGTGCTCAATAAATGGCAACTATTTTTACTACCAAGAGAAGAATGCTAACAATCTGAAGATCAAACTCAGATTCTACTACATTTATGGCATGGCAATTTATGTAGTTCAGGGGAAAAAAAATCCCGCATCTATTATTTCTTCATTAATGTGTACATGGTTGACACCCTCTGAATTAAAGGATTTTTTTCTTCTTCAATATGCTAAGTATTATGAATTCAAATGATACACTGGGATCAATGTTCATGGTATACTTGGATTTGGGAAATTATTGTTTTTCTAAAAAACACAACATGGTATCTATGAGTGTAGATGAAAGGATTCTATCCATTAAAATAAAATAAGATCTACATTAGGCCCAATCCTCTATAAGCCTACTGGTGTAGGTTGTGGTCCAAAGGTAAGGAAGAAAGCTGTAATTAAGGAAGGGTCCCTCCAAAAACTCACTTTGGTCTCTTTTTGTATGGTTGCTGAGGTGGTGTGATTGTCTTTGGTTCTGGAGAGTCTGGGGGAGATGGATCCCCACCAGGGAGCTCTGGAGGGAGAGGGAGGTCTGTGAGTAGGTGACGTGGCCTTTGTTCCTTCTCTTTCTTTACAGGTTTTGAAGGTAGAGTTTCTTTCGGACTAAAGAACAGAGAGGAAAAAATGAAAAAGATCACAATTACTTAAAGAATGTGCAAATAAAACTTTTCAAAGATTATAATGTCTGGCTGTTAAAAGATTACAAAGATTTTACTTTTCAGGGAAAAAAACCCCAGTAATATAACATAAAGAAATGGAGTTTATCACAGTTAAAGAGACTTGGATTTTGCAAAAAGAAATCTATAATATATTAAAAAAACTAATAAAAAATTTGGCATATTATTTGTAGAAACTTTAATAAACTTCTTTAATGTCCTTCCTAAGATTCTATTTGGATTTTTATTGAGATGAAATAAAATGCAGGAAGTTATAATCTTAAATTTGCAAAGCACCACTGCAACTCACGAAGTCACCAAACCTGCTCCATATTTTACCCAGCAAAGATTTAAATGACTGAAAGCCCAGCAATGTAATATTGGGTTGGCCAAAAAGTTTGTTCGAGTTTTTCCACGTTACAGAAAAACCTGAACGAACTTTTTGGCCAAGCCAATACTATTATGTTACTAAAAATGTGGTGAGAAACTTGGAAAGAGCAAATAGTATTTTACAGTGTTTTGTAAGAAATACAGCTAAGCTGGAAATCAAAATAAGTGAAAAATATACTTATTTATTCTACTGGCTGGGAAGCAAAAGGCAACCATATCCGACCATCCAAAATGGATAAATAACCTTCAAACTAAAAATCTAAGGAGAAAGAGTCCAAGAGACTATTTCAGAATCATTAAAACATTGATAGCAGAAGGTCTCTCATGATAATCAACAAATTTTAATAGTCAGTGGGAGAAACAGAAGGGATGGCTTTCCTGGAATAGACTAGAAAACTCAGTTTTCAGATCCAATTTTTAACCACCTCTATTTATGAGTAAAGGAAGGATTTTGTGCCATGCATGTCCTCAGAAAAGACAGGGCAGCATACTAATTCATGCCTACAAATAAAACCATGCTAGATAGTCTTTTGTATTCTATCACAGTATCAGAAGATTAAAAAGAATCTGAGAATCCTAATCACAGTACGAACCTCCTCTACATTTTCAACAAGTGGTTATTTTTAAAAAAATTCTTTCATGAATACTTCCACAGAACCATAAAGAACAGATCTACCCCTTGCAATGTATGTTTTTTTTTTTTGGGCTGTGTTGTCTTTGTTGCTGGGCGTGGGCTTTTCTCTAGTTGCGGAGAGCGGGGTCTGTTCGTTGCAGTGCACAGGCTTCTCATTGGGTGGCTGCTCTCATTGCAGAGCACGGGCTCTAGGCGCGTGGGCTTCAGTAGTTGTGGCACTCGGGCTCAGTAGTTGTGGCTCATGGGCTCTAGAGCGCAGGCTCAGAAGTTGTGGCGCACGGGCTTAGTTGCTCTGCAGCATGTGAGATCTTCCCGGGACAGGGCTCAAACCCGTGTCCCCTGCATTGGCAGGTGGATTCTTAACCACTGCACCAGCAAGGAAGCCCCGCAATGTATCTTTTTAAAGCATACTGCTGCCCTCCGTGTGTGAAACACAATCTCAGAAGCTACTACTTCCTACCAATTTTCATCATTTTACTCTCATAAATCAGACAGAACAATAGAATCTAGTTTGTACCATATCAACCAGAACTGGGGTAGTCAATGGAGAGCAAAACAATCACCTGAAACTTTCTGTTAAATTACTGATAGAGATGAACACACAACATTGTTATAATTCGAACTAAGATTTTTCTACCCTGGGAACAAAGCCTGTTACCAGAAAACTCTTGAGTCAGGTTGCCATATAGATTTTTTAAATTTCCCCAATTTTTAAGACATTTGGGAAAGAAAATTCCTAATTTTTCAACTAATGTCAAAATATTTTTTATAAATTTCAATTCCTCATGACTCAGAAATAGATTCCATCTTGGTTCTGTGTCACTAGAATCAAATTATCTGAATTCTTTCACCATCATTTGCGTTCGGTCTATATTTTATATTTACACTTGTTTTCTCCAAAATTTACTTTATGGGTTCAAATATTGTTTGCTACTGTGAAAATGTACATTGCTTCTGAAAAATTATATTTTTAGTATGTTTATGTCAAGAAAGAATGAGTGTTTGATGGGATACGTACTACCAGTTCAGGGCACACAAGTTAATAGAGGTCAAATTCTGTTTCAATAAATTCCAAATGTACCAAAAACCTTGAAATAATGATGACCCATAAAATTGCAGTGCTTAACAACATTATGCTCTTTAGCCTTTAGTGTAGGGCACTCACTAAAATAAAGCTCTATATAGTTCTGAGGGCATACAGTAGATGCACAGAGCCTAACAGATTGGAGCAGATACTGAACATCTAAGTCATTACTTGAAGATTCAGTACCAGAAGTGCTGATCTACCCTATCAATATCAGTATTTCCTGGTTCTCCATTTATACCTGCAGATGGCTTCACATGTAGTGACAAGGTTACATAATGCTTGTGTATAATTAAAAAAAAAAAAAAAAAAACTTGCCAAGCTCCAAGATGCTGAAATTTTAGAATCGGATAGTCTCTTGGAATTTACGATGCTGGATTTAATCTGTAGGTACAATGTAACACCTCTAATAAGTCTTTATTGTTAATAAAGAAAAAAATATGAATTTACATATGAACTATGCGAAAAGAAATTAATTTTTTTTTGGGGGGGGTGGCCGTACCACGTGGCTTCAGGGCTCTTAGTTCCCCGACCAGGGATAGAACCCGAGCCCCCTGCAGTGGAAGCACGGAGTCCTAACCACTGGACCGTCAGGGAATTCCCCAAAATTAATTATTAATTAATTTTCAAAATGTAAAATAAACTACTTTAAATAGATCATTTATCTCCTTCCCCTTAAAGCAGGTTGTTTAAAAAGTGATTTATTTTTATAAACTTCTATTAAAAATTTGAGTGAATACATTAAAAACATTGTATTAGCATTCTAGTAAAAAACAAGCATTCTATTAAAAAAATCCTAAAATCTAATCTGAATGTTTACCCAGGTCTATTCTACACAAGCTCAGTACTTTAAAAATACAGCCTTTAAGAATAATGTAGACTCTATTCAAGTCTGATAAAACTCCAAATGAACCAGGCTATCAAAAAAATAAAGAAAACAATATTTAAAAAACCCTATGTGGTTAACTGAAAATTTTTTAAAAAGCAGCAGATCCCCATGAATAGCTATGTTCATGAAGAATGTACTATATCACAGTGGATGTCTGGCAGCCTTTGCTTCTTGAAACCAAGAATTGTAGACCATGAATCATAAAGGTTTTTGCAGTACCATTAATTAAATTCACTCCTGCATTTGATACCTGGGTTAATACACTCCTGCCCAATATATATGTTTGAAAGAAAAATTTCATTCTTTTCCCAAAAGGACAAATCCTCTAATACAAGCTTTATGTCATCCAGGTGGCAAATAATTTAACTACATGCCCGATGTCATTTCATACAAGCCCTGACTCTGGCTCCTTCAGCAGTTTTACTTATTCAAATAATCAATATTTAATGACTGCATTCTGTGTTCTATGTTTAAAGTACTGTAGGCAATAAAAAGATGTGTAAGTCACATTCTCAACATTTAAGCTCCTGAAGCCTCACATGAGAGAAAGTAGAGAGGAATATGAGTCCCATGTGCAACTTTCAGATTCCTTCCTAAAAAGTTTTCTTACATAAAATTATTTTTCGGGACTTCCCTGGTGGTCCAGTGGTTAGGACTCCACGCTTCCAATGCAAGGGGGGCAGGTTCAATCCCTGCTCAGGGAACTAGGGTCTTGCATGCTGCGCGGTGTGGCCAAAAAATTTTTTTTAAATAAATATTTTTCATGTGAAAGATAGGTGCAGCTGGTACATGGATAGGGTGGCACCAAATAAGTAAATAAAGACAAGAACAGAAAAACTATCTTGAATTTATAGTTTTATAGTGAAAAAATAAAACTGATAGTGGAAGAAATCTTCACTTCCATTTTTGTACCTTTAATAAGGACTATAAAATAAAATAGTTACACTTTTGGAATCAGAATAAATATATAACAAAAATAAGTTTTCTCACTTCATTCTCTCTCTTACACATTTTTAGAGATAGCTACACATACTCAAATAAGCACTGAATGGTCTTACTTTACCCCTCATCTGCAATCTGAAAGATAAAAATTCCTATGTGCTTTCTATCAAAATTGTTCCACCTCTCGAAACCTGCACTCTATGCTGATGCATGGTAGGTAGGTTCAACAGCTATTTGGTTAGCCAAGTAAACATTTCAAAAGGAAGATTCTTAGCCACACTGATATTGTCCTAGCCACTACGTAAACTAAGATTTAAACAAGGTTCCTGCGGATAGATAGTGGTCTAGGTTCCCTTTGGATGACACTCAATTGACTATTTTCCAACAAAAACTGTAAAAATATAACGCTTGTATCTATGAGAAGTATATTGTGTACCTCAAACAAATTTTTCTACATAAATTTCAGGTTCTGTTCTCCTTTGCAGTTCTCAGGATGTGGCAGAATTCATAAATACCTATTAATATTAGAAAGAGCATGTGAAATTTTTCTTTAAAATCAGATTTACAGCTATGTATAGTAATGGAGCCTTTCTTTTAAATAATCTCTTTCC
>NW_006791954.1:4045111-4091516 GCF_000442215.2 Lipotes vexillifer | reverse complement strand
TCTTTCCCTCTCCTTTATTGCACTTGCATCTTCTAAAAAAAGTGCAGAGTGTAATCTGAAAAAATATAGATCTAAAGGGCTGAAATGTATCATTGTTCAAACTACTGATGTCACCTGGAAAGTAAGGGAAGCTTGGGAATTGGTCTGGGATGCAAGACCGATAATACTTATTTTTGTGCTTACAGTGGAAGTTTGTTGCAATAAGTGAAACTCATATCCTCCAGAACAAGAGGGCAGAATCTCCACAGGAAAAAGAATAACACAAAGATTGCCATGGCATATGTCACTGTTAAATCATGTTTGTTTGGTGGTACTTGCCTGGCTAGGCCTGTCAAGAAATTAAACAAATATATTTCCTAATGCTTTCCATGAAATCAGATTCATGCTTCAAATTATTTCAGTTTTCAACACTCAGAGGACTCATTAAAATTAGAGCTCTTCCCATCACCCCACTGTGAATTTATATTCTAATTAGCAAAGATTCTATATATTGTTCTTTTCTTCTTACAGGATAATTAATTTTTTTAAAGCATCAGGAGGAAAAAAAAGTAGCTATAAAAGACATTTTTGGGACCACTGAGGATATTATTATTATTGATATGCTACTGATATTATTTAATAAATGAATGATAAGTTTTTTAGGGTGATAAAGGTATTGTGATTATATAGGAAAATGTTCTTGTTAGGAGAGACATGCTAAAGTATTCAGAAGTGTCATGGCAGAAAATTAACAACTGGTGAATCAAGGTGAAGAGTATACAGGTGTTAATTATATTCTTTTAACTTTTCTGCAGCTATTTAATATTAAAATTTTCAACATAAAAATTTAAGGAGAAAAACATGATTTTTAAAAATTTGAATCGAAATTATCAATAAATACACTTATGAGAAAAAGGGTTACTAGACCTCAAACTGTAATTCTCTTTTCCTAATAAATGTCATATATAAGGACTTTTCCACTGAAAACCAAACATCAAAGGCATTTCCTATTCACGAAAGCATTCTAAACAGCCATTCATTAGGTCAATTTTGACAAAGCTTGAGAACAAAAAGTACATTACACTTAGAACAACAGGGTTAAAATTTCCCAGTTAACCACAGGACTTACCTATCCATGTCATCATCTCCCAGTAATAAGGGTGGGAGGGGCAGAGGAGGCAACGTTGAAGTTTTTAGGTGTGGAATAGCAGCTGTTACAGACACTTGAGTCTTCACAGAAACCTGTACAGGGGGCTGAGAATTTGCCTGAGAGGACAGAGTTGATGTCCTTGGGTGAACAGAAGGGGGCAAAGTTGAAGTACTAGAAGAAAAAACCTGACTAAATGCTGGTTGGGGAGGAGGCAGAGGTGGTTGCTGTGGAAGAGCTGGTAGTGGAGGCAAAGGTGGCAAGGGGGGTGTCTGAGGTGGAGGGGTAGTAGTTGGTAAAGGAGGTGGAGAAGTAACTGTGGGAAGAGGTGGAAGGGTCTCCTTTTCAGATGTCTCTGTCTCTTTTGGAGTAGCAATCTCCTCTTTCAGTGCTACAGGTTTAGAGTCTCTTGTTCCCTGTCCTTTCGAATCTTTAAGAACAGGATGCTTCTCAGAGTTTTCATCCAACTTTATTTTCCCTGTATCTAAAGAATTTTTGACCTCTGTATTAAGATGTGTTACATTCACCAGTTCGGTATCTGGGGCAGATTTTTCCAATTTTACACCTCTGGGTAACTTTTTAGACTCCAAGCCTGAATCCTTAGCCTCTACTGAACTGTTCTCTTTTCTAGGCAAAAATATAGGTGAACCCTTGGATTCCTTTCCATCCATTTTTGCTGCAGCAGCTGCTGCTCTTTCCTTCTTTTTCCTACTGAGTTCAGCTCCCAAGCTGGAGTTCAGTGGAAGCCTGACAGGTGAGATACTGGAATGTCGACTGCGTGACCCGGATCTCTTCTTTTTACTATGAGAAGATGAGTGTCTTGAATATGCGGGACTTCTACTTCTAGACTTCATGGATTTTCTACTGGAAAAAGAAAAAAGCAGTTTAAAATGGATAGACTACAGCAATGTGGAATAGATCAGTTAAACAAACTATGAAGAACTGTAACTTAAAAAACCCACTGAGTATTCAGCAATCTTAAAAATAGATTAGGTACCATCAAATAATAATAATAATGTATCAATATTGGTTCATTAATTGTAACAAATGTAAGATGTTAACAATAGGAGAAACTGAGTTTGAGGACATAAAATAATTCTTTGTACTATCTTTACAATTTTTCTGTAAATTTAAAACTGTTCTTTACTTTAAAAAATAGATTAGAAGGAAATAAATCCTGCATGGCAACATATTTCAATCATATAATCTAAAAATTATCTACTATTTATTCAACTGAAGGAAGATGGATGGATACTTTTTTCCCATGTTAGAAAATACCCATATTCACAATGATTACTTTTAGCATTTTGGTTTAAATATCTGATAAAGTGAAAACATGATTTTAAAAAGGCATACTTAATGCTAAACGTGGGTTATATCAATTAGGAAGTTAAAAGTAACTTAGCACACTTCACCAAAACCTAAATTTTTTAAACTAGACAGCTATTTTATTGAGAAATCCCAGGAAAAGATTCTGTTCCTTGTATCCTCACTTTATAATTAAGTTGCACCTATACTAAACAAACCCCCAATTACAAGAGTTAGGATTTACAAAAACTAGATAAACTGGAGAAACTGTCTTACCAAAATAATTTATTAGAAGTTATTAAAACTATGATGGCTTCTAGTACTTTCTTTTTTTTTTTTTTTTTAGTACTTTCAAATATGAAATGATTTCCAATAAACTTTTTACGAATTCATAAAGCAAGGTATTATTGCATGTTCAATAATCTTCTCCATTATTAAGGACTGGAAAGTAAAATCTGGGAATCTATAAGGCAGATTATTCTAAATTAAAACCCAAACCCTCATTAATTCTTTTTTGCTTTTTCATAAAGCCTAATGTGCTCAGGCCTCAGTGTGAGGAGGAAAAAAAATTAGCACAAAAAATGTGACTGGACAAAAGATAATTTGCCCAGTAGTGTAAAACAAATTGTTCCCATTCCAGATCTTCAATATCTCCCTTTATCGTTGATCATTGTTAAGACTGATGTGATTCAAAATGTTTCAAAACAAATAGCATATACATGGTAGGTGAAACAACTCACATGATGTTAGTCATGATTTTCTTATACCTATAATGCTTTTTGGAAACTTTCTTCCAAGTTTATTAAAATGTAAAGTTATCATTGGAATCAAAGTGCTCAAAACAACAACAACAATGTATATATGAACATGAGGATATAAAATACTGAAAGTAGTTAAGTGAATTTACCAAATATCCACTTACCCTTCAGAAAACTAATACTTCTCTTACAAATAAGTGGCTAAAACAAGAGGTTTTCTCTGATTGAATTATAGGTTGGTCTAAAACTAACATTATCTCAGGAAAACACTAAGTAATGTCAGAGACCGTGCTCTACAAACCACTGTTTCTTTCATCTTTCAGCGTGACTAAATCTTCCTAAGGAACTCTACTACAAACCTTAAACTTCTGAACAGAAGTCTACTGTTAATAGGACGTTTGGATGGCCATAAGTTATATAAATGTTACATTTGAGGTCCAGGTCCACTCTTCAAGGAAAAAAGGGGGTACAGGGAACAACAAATAGGTAAAATGTAGGCAACAAAAAAAATTGTCTTCAAAAACCAATGTATTTTTTCCCTGAATTACGTTAGGTTCCACCATTTGAAATGAAATTTCTACTATTAATCACTAATAATTTGTTGGATGCAAAGACCTTGCGTTTCTGCCAAAGAATTTTCAGTCTTTAAAAATGAAATCTTTTGTTTAATCTTGACTGTCTCTCTCAAGGAAAAAAGAAAAGAGACTACCATAAAAGGGATCTGTATGTTCCTCCACTCTGACTCTAAGAAATTGAACAAGGAAAAATACGTACATAACGCACACACACAAATATATAATGCTCTTTTCAAGCCAACTAAAAATGTGCATGTGACTCCAGGATTATTATGTAGTGTTTATATTTACGTCCTATAATACTGTGTCTCCAATTCTTTCTTGATTTATTTTTACCATCACTGTACTAGTTCCAACTAAGTGAGTAGAGGAAGAGAGAACTTGAGATTTGAATCCAAAAGGAATCATTGCAAAGTAGCAGTTTTTACTGAAACTTGTTTTAGTGTTTTAGCCTCAATGTAATTCTGTATTCCCAAACCCCATAACAATCAAAAATTCTCAGAACAGCCTTAATGAAACTACTCCCTCAAGAAAACAAATATTCTGAGAATATTTCTTAGGCATCCTTAAAAAACTAAGCAATTTTACAAATGGTACACTTAAGACATCCATTTCACTGTATATAAATTTACCCCTCATCCCTCCAACAAAAAAAAAGTGAACTCTAGCTAATGGTGTACATGCTAAAGTGTTTATAGTGAAGTATACGGAATGCAACTTCACTATAAACTTCAAGTAAGTATGCAACTTACTTTGAGATGAATCAAAACAAATGAAGGTGGAGAGATGGATAGAGATGATAAAATGTATAGCAAATATTAATTGCAGAATCTAGGTGGTACATACTTGAGTCCTCACTACAATTCTTTCAACTTTTCTGTGCTTGAAAAATTGTAATAAAATGGAGGGGAAAAGCCTAAGGAACTTCAGACTCTGACAGCTAGGAACTCCTGTAGCTTGATGAATTCAAACTAGTTTATGAATAATTATAACTTTAAGTCAGCAAAAATTACTCACGCTGACATATAAAAGACATGCATGGATTTTTTCAAATTCACATAGTTTCTCTACTAGTGTTCAACAACATTTCCCTCATTCATTGATAGAATTTACTGACTGGCTCCAAGTACCAGGCACTGTACCTGGCTATGCACTCATATTTACTAATTAATCCTCACAACAACTCTAGAAGTAGGTAGTTATTATTCTCATTTCACACACAGAGAAATTAAATTATACGCCAAAGGTCACAAAGCAAGATTAGGATTCCACTCAGGTATAACTCCAAAGCCCAAGTTCTGCTTTTGAGGAAAATGTTAAGTCTACAAAGAGGGAGGTACATCTCACCACCTAGGAACAAGAACAGTTTTCTGTAGACAATTCACTTCAACAATTAAATTTCAAACTAACATGACTTTCTCACCAAAAATATCACAGTGAAGGTACTATTACCAATTTTTAAGAGAAAGATTTTGAAATTCACCTGTGGTCACAAATAAGTCAATGGTGATGCTGTAAATAAAATCAAATTATCCTTGGAACCAATTTCTGCTAGGTTATACCATAAAAGGGAAAAAGAACTAATTGGCTGAATTTCCACTAGAAACATCACATAAAAGACAGGAGTCTCGCGCTTCCCTGGTGGCGCAGTGGTTGAGAGTCCGCCTGCCGATGCAGGGGACACGGGTTCGTGCCCCGGTCTGGGAAGATCCCACATGCCACGGAGCAGCTGGGCCCGTGAGCCATGGCTGCTGAGCCTGCGCATCCGGAGCCTGTGCTCCGCAGCGGGAGAGGCCACAACAGTGAGAGGCCCGCGTACCGTAAAGAAGACAGGAGTCTCTTGTAAGTTATCAAAAAATTGTCAATTAGGAAATAAACTTACAAGTTTGGAGACTCAGTGGACAGCACAAATCCTAGATGACTTAGGCAAATAGCCCCGAGATAATACAAATGAAAAATTTTAATTTCTTACATCTCCAATCAGGTCCAATGAAGCCTAAGGCACTAATACCAAAGTGATTTTTAAAAAATTAAGACAAAGCAACCGAAATAGCTGGATAAACTCTGGGCACCAGTATCAATCCTATGCAGTCAGTAAGCAGAAGCCTATGATTTTTCTCACATGGGAGCCTACAACTGAAGATCCCACCACTGGAAGTACCTACCTTTAACAGCTGTAGGCATGTGAACTCTGCACTTCTCCAATTCTGGGTTAAGAGGAGACCAGACTCACCTACATGATGACTAGCCAATAGCAAAGTGTTCTAGTCAATGATGAACACTGGGGGCTTCAACAAAATGTTAACATGTCTAATCACCAGTTCCTCATAAGCCACCGTAAGAAGGAACGGGCTGTTAGACAAATAGCTCACCTGGGGAGCGGACTCCGGCTCAGAGAGCGCTTGCTCAGGAAAGGGCTGCTGGACCGCCTTCGGCCGTAGGGACTGGGTGATCTCCCACTGTAAGAGCCACTCCTTTCATAGCTGGAAGAACGTCGCCGGCTATAGGGACTCACAGACCTCTGTCGTCTACTGTAGGGACTGGGTGACCGTGTGCTGGACTGGTAGGCCGAAGGCTCCTTGTAAGGTGGGCTGATTGACTGCCTTCTTGAGGTACTTCCCGGACTCTTCTTGTAGGAGTCGTAATTGCTAGAGGTGTGAGATCTCGGGGGACTAAGGTCATAATCTTGGCCGTAAGAAGCTCCTGAGGGGCTATCGTCTTGCTTGGGGCTGTCCGACCACTTCCGGTGGGGACTCCTGGACCTCCGTTTGGGGCTGTCCACGGTTTTGTAACTTTTGGGTGTTTCCCTTTTCCGATGACTTTTACTCCGGTCTTTGTGCCCGGACTTCAACTCACGTTCTTTCCGGGTCTTCTCCTTATGGAGTTTGGATGACCTGGATTCCTTGTTGCTGCTGCTTTTGGAGATCTGCGTCTTCCCATGGTCATCATTCTCCTCATTTGAACGCTTTGAACTTCCTGATATCCGGTCCTTCATCGATCCCGACTTGCTGGAGGCTTCCAGGTTTTTTTCTTTCTCTGACTGTTTAGTTTTTAGTAAGTCCCGGGAACGTCTGTGCTGGTGGTGACGGTGTTTGTGCAGGCGGTCACTCCGATCAGTCCCGCGACGTTCATCATTCTCCTTCCGGTCCAGTTTGAAGGCCATGTCGTCAGAGAAGGTATCGGAATCAGAGCTAATGTCATCATACTCCACCAAAGGTTTGATAATTGTACCCAAAGGTGCTGCTTCGGGGGTCACCAACCCCATGTCTTTGGAGTGCTTGGACCTATGCCGCTTGTGCTTCGACACCAAGCGGTGACGCTCCCTGCTGTTGGAGCTGCCACCTCCCGATGACGGCTGCAAAGTTCCAGAAGCTCCTCCACTCCCGTCCTTCTTGCCCCCATGTCTCTCTGGATTGGGCATTCCCTTTCCCCTGGCCTCAAAATGGGGAAAAAGTTCCCCAGCACTCCAAAAAGTAACCCCCACCCTCCCCCCCAGCCCCAGCCCCACGCCTACCAAAGCGCCCCTACAAGGGGGTGGGGAGGGAAGGGACGGTAGCCCAGGCTCCTCCTCCCTCCCGACTCCTCAGCACCCTCCTACATGAGGTGGGGGGTGAAGGAGCCAGGGAAGAAATGAGAGTTCCTCAGCAGTGGAGTTGCGAGACAACGGGTAGCCGCTCGAGTCTGTTTCCCCTCCTCCCCACGCCGAGCCAATCCTCAGGCCCAGGCGCCGGGGAGGTCGAGGAAGTAGGAAGCCGACGGCCTGGGGCTGTGGGGCCGACTCCGGCTCTGGGGCCCTGTGAGGACTGCGCGGGCCCTTCCCCTACCCGGTAGCCCGGCTCGGGGCGGCTTCCTGTCGCTGGGGTCCCGCGGCCTAGGTGCCTCACGCCCCCTTTGTCCCTCGCTACTGAAAGAGCCCCTTTTCTAGCTTCCGCCTCACCTCAGTACCTCACACTCACTCGCTCCCTCACAGAGGCTCACAGTCACACACTAGGTTAAACCGAAACAGCACTGGGAGGAAGGGGGAGGGGGTAATCCCAGGAAATATCGCGAGAATCTGCAGTACTCTCGCGGTATTTCGTGCTTCCTTTCACCTCTCCCCACTGCCTGCTCAAACAACGCGAGAGCAAGTCCCGGGCCAGAAACGCCTTCCGCCAGATTCTCGCGATAAGATCCCAGCTCCCCGTTTGAGCAAAACTTTATTGAAACGGACTTAGGAGGAATTTTTTTAATTCAAGACTTTATTAATAACTCATTGAACAAATACATATTCCCAAGTTCCGGCGCAAACTAATTTTTGCATACTCTGTAACAGCTCCTTTAAATACCAGGATGAAAATATTGTCAACAGAATAAAGGGCAAATGTGGGGCTATTTAAACTCAAGTCCCTAAGTATTAACGATTCTTCCCACTTAGGTAGCATATACTACTACGTCCATTATTACTAATTCTCGTACTGCCCTGCAAAACACAATTTCCTCATCCCTATTTTACAAATAAGGAAACCCGACTCAGAAAAGTTGAGTAGGTTACTTAGGGTAACAAAGCTAACCCAGCAAGGGCCAAACAAGAGATTAAAATTCACGTCTGGGGACTTCCCTGGTGGTACAGTGGTTAAGAATCTGCCTGCCAATGCAGGGTGCGTAGGTCCGGGAATATCCCACATGCCGTGGAGCAATTAAGCCAGTGCACCACAACTACTGGGCCTGCGCTCTAGAGCCCACGAGCCACAACTACTGAGCCTGCATTACGACTACTGAAGCCCGCGCACCTAGAGCCTGTGCTCCGCAACAAGAGAAGCCACAGCAATGAGCAGCCCACACACCACAGCGAAGAGTACCCCCTGCTCGGCCCAACTAGAGAGAAATCCCGGGCACAGCAACGAAGACCCAACACAGCCAAAAAAAAAAAAAAAAAAAAATTCATGTCTGACCTTAAACTACAAGCTCTTTCATTGTGTGGCACTACCACTCTCCAGTCTGCTTAAAATCTTAAGAACCTTGAAAGCTCATCACCTCTTGAGATCATCTTCTGGCTCTTTTGGAATCATTTAGCCATTTATCTTCACACAGAAGATTATAGTTATGAACAAGCAAAGCATAGTATTCATGAACAGGAAAAAGTATCTTACACTGCCCCTCATTTTTTATCTTTAAAAATTCCTTGGCACATGTTAACTCATTCCATTCACAACTTACCTCTTCACAACTTACCCCTGAAATAGGTTGCATTAGTGAGGCAACTAAGGAACAGAGAAGCTAAGTGCCTTGTGCAAGCTTCCCCATTCTTTTCTTCAATAAATATATGTGTGTGAGACTTTAAGGTCCTTCTCCGTGTACCAGTGCCCACTGAGACCCCTCAAGAAGGATATAGACAATATATTCATACCTCAAAATATAAGGTAATAAATGTCATAAGAATGATACAGAGCAGTGTGGAGGTTCAAAAGAAGGTTGGAAGTGGTAAGAGAAAGCTTTATAAAAGTATGACATTTGAGGGGCTTCCCTGGTGGTGCAGTGGTTAAGAATCCGCCTGCCAATGCAGGGGACACAGGTTTGACCCCTGGTCTGGGAAGATCCCACATGCTACGGAGCAACTAAGCCTGTGTGCCACAACTACTGAGCCTGCGCTCTAGAGCCTGCAAGCCACAACTACTGAAGCCCGCACGCCTAGAGCCCGTGCTCCACAATGAGAAGCCACCGCAATGAGAAGCCTGCGCACTGCAACGAAGAGTAGCCCCCACTCGCCGCAACTAGAGAAAGCCCGTGCGCAGCAGTGAAGACCCAACACAACCAAAAATAAACAAATAAAATTTTTTTTAAAAGTATGACATTTGAGTTGGACCAGAAAGCGTAGATAAGGATTTGTATATGAAAAGAGCATCCAGTAAATTAGGAGCCAGAAAACATTCTGAATGAAGGCAGAAAAATCTACTCTCCAAATCACTCCCTGAAAATGTTCTTGTTGCTTTGGGTCACATGGGTACAAAAAAAGTTTTTTACTTAAATGTTTGAGCCCATAAATCTTCATTTAAAAAAAAATGAAAAAGACAGGCTGGAATTCCTGGCTGTCCAGTGGTTAGGACTCGGTGCTCTCACTGCCAGGGGCCCCAGTTCCATCCCTGATGGGGGAACTAGGCTCCCACACGCTATGTGGCTCAGCCAAAAAAAAAAAAAGGAAAAGACCAAGTTTTTCATGACAACTTTTTAATCATCTACGGAAGTAAAATTAATACTATCAAGAAAAAAGAAAAAAAGAGGATAGAATTAAGTACTTGAACTCAGGTGTGGTAACTCCTCATTCATTGCTGCAAGAGGGCCTGGATGTAAATGTCTCCACCAGTGTCTAACATGATGGCAGATGACATGAGACTTAATGAGCCGATTAGATGAAGTGACTTGTCCACCTTATTAAACGTTGGCATGAATTCAGCAAAATTACTCTGATTTTTTCTTTCTTTATTTTTTTGTGGCACGTGGGCCTCTCACTGCTGTGGCCTCTCCTGTTGCGGAGCACAGGCTCTGGATGCGCAGGCTCAGCGGCCATGGCTCACGGGCCTAGCCGCTGCGCGGCATGTGGGATCTTCCCAGACCGGGGCACGAATCCGTGTCCCTTGCATCGGCAGGCGTACTCTCAACCACTGCGCCACCAGGGAAGCCCTTTTTCTATCTTTTAAATGAGATCAAAGTTTTGACCCAGGATGCACCCACAACCCACAGTAAAATGGAAAAGTGGGGATGGCAGAAGGAATTGTGATGATGTGCCAAATTAAATCTTGAAGAGTAAAATTCATTATCCAAATTATTCCACCATCATTCCAGGAATAGAAACTTTCATTTTTTAAAATTAATTTATATTGGAGTATAGTTGCTTTTTTTTGTTTGTTTACTCATTGTGTTATTTATTTATTTATTTATTTATTTACTTGGTTGCACCAGGTCTTAGTTGCAGCTTGCTGGCTCCTTAGTTGCAGCATGTGGACTCTTAGTTGTAGCATGCCTGTGGGATCAAGTTCCCTTACCAGGGATTGAACGGAGGCCCCCTGCCTTGGTAGCACGGAGTCTTAACCACTGTGCCACCAGGGAAGTCCCTGGAGTATAGTTGCTTTACAATGTTGTGTTAGTTTCTGCTGTTCAGCGAAGTGAATCAGTTGAACGTATGCACATATCCACTTTTTTTTTAGATTTCCTTCCCATTTAGGTCACCACAGATCACTGAGTAGTGTCCCCTGTGCTAAACAGTAGGTTCTCATTAGTTATCTATTTTATACATAGTAGTGTATATATGCCAATCCCAATTTCCCAATTCGTCCTACCCCCTCCCTTCTGCCCTTGGTAACCATAAGTTTGTTCTTTATATCCATGACTCTATTTCTGCTTTGCCAATAAGTTCATATGTACCATTTTTCTAGGATCCACATATAAACGATATCATATGGTATTTGTTTTTCTCTTTCTAACTTACTTTGCTTAGTATGATAATCTCTGGGCCCATCCATATAGCTGCAAATGGCATTATTTCATTCTTTTTTTATGGCTGAGTAGTATTCCATTGTGTGTGGGTGTGTGTGTGTGTGTGTGTGTGTGTATCTCACATGTTCTTTTTCCATTCATCTGTTGATGGACATTTAGGTTGTTTCCATGTCTTGGCTATTGTGAATAGTGCTGCTATGAACATAGGGGTGCATGTATCTTTTTTTTTTTTTGCGGTACGTGGGCCTCTCACTGTTGTGGTCTCTCCCGTTGCGGAGCACAGGCTCCGGACGTACAGGCCCAGTGGCCTCGGCTCACAGGCCTAGCTGCTCCGCGGCATGAGGGATCTTCCCGGACCAGGGCATGAACCCGCGTACCCTGCATCGGCAGGCGGACTCTCAACCACTGCACCACCAGGGAAGCCCCATGTATCTTTTTGAGGAGGGTTCCTTTTTCTCCACAACCGCTCCAGCATTTATTATTTGTAGACATTTTAATGATGGCCATTCTGACCAGTGTGAGCTGGTACCTCACTGTAGTTTTGATTTCCACATTTCTCTAATAACTAGCGATGTTGAACATCTCTTTATGTGCCTGTTGGCCATCTGTATGTCTACTTTGGAGAAATGTCTATTTAGATCTTCTGTCCATTTTTCGATTGGTCTATTGTTTTTGGTTATTGAGTTGCATGAACTGTTTGTATATTTTGGAAATTAAGCCCTTGTCAGTTTCATCATTTGCAAATATTTTTCTCCCAGTCTGTAGCTTGTCTTTTCGTTTTATGGTTCCCTTTGCTGTACAAAAGCTTATACGTTTGATTAGGTCCCATTTGTTTATTATTATTATTTTTTAAAAGATATGGTACTTTTTTTTTTTTTTTTTTTTGCAGTATGTGGGCCTCTCACTGTTGTGGCCTCTCCCGTTGCGGAGCACAGGCTCCGGACGCGCAGGCTCAGCGGCCATGGCTCACGGGCCCCGCTTCTCTGTGGCATGTGGGATCTTCCTGGACCGGGGCACGAACCCACGTCCCCTGCATCGGCAGGCGGACTCTCAACCACTGCGCCACCAGGGAAGCCCGATATGGTATATTTTTAAAAATATTTATTTATTTATTTATTTATTTAGGCTGTACTTGGTCTTAGTTGCGGCTCATGGGATCTTAGTTGCCGCATGCCGCATGCAGACTCTTAGTTGAGGCACGCATGTGGGATCTAGTTCCCTGACCAGGGATCAAACCCAGGCCTCCTGCACTGGGAGTGTGGAGTCTTACCCACTGGACCACCAGGGAAGTCCCCTGTTTATTTTTGCTTTTATTTCTATTGCCCTGGGAGACTGACCTAAGAAAACATTGGTATGATTTATTGTCAGAGAATGTTTTGCCTATGTTCTCTTCTAGGAGTTTTATGGTGTTATGTCTTTAAGACTTCAAGCCAGTTTGAGTGTGTCTAAATTTTTAAATACAACTGCTGAGATTAGCCCAAAAACTGGTGAGAATTGTGCCTTTGTAAAATAAGGGTTGCTTCCCTCTACAGAAAAACTTTGAACTCTGAAATTCCAGGACTGCATGATTTGCTTTATTTGCATGACCTCCCAGGGCAGGGAGTCAGGGCAACTCTGGGAAGCCCAAGGTGATCAGTCAGGTGATGACTGTAGTTGCCCTGTAAATCCCCCAAAGCAGGTCAGAAAGCTTCTCCTTAGGCTGTACACAAGGGGAAATATTTAACTAAAGTTATAATAATTTTCCCTCACCCCAAGGCCAATTTGTTAGTTTAGATTTTGGTTTAAAGAGTCCTCTGGAGTCTGCCACAAAGCTTAGTTATTTAAAATTTGTCCATCCTCCTCTTCTTGGCATATAAGATTACTCCTATGTGTACCTTAAATGCTTTTCTTATTTAATGACACGTCTCTCCTATCTTTACTTTTAGAATACAAATTTTTCCACAATGTCATTTCAGCTGCATTTTCGGATGAGAAATAATAACTTATTCTATTCTGTGACTAAAATTTGGTAAAGTTTATTCTGTTTTCAAGTTTTATATGATTTAACATTTCCTAGCCACACTTAGTACAGACATTATTGTTTATTTGTACAGAGAGCTTTCATGGGGAAATGTAACTGTGTATCCAACAGTGATACTTTGGGCATAAGAATAAATTAACAAAAAAATTTTGGGTGCCTACAATTACAGTGACCAGTCATATTTTCAGAACTCTAAATCAGGTGAGCCCATCAAGGGCTGGGGCTGTGCTTTCAAGTTTATATTCCCAGCTCCTAATACACAAGTATTAGGACTCCACAGATATTTGTTGGATGAAGAGCATTTTGACAACAGGAAAGGAAACAGCATTTTATTTTCTTTTTTGTTTCTATTTATTTATTTTTTGGCTGTGCCACACGGCTTGTGGGATCTTAGTTCCTCAATCAGAGATCAAACCCAGGCCCTTGGCAGGGAAAGCATGGACTCTTAACAACTGGACTGCAGGGGAATTCCCACAGCATTTTAAATATGAACTGTCTTTGGAAATTCTCACTTGGATAAATGCTTTTGCTAGATTTACATGAACATATTTTTACACTAAAAAAAATTTGATTATCTGAAATTCAAATTTAATTGAGTGTTCTGTATTTTATCTGACAACACTATCAGTTTATCCCAACAATATGCATTGAGTCTCTGACATGTGTCAGGAGCTAGGCTAGGCAGTATCACTAGACAGTAGTGAAAGCAGCCGCCCTTCTTGGATTTGATAGTTTAGCAGGGAAGACAGGCATTGAATGCATCATCAGGTACTTAATTAATTTTGAGGGTGAAAGTGGTATTAAAGAGAAATTTGAAATAATATAACGGAGGACCTGATCAAGTGAGGGGTTAGAGAAGCCTTGCTTCTCTAGTCCAGAGCAAGAGACATTTACATTGAGATCTGAATAAGTCGACCTCAGTGAGGAGAGGGGGGTGGGGTACGGAAATACCTCCCAGCAGTTAAAAAGGCATGTTCAAGGACCTTGGGAGAGGAAGGAGTGAAGGAATTGTCTGCAGGTGGAAGGTCATTGTGGCTGGGGTTTGGCAAGGGGAGAAGAGCTGGGTCTAGAGAGGCTTTTTAGGCCCAGTAAAACATTTGTCTACTAAGCCCAGGTACAGTGCTAGGTAGTGGGGATTCAGAAACAAGAGGCAATTCCTGCCCCGAGAAACTCACTGTGTAGTGACTGAAAGGAATGAGGGCACGAGGAATAGACAAGAGGTAAAATTTAAGTTCTACTTTCAAGGAGCATGGTTTATATCTTTGTGGCAATAAGCATGTGGCAAATAAAGATTTATTCTTATTAAATTTACACTGCTGTGCCTGCTCATCTGAACTGCAGTTACCTGTTGGAATGGCTTTGGAGGATGTTTGCATATCATTTTTGAAATATGGGGAAAGTCTGAGACTAAAGAACCAGTGGAAATCCATTGCTTAATATCCTTACAGCAAACTAGGTAAAATTCAACTTTTCAGCAGTTATTCTCAAGGGTGTGTATGGAAAAAAAGAACATTAAAAAAAAAAAAAAGGTAGCCTTAACTATTTTAAGAACTTCCACCCAATGCTAGCACAATTGTATTTTAGCCTGGCTCTTGTTCCAGTGGCCACGAACTTCTCAGCATTACTCCAGCTTTCTCTTTGTGAGGATTTACTGATACAAGAGATATGACTACACATTCTTTGTGATTTGTAGTGTAGAGCATTAGCTAAACTGCTTGTTTTCACTATGATTACAAAAAAGATACAATCAATTGTGAACACCTTTGGGATCCTAAAGATACTTAACAGCATCTGATGATCTGACTGCTGCAAACAAGTTTTTCTTAATCCAGAACCTCCCAGATCTTCAAAAATATTGGAATTGCTCAAGAAAAATATTTCTGAAATTAAAAAGAAAATTAGGACATGTAAATTAAGTGTACCGGGCTAGCTTGGGACATTGTTACAAACACCCAACATCTTTTTTCCACCTAGTATCTCAAGAAAGCGAATATTTTAATAAAATATTCCCGATAACAATATTTTCGAAGAGGTAGTCTTTTAGTAAAAAGAGCTGGGGATATAAATTTGCAAACTGCTTAAAAGCCAAAACGAAAGCGCCAATTTTCGCAGAGGATCCGAACACTACCAACTAGCAAACTCCACACCTACGGCCGAGAAATCTGAGACAATTGAGAAAGAAGGAAGGGTGGGGAGAATCTCGCGAGTAGCAACGTATTAACCATTTTTCGCGATATTTGGTGCCCAGCCCTTTTTCTCTCTCTCGCAGGATCACGGTTAATCTCGCGATCTTTCGGAAGTTCTGTTGCGGAAGATGGCGGCGGCCGCGAGCACCCTTCTCTTCTTGCCGCCGGGGACTTCAGACTGAGCCTTCCCGGGAAGAGTGGGGACTGCAGGCGCCCTGCGTCCCGGGAGCCCGAACCAACTTGGTTCCTCTGTTAGTGGTGAGGAGGGGCATTTCCTCTTGTGTAGGACTCAGGCCCTTCCCGCTGTCAGGATGAAGGCTCAGGGGGAAACCGAGGGTGAGTGACTGAGGGGAAAAGCAGGGGGCGGGACACAGCTGGGGGAGCCAATCTCTGAGAGGAGCTGGGGGGCAGATGCTTCCGCGGGGGCCACTCTCCCGAGGGCTCAGAGTCTAGGAGGCGGGATGTGTGTGAGTTTTAGACTCTGACTGCCTTCCCTTGGTGATGGAGAGCTTTGACTTTGGGGAGATGGGGGCTCCCAACTTCTGTTAAGGTTTCCTGCTTAGCTAGGGGCAATCATTTGGGCCTCTGCAGGGCATTTTTAGCCTAAAGGGATGGGAGACACGGCGAGTGAATGTAAAACTTGCTCCTTCCAGAAGAGAAGTGTGAATAATGACATAAAAACAGTAATACAGCGCTGTATGTCAAAGTACTGGAGAATGTTTTCGCGTGAATGAAATGATTAGGTACTTATGGTATTAAAAGCCAGCAGTTCTCTAGAATGTCACAGTGTTCACATCTTGTGCTATTGTGTATTCTAAAAATGCGTTGAATTTCAATCTTTCAATGTCTGAACTAATTCAGAACTGCTGAAAAACAACTTTTCTGTGTAACCTTACATAGATTCTCTGAAGTTCCACTTTCCAGTTTAAATGCTTCCTTAGCATTTTGGACATAGTTCTGTTGATACAGCTCACTATTATTTACTTGTCTTCTCCAATGTGCTCTGAGCTATGTAGATCAGGATCTTGCCTTACTCATCATTATACAGTCCCTGGCACATAATAGTTGCTCAAAAAATGTTTCATTAGAGCATTTTTGTAAAGATATTTATCATCAGGCTTCTTAAGGGAAAGAAGGCGGGGGTGTGTTTTGAAGGCAAGGAAGAAAAAAGGTATACTTCTTGGTGCAGAGGAATGACAAGTGTAAAATGGAAACTCGTTGAGGCAGTTTTGTCTAGTTTGCTCACTGCTGTATCTCCATCATGTAAAATAGTGCCTGAGTGAATGAGTCTTGAAAGTGGGAATTATCAAACATTTCTCCAGAACTATAAATTGGCTGAAACAAACCAAAAAACAGTTTTCCAGAAGATGAAGGCATTGGAGAGAGGAGTTGAATCTTGATTTAGAAGATGTCACTACCTCAACTCAGATTGCTGACATTCTATTCATCTTTCAATGGCAACTTTTCTGTAACATCCCCACAACTAATTACAAACTTTTCCTCCTTTGAATTTCAGTAGTAATGTGTCTCTGTTTTTAAGAACAAATCTCATTTTGCTTTGTGTGACGGTTATTTTCACATAACTTATCCACACCCCCTCACAGGTGTCATCTCAGGCATATTGTATTTTTGCACTGCCGGTGGTCTCCAGCACAGGTCCTTCCTTGCTCATGCTAAGCAGTTACAAGAATTACAGGAGTGTTGGAGGGTGTAGGAGGTTCCTTCACACACTATCCAGGAGCCATTCTTTTCTGCCTTTCTCTTAACTTTGCTGGAAACTCATCCTTTAGTCATTGACATCTTCCTTGTTCATATAGTTTGAGTTCAAACAGGAAAAATCTGAATGGCAAATAAAGCCTGTTTTCTTGATAATACTTATAAATCGATCTCTTAAAATTATGTGAAAAAATTAAGGAAGTCTGTATTTTCACTTTGAAAACCAACTAACCGTAGTTAGGCCATGTTCAAATGTGTGCTCTGCATATATCATATAAGGGATTTCACGAATATCATGAAATTACTTTGTCACTAAATGGTAGTCTTGATCCTTAAACAGGATTAGAGATGGTTCTTTTTTTGGTTCTCATTAAGTTTGAATAGAAAGCAGTCCCCTTCTATGGTGTTCGTTAGACTAGACCCACAATTGTGTGTGTCTTCTTGTCATTAAAAACAAATTCTTTGTATGTTTTGAAGTAAATCATATTGGAAGATGTTTTAACTGAGTTCTTACCAGGATGAAGTATGGGAGTTTGTTTGCAAGAAAAACTGTGGAAGGTCTTGAAAGAAGAGTTGCTAATGATGTTTTCTGATTTATATCTTAGAGTCGGAAAAGCTGAGTAAGATGAGTTCTCTCTTGGAACGGCTCCATGCAAAATTTAACCAAAATAGACCTTGGAGTGAAACCATTAAGCTTGTGCGTCAAGTCATGGTGAGGACTGTGGTGAAGTGGATAAAGTGTTGTGCTTAGATAATTATTTAATAAGCTAAGCTCCCTGTGTAGACTTTTTCTAACTAGTTATTATGGTGTGTCTTCAGTTTTATTTCTCATAAAATCATAAGCACATGATGGCTTTCAACTTTTAAGAGTCTACCTGAGAAGGAGGTATATTTATAAAATTGTGTTAATTGTGAGTTATAGTACACTGGGGTACTTTAGGCAAAGTGCTAAGAAATACACCTATAAAAGGTACACCTGATAGGGAGTTCCCTGGTGGCCTAGTGGTTAGGATTCCTGGCTTTCACTACTGTGGCCCAGGTTCAGTCCCTGGTCGGGGAACTGAGATTCCACAAGCACCACAGTGCCGCCAAAAAAAAAAAAAAAAAAAAAAACCGGTCCGGGAAGATCCCACATGCTGCTGAGTGGCTGGGCCCGTGAGCCATGGCCGATGAGCCTGCGCTCCACAACGGGAGAGGCCACAACAGTGAAAGGCCGCAAAAAAAAAAAAAAAAAAAAAAGATACACATGACAGACTGATATAGAGAGACATTTATTCTTCACTTCCTGTCAAGCTCCTTGATTCTAATGTGTTAATACTGTCACTGTATCTATTCTGCTAGTTGAGTTTGCAGTTCATTTGTAATTAACTTCACCTGTTGACTCTGTGGCCCTCTTTCTCTAAGTACTACTTCTCCTTTCTGAGTCATTCACCAGTGTGGGAGCCCTTAATTAGGTGGAATACAGGGAGTGGGGTGAGGGTAGAGGCTGGATGTTAAAAGTTCATCCATATGATTCCAGTGGTAGTAAAATGTTACAGGAGTACTTTTTTATGACTTGACCTGGGCAATGGTTATATGGACGTGTTCACTTTGTAATAATTCACGATCTCTTCACTTCAGATTCATATACTTTTCTGTATACATGTTATACTTCAGTGAAAGTACCCCTCTACCAAACCTTACACTGGGTCCAGAGTAAGTTCAGTTTAGTAGATTTATTAGAGCTTAAAATGATCATATCAGTATATAGCCTAGTAAAATAACTGAATTTGCTGTCAAAAAACCTGTATTTTAGTCTTGACTCCAGTACTTCTACCTACGTGACCTTGGACAAATTATTTGTTCTTTCTGATCCTCAGTTTCCTCATCTGGAAAGTAGAGACACACAACACCAGTTTGCTTTTTCACACAGTTTTGCTGTAGGGATCAAATGAGATAATGGACACCAAAGTGTCATGCTGCTAAAAGATTTCCGTAACTAAGTTCTACAGATATCTTCTGGCTCAGGATTGTGTACATAGAAAAGGTTTTTTGTATTTTTTTAGAAGTCTTAAAGAATGGCAATTTTTCCAGTCTGGGAATTCAGAGGTTGTCGCTTTTATACTATAAGGCAGCCATATTCTAGTTTGAAATATGGTCTATAAGTGATATTGTCATTAGGGAGACATTGTGACATAGAGGGATTCCAGGTGACTACTAAGACCCTCTTTTGGGTTACCAGTTCTTTGTTTGGTCACCATAGCTTCCATTGTCTACTTCTCACTTTTGCAGATTCAGGAACCTACTTTTATTGGTACGTAAAAGATTTTGAAGAGTTTTCAACAACTGACATACTAACAAAATCTCAGTAGATTAACAGGGAAATCAGAATGCCCGTTTATTAATTTACAGCAGAGTGTTTGTCTTTCCAGCTACCAAAGTACTGGTATCCATTGTCCTTGCAATGGACAAGGTCCTTGTGTATTCAAGGTACAAAGGGAGCTAGATTATTAATTAGTCAGATATTTGTGAGGGTGGAATTAGAGCCAAGAGAGATGGATTTAGGGCATGGAAAAGTCTAGAAAACTATCCTTGTATCATAAAACTGTTCGTACTTCTGGGGCCTAGAATGTTGTGCAAAGAGAAACTTCTTCCCTGGATATGTTTAGAAAAACTATGCTAAATTTTTTGCCCTTTGGCTTTTTCTGGACTACGTATCCTGTTTCTTAGAGTCAATCTAGTTTGACTAAGGTCTGGCTGTATTTCTTAGATTACATGCATATCACCTTATTAGATTTGGGAATTGTCCCATCTGAGCCACCCCATTTAACTTATTGAATCTTAGGATGTAGTCACTTCTACAGGAGGCTGATCTCATTTATTACATTTTGATTCTTCCTAATTTTTCCCTGAAAGTTATCTTATTTTAGATCTGGAAAATACCTTTGGTATAGGCTTTTTTTTTTTTGGCCATGCTATGCAGCCTGTGGGATCTTAGTTCCCCGACCAGGGATCGAACCCACGTCCCCTGCGTTGGAAGTGCAGAGTCTTAACCACTGGACTGCCAGGGAAGTCCTAGATCTGGAAATACCTTTTTCTACTTTCATGGATATGGATATGCCTGTATCCATGTATATTAACCTTTCCTCTTTTGGATGGATGGACAGACTAACAGTTAAAAATCTAACATTATCTAGAATATATAGAAAATATAGAGTATATAAACTATACCATAATATATAGACTATCCTGAAATGTTATTTCTAGGATAATGTGTATGTTTACCCAAAACACTGTTGGCTTTGTTAGTTTTTACCTGAAATGTTTTCCTTCTTAATACAGGAGAAGAGGGTTGTGATGAGTTCTGGAGGGCACCAACATTTGGTCAGCTGTTTGGAGATGCTGCAGAAAGCTCTCAAAGGTTTGTAAACATCTTTGAAATATGCTAATTTCTTAAAAAAAACAGTTTAGGAAAGACTATTTTATACTTACACTAGAAATATAAATTGAGATAGGTCAACCGTTCTGTGCTAGGTGTTGTTCTTGCTTTCGTTATGGAGTTGAGATGAGCTCTTACCTGAACTTTTGAAACATTTATTTTTTACCCCATTTTGGAGGTTGGTAGAAACTCAAAAGATAATTGATGGAGGGTAGCTATAAGATTGCAGATAGCAGGGGAAAGTTTTTTTTTTTTCCTTCACGTGTTCTCTCCTAATTAACTCAATAAGAAGATGGACTTTTTGACTCTAAGAGATTTTTACAGTGTTTATAAAGAATGTTTTCAGGAAAGCAAACATAAAATTCAAATCATGAGCTTGATTATTCAAGCTTATAATTACTACTTCTGTCTGTTTTTGAAGGAAAATGAAAGTAAAAACAGATTTTACTCTGATTATCACAAATGAACCTGATTCAGCTGAATATTGTTTTTTTTTAATTGTGGTAAAATGTATATAACAAAATTGACCATTTTAACCATTCTTAATTGTACAGTTCAGTGGCATTAAGTGCATTCACATTGTTGTGTAACCATCACCACCATCCATCTCCAGAACTTTTTCATCTTCCCAACTGAAACTCTGAACGCATTAAACAGTAACTTGTCATTTCCCCTCTTCCCAGCTCCTGGTAACCACCATTCTATATTCTGACTCTAACAATTTGACTACTCTAGGTACCTCATATAAGTATAGTCATACTGTATTTGTTCTTTTGTGATTGGCTTATTTCACTTAGCATAATATCTTCAAGGTTCATCCATTTTATAGCATATATCAGAATTTCCTTCCTTTTTAAGAAAGCTGAATAATATTTTATTGTATGTATACATTATATGTAAACAAAATAACATTTTGTTTATACATTCATTCATTGATGGAAACTTAGGTTGTTTCTATCTTTTGGCTACTGTAAATAATGCCACTATGAACATAGAATATTTGTTTCTATGCTGGTTTTGATGTTAATCTTCCTTATTCTAGCATTAGCAGATAAATGTGTCTTTTTTTTCGCCGCACTGAGCGGCATGTAGGATCTTAGATCCCTGACCAGCAATTGAACCCGCGACCCCTTCAGTGGAAGCATGTAGTCTTAAGCACTGGACCTCCAGGGAAGTCCCTAAGTGTGTCTTCTTTAAATTAAAGATAACTTGTCCCAAATGAGTAATAAAAAAGAGAGAAGAGAAAGGTCCAATCATTTTTTTCAAATAGATCTTTTTTTTGATCCTTATTACTGCTTAGGCCACAGCTAAGCCTTACCAATGAACTTTATGCACATTATAAGCATTTGAACTATTGAATGTGTTTCTGGCTTTGGAAGGCTAGATATACTCTTGGGATGTTTCTGGCTCTGAAGAATACAATTTATTTGGAACATCTTTTGTTATTTCCTTTTTTCACCCTTTTGTAGTAACATCTTTACCAGCAATGACTGACCGTTTGGAGTCTATAGCAAGACAGAATGGGTAAGTAGTCTATCTGTAGGCAGAAATGTTTAACTTAGTGTTGACTTTGGGTGGCTTTATTTATGTGTCTTCTATTAATTTTTGTTTTGATTTGTTCCTGCTAGACTGGGCTCTCATCTCAGTGCCAGTGGCACTGAATGTTACATCACGTCAGATATGTTCTATGTGGAAGTGCAGTTAGATCCTGCAGGACAGCTTTGTGATGTAAAAGTGGCTCACCATGGGGAGAATCCTGTGGTATGTGTTGTTGATATTTCACTGGAATCTGTGGGGTTTACTTAGGGACATTAATTTTAAAAGGAATTGTTGGGGTTTGAAATAGCTTGGGTTTAGGTTTTTTTCATGAGCCACTATAGAGATGATGTGATGGGCTACAACATCAGTAGCTGTAGAGTGGAATTTAGTATAATCTGGGTCCATCTCTGACATCATCCAGAGGCTTTGACAAAAGGAAACACCAGAGGAACCCTTTCCATTTCATATCAACAAACATGAGCCGCAATTGAACAATAGGTTCTGGGGATACAACTAATTTAAAGTTCCTACCTCAAAGAACTTATAATCAAGAAGGACAGATAATCTTGTACATAACTAATGTCTCTGAAAAACCCTGTAATAGAGAGGAATGTAAAATGTGTATAACCAGACAGTTGAATATGGATTCCAAGGATGGCTTTAAAGAGAGGTCCTAATGTTTTAAACAAGCAGCTGAAAGTTGATTCCTTTATAAGCTATTTCATATATATTTTAATCTTCAATTTACTGACCCAACCCATGGTTTACCAAGTAGGAAGAAGATATTTTTGATATCTTAATATAAGAACCTTCTATAGTTTTAATGTTTTTATTATAAAGCATGTGTTATTAATAAAAGAAAAACTTTTGATGTCTTCAAGTGTCTTAAAGTAGTTTAAAGTTTTAACATAATTTCTTTAATTTCAGAGCTGTCCAGAGCTTGTACAGCAGCTAAGGTGAGCAGATGACATTTATATTCCCTGATATTGGCAGACAGTGCTATTCTTTTTTTTTTTAATTTCTTTTTTAAATTTTTGGCTGTGTTGGGTCCTTGTTGCTGCGCGTGGGCTTTTTCTAGTTGCGGCGAGCAGGGGCTACTCTTGTTGCGGTGCGCGGGCTTCTATTGAGGTGGCTTCTCTTGTTGTGGAGCATGGGGTCTAGGTGCGTGGGCTTCAGTAGTTGTGGCATGCATTCTCGTAGTTGTAGCTCGCGGGCTCAGTAGTTGTGGCACATGGGCTTAGTTGCTTTGCAGCATGTGTGATCCTCCCGGACCGGGGCACGAACCCGTGTCCCCTGCATTGGCAGGCGGACTCTCAACCACTGCGCCACCAGGGAAGCCCAACAGTGCTATTCTTTATAGCTGGGTTTTGAGGATGGTCAGAAGTTACTTTCCTGAGGAACAAATTTATTTTCTTGGGTCAAGATTTTTCACAGTCTGTACTTGTTCACTTTCAGAATTGACTTAGCTTGATTTTTTTTTTTACCCTATTCCATCTATCCCAGGGTTTCTCAATCTTGACAGTATTGAAATTTGGGTTGGGAAATTCATTGCTGTAGGGGGATGCCCAGTTCATTGTTGGATGTTTAACAGCATCCCTGGTCTCTCCCAACTAGTTGCAATATCTCCTGAATTATGATAATCAAAAATATCTCCAGGTATTGTCAGGTGTCCTCTGGAGGGCAAAATCACTCCTGGTTGGGAACTACTGAGCTAACCTTAGGAATTCTGTGTGGAACAAAAATAAATAGAACCTAATTATTGAATCAAAGAAAGCTTGAGAAATTTGAGTCTATACCATAAAAAGAACTTTTTTTCACTTCAATTTTGAGAAAAATTATTTTATATTTAAGGTATATGGGTCCCATTATAGTAAAGTGCTAGGCTTGAAGACAGTCTCTTTTAGTAATTGATGTTTTCTGCCATTGGCTTATCTTTTCTCTTTGAATTGAGTGGAAATTTTCATGCTTAAATTTAAACCCAGAGTTAACTCTCTGGGAATTTGAGAAAGTCATTACATCAATTTTATATTTTAAATTATAGTGAAGTTATCAGATATCACATGGAGGAGTCTTAGAAAGGGTGTTAATATTGAGGAAATAAGTTTTACACTCAGTCTTCTCAATGATCAGTTTAATGTCCTTATAGCCAAATACACCAGATTTGAACGAGCTTTGAAAAATAGCAGTGCAACATAAAAAATAACATTTTATGATTTCATTAACTCAATAAGTCTAGCAAAGTTGTATTACCAGAATAGTCCAGGAAAAAAATATGTCTGGCTCTAATGTGGCGTAGGAGACCATACCAATTTATGAACTGATGGTGTTCTAAAGTTAATTTGTAGGCATGTTTGAAAGGGGGAACCTTAGGAAGAATATTAGTCTTTACCTGGTATTTTTTTTTAAATTTATTTATTTTTGGCTGCATTGGGTCTTCGTTGCTGCGTGTGGGCTTTCTCTAGTTGGCGGCCAGCAGGGGCTACTCTTCGTTGTGGTGTGCGGGCTTCTTGTTGCGATGGCTTCTCTTGTTGTGGAGCACGGGCTCTAGGTGCGCAGGCTTCAGTAGTTGTGGTGTGTGGGCTCAGTAGTTGTGGCTCGCGGGATCTAGAGTTCAGGCTCAGTAGTTGTGGTGCAAGGGCTTTGTTGTTCCGCTGCATGTGGGATCTTCCTGAACCAAGGCTCAAACCCATGTCCCCTGCATTGGCAGGTGGATTCTTAACCACTGCGCCACCAGGGAAGTCCTACCTGGTATTTTTGATCACTTTGTATAGATGGTAATTTTAAGGTAGGGAATATATTTTGCTGCTGCTCTTGCTTCCTTTTAATGTGTTCATGGCACTTTGGGCAGTAAGTGTTCAATAAATGCCCGACCAAGTATCTGACGTTGTCAGAGCAGTACAGCTTTCAGGAGGCATTTTTTTTGTTTTTAAGTTTGAAAAAAGATGTAGAGAGTTAGAATTGTTATGTTGGATTCCTGCCCACAAAACCTTATTTGATTAAGAAACCATGCCTGAATATTAGGTTCTAGGAAGCCAGGGGTTCATGGTAGTAACTTTTTCCTGGGGTAAAGCTAGTCATAGGAACATTTTGGAATATGTGGTTTGCCTCCACAGTACCCGTTCCCCTTTTCTTTAGATCTCCCATCTCTCTCCTAGTGTTCATTTTCCTTCTTTGCTCTTATGTTACCGTATACACGAAAAGTGTTCTATCTATATACGTGAAAAGTGTTCTATCTTCCCCATTTATTTATTTCCATTTTCTCTCCAAAAGTTTTTTTTCCTCATGACATCCAGTCATCTCAGTTACAGATTAAGAGGAGAAGAAGTGATTTATTTAAACCAAGTCTCATTACTTAAGAGCGAATTACTATATGAGTTATCGGGTCTTTTTGACTATCTTTTATACTGCTTATTAGCACCTCCTCCAGAAAAATGGGGCAGAGAAAGGAATACACTGCATTTTCTTTTCCTACTTTTGATTGATTCTAGAAAACTTTGGGGGAAAAAGAGTAAAGTAAATTATTAAGATTAGTTTTATATAGCCATGATTTTTGGCACTTTGCTGATAAGACTGAATAGTAATTGTATGTTTTATTCTCTTCCCTCTCCCCTGAACTTCATATAGGGAAAAAAATTTTGATGAATTTTCTAAGCACCTTAAGGGTCTTGTTAATCTTTATAACCTTCCAGGGGACAAGTAAGTATTTTTATTTTTTTGCTTTTTTTTGGAAAAATTAGTATAAATCTATAAACCATTTTGTACTTAGTAATTTGCCAAGTCTTCGGCCCTAGCTCATTTGTGATTTCTACTCATACTGACAATGTATAGCTCAGCTTCCAGCTTAATGTCTTTTAAAGGTATATTAAATAAACAAATATCTGCATTAATGGATTATAGTGCTAGAAGATAATCCTTGAGATGTCTTCAACATACTGATTTCTAGGCTGAAAGAAATTGTTATGAAACTGGGTTGCCACTTTTATTTTTAACCTACCTGGGATTCTGTATACCTGCTTGGCTCTTTTAAGTAGAGATAAAAATTAGCTTTGGTAGATCAGTAATGATTTTTTAACATTTTAAAGTTTTATTTTGTTTTTTAAATAGATATCTTAGTTGCCTCCAAGGTAGACTTGCTCTCTAGGCTTTCATGTTTGTGTGTGTGTGTGTATATATATGTATATTTGTCAACTATTTAATTCTTGTTTTCTTTATTTACTTTCTAGCAAACTAAAGACTAAAATGTACTTGGCTCTCCAATCCTTAGAACAGGATCTATCTAAAATGGCAGTTATGTATTGGTAAGACTGGCTAAAGTGTCAATTCTGTTTGACCTTGTTCTTAAAGTTTTTCGTCTGTGGGGTTACTAGGCTCTTATTTTTTTAAATATATATTATAGATGTATGTTACTATGCATCTGTGTTTTACCTGTATTGTACATCTTGTCCATATCCTTTCAGTTCCCAAATGATTGCATTCCATTTTCTGAGTATCAGTATCCCTAAGTTGTTGGTTGGTATTCCTTAGGTTTTTTTTATTTTTAATTTTTATTTCTTAGGTTTTATCAGAAGACTTGTCAAACCTGGCCTCCCTTTTTTTTTTTTTTTTTTTTTTTTTTTTTTTTTGTGGTACGCGGGCCTCTCACTGTTGTGGCCTCTCCCGTTGCGGAGCACAGGCTCTGGACGCACAGGCTCAGCAGCCATGGCTCACGGGCCCAGCCGCTCTGTGGCATGTGGGATCTTCCTGGAGCGGGGCATGAACCTGTGTCCCCTGCATCGGCAGGCGGACTCTCAACCACTGCGCCACCAGGGAAGCCCTGGCCTCCCTTCTGATAAATAATAGTATAGTTGTAATTTTTGTTCACCATATTACATACTGATGTATTCTTAGAAATAATCCCTTCACTTTGAAGTTGAAATACAATTGTTAAATGCCCAAGTACAAGATAGAGTCATTAGGATAGAATTATAAGATGTTTAATAGCTGAACTCATTATCACATTGTACACTAATACCTTCAGGGCTTAAATATAAGCAAACATAGGTCATTTGTCTTGCAGGAAAGCAACCAATGCTGGTCCCTTGGATAAGATTCTTCATGGAAGTGTTGGCTATCTCACTCCAAGAAGTGGGGGTATGTGATTCTATTTTGCCTGTTTAGAAAAATGTCTAATTTTAGTTGAGGGGTTATTACTTACAATTTCACCTTGGGTTTATAAGCAGAAGGTGAAAATTACCAGTCATTTGTGTTTCTGTTTTTTTTTAATAGAAATATAGTTGATTTACAACATTACATTAGTTTCTGGTATAGAGCAAAGTGATTTAGTTGTGTGTGTGTGTGTGTGTGTGTGTGTGTGTGTGTGTATGTTTTTTTTGCACATTCTTTTCCATAATAGTTTATTACAAGATATTATGTATGGTTCCCTATGCTTTACAGTAGGACCCTGTTGTTTATTTTATTCATAGTAGTTTGTATATGCCAATTCCAAACTACCAATTTATCCCTCTCATTTGTGTATTTTTTTAATGTTTTCTAAGGTGTCAACACCTGCCCTCCCCTAGTTTTTATTTTTAAATTGTGAAGTAAATTGTTGCTGCTAGAATCAATATTTATGCTTCTGTCATATTTCATAAGCTGCTTTGGATCATTAGTCCTCATATCTGAAACTCTTTTCTTGTATATAGGTTTATAGGAATGGGAATGTTTTTCTTTATTTGTAATTTACCTGATAAAAAAGTAGTGATAAGTTTTATTTTGCATAGGTCATTTGATGAACTTGAAGTATTATGCCTCTCCTTCTGACCTGCTGGATGATAAGACTACATCCCCTATCATTTTGCATGAGAATAATGGTAAGACTTTCACTGTAAAGTAACTGAAGGTTTTGCTCAGTGTTTAAAAAATATTTTCAAAAATTTGAATGCCCAGGCCTGCCTGTACTTTCTGGTTTGCTACTCCCAAATAAATCTGCCATCCCTACCAAAGTTTTCCATTTCTACCAGAGTTTGCATCTGATACATACACATACACTCCTACAGATATACATATCTGTATGTACACATACATACATAATAATAAAAACTTAATAATTCCTTTTGAATAAGTAAATGAGTGAATAAAAAAATGTAAACCATCTGACTTGAAATAATCCCCTTTAATCATTACTTTAAAGGTAAAGAAATTAGCCAACTTACTAAAGAACTAAAATAATGGATCTTACTTTGAAATTGCACTTTTGTTTTTTTCTTGGCCGCACAGCACGGCTTGATGGATCTTAGACCAGGGATTGAACCCGTGCCCTTGGCAGTGAAAGCCCGAAGTCCTAACAACTGGACCACCAGAGAATTCCCTATATTTGCACGTTAATAGACTAAAACATAATGAGAAATGGCCTAATACCTCATTTGGTCCCCTTTTAACTTCAATCATTGACTATCCTATAATCATAATTCTACTTAAATGCTTTCTGAAGTTGGAGAAAATAAGTAAATATTGGTAATGAGCCTTTAAAATTTTGTTTTCTTTGGACTGCATTGTTTCCTGTATTTTGTTTTATTTACTGACAGAAATATTGGTTGGTTAGAAAGATAACTTGTAGCATTTCTGAGTTATATAGGTATTACAGTATCTGACAAATTAGGGCTGACAAATTTTACAGAAGTTAGCTTTTTTTTTAATGTTAAGATACTTATAATTTTTTTTCTTTTTTTTCAAAAATAAATTTATTTTTTTATTTGCTTTTATTTTTGGCTGTGTTGGGTCTTCATTGCTGCGTGCAGGCTTTCTCTAGTTGCGGTGAGCCGGGGCCGCTCTTCGTTGTGCTGTGTGGGCTTCTCGTTGTCATGGCTTCTCTTGTTGCAGAGTACGGGCTCTAGGCGCACAGGCTTCAGTAGTTGTGGCACATGGGCTCAGTAGTTGTGGCTTGCAGGCTCTAGAGCACAGGCTCAGTAGTTGGGGCACGTGGGCTTTTGTTGCTCCGCAGCATGTGGGATCTTCCAGGGCCAGGGATCGAACCCGTGTTCCCTGCATTGGCAGGCGGATTCTTAACCACTGCGCCACCAGGGAAACTCAAGATCCTTATAATTTGTGTTACTTTGGAGAATACCATTTTTCTTTCCTTTTCTCAGTTCCTCGATATTTGGGCATGAATGCATCAGTGACAATCGAAGGAACATCTGCTATGTATAAACTCCCAATTGCACCATTAATTACGGGGTCACATCCAGTTGACAACAAATGGTAAGTTAAATATAATTCTAGGATAGCAATGTCCATTTATTTCAACCTTAAGCCCAGTAAGAACCAGGTATTACTTTGACTTGGCTCTTCCCCCGCTGGACTTTCTAGAGATGGGCTTTTTGTTTTACCCATTTAATTTCTCTTTTTAATATCTGCATGTTCCTCTTTGAAGTCTGCTCATAGAACACATTCTTATCCTGAGAGAGAAAGAAGAGAACTGTGCTACTTGCACTGGTTTAATGATTGCTCTATGGGATTTTCCTATGGGACTTTATGTTGATTTAGAGCTATGCTGGAATAATAATTAGAGAACGTACCTCAGAATAGATGTTTGATAAGATACTCTAGGGTTAACAAACAGGATATTTTGGAATTGGGGGAAGGAAGTTCAAAGAGTGAACTTTTGATAGGTTTTGTGAGTAGGTGGTTATATGATACAGACATGTCTAAGAATGAGTGTTTAGATTTTTCATTTTCACATCATTCAAAATCCCAATCCTCCACCTTTTCTTTTTTTTTTTTGAAGGACTCCCTCCTTCTCCTCAATCACCAGTGCCAACAGTGTTGATCTTCCTGCCTGTTTCTTCTTGAAATTTCCCCAGCCAATCCCAGTATCTAGAGCATTTGTTCAGAAACTTCAGAACTGCACAGGTGAGTTTTAAGAAGCATCAGGAGCTAATAATTGTTATAAAAGTGAAAAGCAAACTTCACATTCAGATTATCTTAGACTTCTTTCAGTCTTGGCCTCAAAAAACCACTAATGGGTATAGATGTCATGGTGCTTTTGCTTATTAGTCAGTACTTTTTGAATAAATGGGCGAATGAAGTAGAACTCATGAAGGGAAAACTGAGCTGTCAACGTTTTCATCTTACTGTGATCATTGTATTGATCTTTGTTTTTCTAGGAATTCCATTGTTTGAAACCCAACCAACTTATGTACCCCTTTATGAACTGATCACTCAGTTTGAGCTGTCAAAGGACCCTGATCCTATACCTTTGAATCACAACATGCGATTTTATGCTGTAAGTAAGACCCTATGAATTGTTGTAGATTATGTTTGGACCCAAGATCAGAATCTTCCTTTTATAGAATAACTGAGGTCAGATGATGTTCTTTTGGACTGCTGGATCATGCCCTATTTCCTCAGTCAGGCAGGAAATTACAGAAATCTCTGAGACATACTGAAGGAAGAGCATGAGCTTCCAAGTCAGGAAACAACATACATTTCATTGTTGAAATTTCAGGTGAAAGTGTCTTAATGGTATTCTGAACTTCTACAAGCACATAAGTAGGTATTAAGAGTTATTGCTGTTTAATTCTTTCAAGTGCCATGAGCTTATAATCTGCAAAGTATTTAATGGAGAAGAAAGTATTGGAATGAATAAATTAAGGAGCGTTTTAAAACCACACCTGGACTTGAATTTATTTGAATGTTTGACAGTAGTCTGGATTAAGTAATAGTTCCCAAATTCTGGCTCTGTTATAACTATATAGGGTGTTATTAAAAATACAGATTTTGCACTTAATGGTCCAGGGACCTCTCTTATACAGATTTCTGAGGTAATTTTTATGTTAGCTAGATTAGGAAACCACTAGCGGAACATTTACAAAAAAGGGGTCTTTTCAGCCAAGTGAGTATTTGGCATTTAACATTAGCTGACCAAAGAACTGACTGTGGAGCTTTAATATTCAGCAAGAAATTGCTGATTTTTGAGGAGTAGGGTTTTTTTAAGGATAGTTTGTGGTTGGAGTACAGTGGGTGAGTAAATAGCATTCATTTCCGTTGTTCTTTTTGCCCAGGCTCTTCCAGGTCAGCAGCATTGCTATTTCCTCAACAAAGATGCTCCTCTTCCAGATGGTAGAAGTCTACAGGGAACCCTTGTTAGCAAAATCACCTTTCAGCACCCTGGCCGGGTTCCTCTTATCCTGAATCTGATCAGACACCAAGTGGCCTATAACACCCTAATTGGAAGCTGTGTCAAAAGAACTATTCTGAAAGAAGGTACTGCCTTTCCTTTTGATATACTTACTGGTAAATGGAAACTGATTATTCTAGTAGTTCTCTAATTTTGTGGCCCATCATATCACCTGTGGAGCTTTTAAAACTATATACATTTGGTTTTCATACCCAAATGAACTTAATGTGGGAGAAGTTGGGAATCTAGTTCAAGCTCCATGAATAATTTTGATGGAACCAGTCTGTAAATTGGCATTTGGAAACCACTGGATTTTGTTGCAATGGACTTACTCTTGTTCTGCATGCAGCAATATAACTGGGTACCTAAGGGCCTGAACCTTGCAACAGATATATAAGGTAGAATTTGGGATTCTGCAGGAAGAGAGGAGTTCTTGATATCTAAATTTTAGGTTGTTAGGACAGTGGTTCCCACGGTTTAGTCCTGAGTATATTTCCTCTCCCCATTCTTTGGAGAACTTAATCATATAGCTTAAAAAAGGATGAGACCTGTGCCCTTCTCTTTTTTCTCCCAGGATGCTGGAATGCTGATGTTTTTCAAACAGTTTGCTGTTAGAAATCTTGATATGAATTTTGGCTTCTCTAGTTAACCATAGTTAATTTTTTACTTTAGTTGTAAAGCACTTCAGTGATAGAGCTGTATCAGCGCAAATGGTAGGCAAGAAGAAATGGAAGGTAAATCAGGAGACATCTTTTATGGGAATAAGAATTGCTTTAGAAATGAGAAATTTTAGAAAGTTGGAGTAATGACACAGAGCACGTGCAAGTGTCCTTATGACCCTTCTATTTCATATTTCAATCCTAGAAGTTTCCACATAGCTTCACAGTATTTAAAAATGAGTTTTTGTGAGGTAGTTATGAAGTTAGTCCTACAGAGATGCATGCTTTTTCCCAAGAAAGTATATAATCCTTGTCTCTGGGCTGTCAGCCTGTTTGGCTTAGAAACCAATGATAATAGTTTTATATATATATATATAAGTGTATTTGGCATAAATATATCATTTTAGATTGTAGCACCTACATCTGTGCTTACCAAACTATGGAGTGTATAGCTAACAGCTGTATACTGGTAGAAAGCAGGGTTTATGGTAGTGGTTGTAATGTCTGCTTATCAAATAGAATGAGAAACTCATCTTGGCCACATTTATTTTCAGAATTCACTTTCAAGGCAGGGTGTTTGTATCTGCCAAGGACTTTATCAATTGGGATTAAGTGCCTCCATTTTAGAAAATTGAAGTTTAGTTACTTATTTGTTTTGGAGTATTCGTAACATACACTGCTAGATTCCTTGGAATCTGATACCTTTAGTCACCTGTGGGTGACGTAGTACGTTTTGTGTATTAAAAAAATGTGTGGGATTTAGTTTCCAATGAGGGAGAGAAAATTTCATAGTTAATAATTACCATTTACATGTCTCAAGTCTTTTATTTGGTTGATTATTTTATGATCCTTTTCTTTGCCTTTTAGATTCTCCTGGGCTCCTCCAATTTGAAGTGTGTCCCCTCTCAGAATCCCGTTTCAGCGTATCTTTTCAGCACCCTGTGAATGACTCCCTGGTGTGTGGTGAGTTATGTGGGTGGCTAGCACCTCTCTCAGGGCAGCAGTTTGGTCCCTTTATCTTTTTGGAAAGTCAGAAACTGAAGCTGAATCTATCTTAAATGCCTCCTATATATTTTGTCTTTCAGTCGTAATGGATGTGCAGGACTCAACACATGTGAGCTGTAAACTCTACAAGGGGCTGTCAGATGCACTCATCTGCACAGATGACTTCATTGCCAAAGTTGTTCAAAGGTAGCACTGGCCCTTTTCCATCAAAGTCCCATTAAGAGGTGTATAAGGAATGTTGTTTTCAGTACTAGAGTGAATTGGAAATTTAGTAGGAAAGCATTTAGTCACTGCTTTGAATTCACCCTTCTCTGCTTTTGGATTGGAAGCAATATGAGCTTTTGGTTTTATAAATCTCATTATGAGAGTAATAGGAAGTAAGGTAGGTAACTTCAGGCCCTGCATTAGGGTTCTTTTATGAGGAAGAGAGCTGAAATAAGATGTAGATCTTTTTCCACTTTTTCCTCTCTGTCATTTTTTTTTAAACACATATAATGTGTCAAATGGCAGTATGTGGGAAGATCCTTAAGCCAGTCAGCTTCCCATAAACATTAATATGTAATTTCAAAATTTTTTTGGAGTAGGTACCAGTGGTCTGTTTAGTAAATAAATTCTATTGGAACACAAACATACCTGTAAGTGAACACATCTTTTCATTTACATATTGTTTATGGTGGCTTTTGAGCTAAGATGGCAGAGTACTTGGACAGAAACCATATGATCTTTGAAAGTCTAAAATATTACTATCTGGTCCTTTAAGAAAGGTTGCTGACATATTTTAGAGCAAAATATTTTCAAACATGTTTATAAACATAAATTTATCTGTAACATCAAAAGTGCTTTGCTTTAAAATAAAAAAGATTTACCGCCAGTGGTAGCACTTTTCACAGTGTAGCTTTGGGGTGATCTAAGCCATTAAAGTTTAGAACTTGATGGGTCAAGAGGTTTTTCTAATGATTCATCAATTAAGATAAATTATATAAATATTAAATTAAATATTAAATATTATATATAAATTATATATACCATTAATCACATGTAAAGCCCAAAAGGAGGGCATTTTCTTACTGAGTTCATTATTACCAGTTTTATTTTAGTTCAGTATGATGTCTAATTATTTGGACTCTTGTTTATGGTTGGTTTATTTGGTGGCACTTCAAAAGAGGTTGATGATTGCCTCTGGTCCAGATTGTTTGTTTTTTTTTTTTCGGCTGCGCTGTGAGGCTTGTGGGATCTCAGTTCCTCAACTAGGGATCAAATCCGTGCCCCCTGCAGTGGAAGCATGGAGTCCTAACCACTGGACCACCAGGGGAATTCCTTCCAGATTCTTTTTATTTTTAATTTTTTTTTGGCTGCGTTGGGTCTTTGTCACTGCACATGGACTCTCTAGTTGCAGTGAACGGGGGCCACTCTTCGTTGTGGTGCATGGGCTTCTCCTGATGCGGAGCATGGGCTTTAGGCGCACGGGCTTCAGTAGTTGCGGCACATGGGCTCCAGAGCACAGGCTCGGTAGTTGTGGCACAAGGGCTTAGTTGCTCTGCGACATGTGGGATCTTCCCGGACCAGGGCTTGAACCCGTGTCCCCTGCATTGGCAGGTGGATTCTTAACCACTGCACCACCAGGGAAGCCCCCAGATTCTTTTAGAATGAGTTTACCCAAAGCTGTGGCATTTCACAGAACTGCTCCTGCCTTGCGGGTTATTTGCCTTGCCTGAAATCTGCTTATTGTAAACCTTTTGGCATATGTAAGTCTCAGGCAAAATTAAAGCCTGTTTTCCCAAATAAAAAATTGGTTTCATTAGCAGCTAGTGCAATATTAACTTTGTTTTTTCCATCTTATTTTACAGATGTATGTCCATCCCTGTGACGATGAGGGCTATTCGGAGGAAAGCTGAAACCATTCAGGCCGACACTCCAGCACTGTCCCTCATTGCAGAGACAGTTGAAGACATGGTGAAAAAGAACCTGCCCCCGGCTAGCAGCCCAGGGTATGGCATGACCACAGGCAACAACCCAATGAGTGGTACCACTACACCAACCAACACCTTTCCGGGGGGTCCCATTACCACCTTGTTTAATATGAGCATGAGCATCAAAGATCGGCATGAGTCGGTGGGCCATGGGGAGGACTTCAGCAAGGTATCTCAGAACCCAATTCTTACCAGTTTGTTGCAAATCACAGGGAACGGGGGGTCTACCATTGGCTCGAGTCCGACCCCTCCTCATCACACGCCGCCACCTGTCTCTTCGATGGCCGGCAACACCAAGAACCACCCGATGCTCATGAACCTTCTTAAAGATAATCCTGCCCAGGATTTCTCAACCCTTTATGGAAGCAGCCCTTTAGAAAGGCAGAACTCCTCTTCCGGCTCACCCCGGATGGAAATGTGCTCGGGAAGCAACAAGGCAAAGAAGAAGAAGTCATCAAGATTACCACCTGACAAACCCAAGCACCAGACTGAAGATGACTTTCAGAGGGAGCTATTTTCAATGGATGTTGACTCACAGAACCCTATCTTTGATGTCAACATGACAGCTGATACGCTGGATACGCCACACATCACTCCAGCTCCAAGCCAGTGTAGCACTCCCCCAACAACTTACCCACAACCAGTACCTCATCCCCAATCCAGTATTCAAAGGATGGTCCGACTATCCAGTTCAGACAGCATTGGCCCGGATGTAACTGATATCCTTTCAGACATTGCAGAAGAAGCTTCTAAGCTTCCCAGCACTAGTGACGATTGTCCACCCATTGGCACCCCTGTTCGAGATTCTTCAAGCTCTGGGCATTCTCAGAGTGCCCTCTTTGACCCTGATGTCTTTCAAGCCAATAATAATGAAAATCCATACACTGATCCAGCTGACCTTATTGCAGATGCTGCTGGAAGCCCCAGTAGTGACTCTCCTACCAATCATTTTTTTCCTGATGGAGTAGATTTCAATCCTGATTTGTTGAACAGCCAGAGCCAAAGTGGTTTTGGAGAAGAATATTTTGATGAAAGCAGCCAAAGTGGAGATAATGATGATTTCAAAGGATTTACATCTCAGGCACTAAATACTTTGGGGGTGCCAATGCTTGGAGGTGATAATGGGGAGACTAAGTTTAAAGGCAGTAGCCAAGCTGACACAGTTGATTTCAGTATAATAGCAGTGGCTGGTAAGGCTTTGGGTCCTACAGATCTTATGGAGCATCACAGTGGTAGCCAGAGTCCTTTATTGACCACTGTGGACTTAGGAAAAGAAAAGACTCAAAAGAGAGTAAAGGAAGGCAATGGCACCAGTAACAGTAGTCTATCAGGGCCAGGATTAGACAGCAAACCAGGGAAGCGCAGTCGAACCCCTTCTAATGATGGCAAAAGCAAAGATAAGCCTCCAAAACGGAAGAAGGCAGACACTGAGGGAAAGTCTCCATCTCACAGTTCTTCTAACCGACCTTTCACCCCGCCTACTAGTACAGGTGGATCCAAATCTCCAGGCAGTTCAGGAAGATCTCAGACTCCCCCAGGTGTTGCCACACCACCCATTCCCAAAATCACTATTCAGATTCCTAAGGGAACCGTGATGGTGGGCAAGCCCTCCTCTCACAGTCAGTATACCAGCAGTGGTTCTGTGTCTTCCTCAGGAAGTAAAAGCCACCATAGCCATTCTTCCTCGTCTTCTGCTTCCAACTCAGGCAAGATAAAAAGCAGTAAATCAGAAGGTTCATCAAGTTCCAAGTTAAGTAGCAGTATATATTCTAGCCAGGGGTCTTCGGGATCTAGCCAGTCCAAAAATTCATCCCAGTCTGGGGGGAAGCCTGGCTCCTCTCCTATTACCAAGCATGGACTGAGCAGTGGCTCCAGCAGCACCAAGATGAAACCTCAAGGGAAGCCATCATCACTTATGAATCCTTCTTTGAGTAAACCAAACATATCCCCTTCCCATTCAAGGCCACCTGGAGGCTCTGATAAGCTTGCCTCTCCAATGAAGCCTGTTCCTGGGACTCCCCCATCCTCTAAAGCCAAGTCTCCTATCAGTTCAGGTTCTGGTGGTTCTCACATGTCTGGAACTAGTTCAAGCACTGGCATGAAGTCATCTTCAGGGTTAGGATCTTCAGGCTCATTGTCTCAGAAAACTCCCCCATCATCTAACTCTTGTACAGCATCTTCCTCTTCCTTTTCCTCAAGTGGCTCTTCCATGTCATCCTCTCAGAACCAGCATGGGAGTTCCAAAGGGAAATCTCCCAGCAGAAATAAGAAGCCGTCCTTAACAGCTGTCATAGATAAACTGAAGCATGGGGTTGTCACCAGTGGCCCTGGGGGTGAAGACCCAATGGACGGCCAGGTGGGGGTGAGCACAAATTCTTCTAGCCATCCTGTGTCCTCCAAACATAACATGTCAGGAGGAGAGTTCCAGGGCAAGCGTGAGAAAAGTGATAAAGACAAATCAAAGGTTTCCACCTTGGGGGGCTCGGTGGATTCATCTAAGAAGACCTCAGAGTCAAAAAATGTGGGGAGCACGGGTGTGGCAAAAATTATCATCAGCAAGCATGATGGGGGATCCCCCAGCATTAAAGCCAAAGTGACTTTGCAGAAACCTGGGGAAAGTAGTGGAGAAGGGCTGAGGCCTCAGATGGCCTCTTCCAAAAACTATGGCTCTCCACTCATCAGTGGTTCCACTCCAAAGCATGAGCGTGGCTCTCCCAGTCATAGTAAGTCACCAGCATATACCCCCCAGAATCTGGACAGTGAGAGTGAGTCAGGCTCCTCCATAGCAGAGAAGTCTTATCAGAACAGTCCCAGCTCAGATGATGGCATCCGACCTCTTCCAGAGTACAGCACAGAGAAGCATAAGAAGCACAAAAAAGAAAAGAAGAAAGTAAAAGACAAAGATAGGGACCGGGACCGGGACAAAGACCGAGACAAGAAAAAATCTCATAGCATCAAGCCAGAGAGTTGGTCTAAATCACCCATCTCTTCAGACCAGTCCTTGTCTATGACAAGTAACACAATCTTATCTACAGATAGGCCCTCAAGGCTTAGCCCTGACTTTATGATTGGGGAGGAAGATGACGATCTTATGGATGTGGCCCTGATTGGCAACTAGGAACCTTACTTTTTAAAGCAAAAACCATGGCCAGAGAAAAACTAAGTGTATAGGCAAATCACCATAAGGAGGTCTGATTTTGTGTTTTAAGAATCTTAAATGGCATGGCTTTGACACCAAGTGGGGTGAATTTAGAAAGGCATAGCCAGACCCTACTAAAGAGACCATAGGGTTTGATTCTGGTTACCACGAATCACTTGTTCCTTTGCCAGAAAAAAAAAAAAAAAAGTTAAAATACTTGCTTATGAAAGGGAGGGGGTGGGAAGGGCTTAGGGAGAGGGAAGGGTGGGAAACAGTTTTGTGGGAAATATTCATATATATTTTTTCTCCCTTTTTCCAGTTTTAGGCCATGTTTTAAACACATTTTAGTGCATGTATTTGAAGGGCTGGGCAGAAAATGAAAAAGCAATACATTCCTTGATGCATTTGCATGAAGGTTGTTCACCTTTGTTTGGGTAGTTGTCCCTTTGAGGCGTGGGCAAATGAAGGACTTTGGTCATTTTGGACACTTAAGTAATGTTTGGTGTCTGTTTCTTAGGAGTGATTGGGGAGGGAAGATGATTTTAGCTATTTATTTGTAATATTTCAATCCTTTATCTGTTTGCTTTTATACAGTGTTTTTTTCTAATTCTATGAGGTTCAGGGTTCAAAATGATGGGAGGTGAAAGAACGAGGCTTATTTGGTGGTAGGGAGCTTGTAGCTTGTGCTGGTACTGCAGTATCAAGCTGAAGCAGATTAGTCAGGGTCCACCTTTGGAGTTAAGTAGGAAACCAAAATGGTATTTTTGTTTTAGGAGGTTTTTCATAGGGTTCAGACATCATAGGAATATTAAGAGTTATCTTTCTGTGGAGGTATTGATTTATAGTTTCTTTTTCCTTTAAAGAAAGCTGGGCTGGCTTTTTGGGATGTAAACGTGTTTTCAGATGCAGTGAGGTTTAAAAGTGGGACAGCCGCTTTGATCCAGTGGCATGAAAACCAGTACAGAATTAATAGTTCTCCTATTTCTACAATGTGCCAAAAGTCCACATCCCAGCATTTTGTTTGTAGGAGAACTGATGCCATTCCTGAGACCTGGGCTCCTTGTTTCCCTTCATCACAAGGATAAGGAGTCCAGACTTTAATTATTCCATTGTATGCTCCCTTAGATAAAACAGTAAAAAATTTGCAGCCATAGTTCACTTAAAACAGTTCCAAGCTCACTTGAAGTAATGGGGGGGGGCTGGAATGCTAGGTGGGTATGAAGATAAACCCTTGCTACTATGTAGCAACACAATTGGACCTTTTTGGAGGAACAGGTCTGAGTCTGGATTCTGGGGGACATCAATAAGAAGCCCTTCTCATAAATATAGAAATCCAGGAGACCATTTGAGTGCAACACAAGTTCTCAGTATTTGGAGGGTCCTCTCAAAATTCTGCGGCCTTACTTTGATTTTGACACCTGCACTGTGCCATTCCTGATGATTCCATTCAGGTTCTGTGTCAGCAGGATGGGGCATGATCCCCAGCACAACTCTTCTGGATTAAAAAAAAAAAAAAAAAAAGCCAGGTGATTCGTGTGTGTGTGTGTGTGTGTGTGTTATGTATGTGTGTGTGATAAATGGAGTGACTTCATCAGACATTGAAGATTTCTATATTCATCCCTTTCTGCAGGTTGGAGTTAGCATAGAGTTGGAAAATCAGCTTTGGCTTTCTTTCCTGACTGTCTCTGATTTCCTTTAGTGTTCTCCCTTTTCTGGTCATCAGCTCACAACAACTCTGCCACTTTTGTGTCCCAAGGTAATAAGAAGTAGGAAACGAAACATTGCAAAGTGGAGCAAGAAAAGTTATCGGTTACCGTATCAGAGTCAAATGTCTTGGGTGACACTAAGGAGGACATGGGCAAGGTGATACCAGAGTGCTTTATCTTGTGATGCTGATACAGTAGCAGCCTCTCAGACACACAACCAGGTTGGATTTCTCACCTAGTTTTGAATCCTATCCCATTGGTTTCTGCAGGAAAAAAAAAAAAATGGTTTTTAAGTTGGTCTGGGTGGGGAAAATCTTATGGGGAATGTACTGCATAGTATCAGGGGCTCAGCTCCCCCAAGCAGAGCCAACAAATACCAAAATGAGTAAACTGGGAAGCTTTTTCTCTCTTTCTGTCTTCATCCCAGATCAAAGAATCCCGAGTTAGGATCTGGATGAAGGATAAGCCCCTGACTTGTCGATGGGCACACCCCACACACTGACCCAGCATCTGAACTTGCTTAACAGGGAGCCGGGGCTAAACTGCTTCACCCTGCCTGAGAACCAGGGAGCACTGCATTTCTCCACAGGGTGGAGGAGAAGAGGCAGAATAAACCAAGCCTGGGACACCTCCCTCCTGTCTAGGTGTACTCATTCTCCTGTTTCAAAAGACGGCAAGGACATGAAGTCAACTTCTACCTATCTTCTGCTGCTGGAGTCTTTATGTATTCTTAGTTTGACCTGATTCCTCTTGTCTTTTGGCTTCATGTTAGGGGTTCTTGGTCAAAACCTGCTCTGATGTACATGAAGATTCCAGGTTCAAAAATCAATTTCTTTTAAAACAAGTATTGGCGGGGGGAAGGCGGTGGGAATGAAGCAGGATGTAATTGCCAAAACTAGGCTTAAGGTTGGTGGCTCTTGGAAGGATTTTCCTTAAGGCCTAGGTCTAAAAATTTAGGGCAGCACTATTATGAATTCTCAAAAGAAGCCTTCCAGGGAGCCAGTGAGTCACAGTATCCAGCTGAGTCACTTAAAGCAGATTCCAGTATAGGAAACTCATTATTCACAATCCCTAGGCAATCTCATTTTCTTTTACCTTTTTTTTCTCCCCCCAATCTCCCTCCCCCCTGATTTCTACCCTTGAGTTAAGTTTTTTGAGGGGTAGGAAGTACTTAACATGTCAGAAGCTAGGTTGGGAAACATGCTCAGTTGCAAAAGCTGAGCTTTAAATTTTGTTTCAAAAATGTACATCAGGAGCAGATGGGGAGGGTCTTTTCTAAAATCTTTTCAAATTTGATTTTCTGTGCATATGGCCGTTCTGTAAATACTTGGGGGTTTTTCATTTTTTTGAAAGTAGATAAAAATCTGTGGGATTTTTCCCCCCCAAACATTACAAAAACGTGTTTATTTACATGCGAATAAATTTCTTTGATAAAAAGCAACATGCCTATGTGTAATAAATTTTTAACCTTTGAATAATTTTTGTTTATTCAGCTTTTTAAAAGTCCAGTCAAAAAATTTTAACAAAGTAAAAGTCTTCCCTGAGTATTACTTGAAATTAACTGGAAAGTGTAATTGAAATTAGGGAAACAGACCCGTGAAAGTTTTCATCTGATTTATCTGCTCAAGCCAGTTTTACTAACTTTTGCAGGCCTTCGTCACTAAATTCATCAGTAGTGCTTGCTGGGAGAAAACTGCTCTTAGATGAGATACAACTAAAATACTGTTCTTATTTGACTGAAGTGAAGCAATAACAGTAAAAGTATCTGGGACAGGAGGAGGCTCTAACATCTAGACCTGGCTTTGTGGGCCTGAGAATGAGTTTCTGAAGCTGGGTTTCTTGCTTAGGAAGCCCTTTCTAGGATAAAAAAGTTAATTTTAAAAAGTTCTTGAAGAGTTGGTTAATAAGCCTTCCTGCAAAAATATGCCTATTTTAAAAGATCTCCAGCACTAGTTGCTGTTAAATAAGCTCATCTCTTAATCAGACATTCCTAATAAGCCAGTCACTGAATGTGCAAGTGAAAAGAGGTAAGAAGACAAACTCACCTACTTTGTAATAACAGAAGTGGTCCAGCCAGGACTGCTAGAATTTATGATAGTTTCTAATATTTTATCTTTGGGATATAATTCTGTAGTTCGTCGCTCTAAGGGTAAACTCTTATTCGTTAATTCATAGAAATTAGATCATAAGTTTTGAGACCTTGATGGCTGGGGTTGCTAAAGTATAATATGACACAATCTAGCTTCTATAGAAAGAGTCATAATGAATGTTACGGCTGGGCAAGCGCCCCCGCCTGCTCCTTCAGACACGCTTGTTTCTCCCGCCAAAGTGGCGTCAGGATCAGGTTCTCACCAACCAGAGCCCTGATTGGAGGGCGGGTAGGCACTAGAGCCCATTGGGTGCCAGCGGCGGTCGGGCGGCGGAGGAGCGGGTGAAGCCGAGGCCTTTCTGCCTCACCCGCCCCCACCTCCACCAAAGCACGCCCCTCCCCCAGCTAAAGGAATGGTCGCCCAGCTCCTGCACTGCACCCCCTGACCCCAAGGCACGAGGTGCGGCCTTGCCGCACGTCCCCGGAGCAGAGGGCAGCACAATTGTCCCCCTGTCCTCCTGATCCATGCACAGGAAGATCCACGCTCCGCAGCGGCCCCCCAAGCCTCCCTGCAACACCCGGTAATGCAATTCACGGGGGCGGGGGAGGCGGCAGCAACGGCGGCGGCGGCGGCGGCGGCAGCAGCAGCACTGCCCCAATCTAGAGACAACCAGAGACGAGGAAAATGGCTCCGAGTAGGGACCGCCTGCTGCACTTTGGGTTCAAGGCGACAGTGAGTGATAGGGGAAGGGAGTTGGGTGGCTGGGAAGGACATATGTGCCAGCACAGGCTACCGGGGAAGCGACAAGACTTAGGGGGCTGGGAGGACAAGACAGACAGCTCAAGTGCTTAGTGAGTTGGTGCGTGCTGTTTGCCCGCGGAGGAGAGGAGAGGGGGCTCGGGTGCTGTGTGCAGTTGTCCTGCTTTCTCCTCTCTCACCGGTCGGCGAGCACGCGCGCACTCGCATCCGCCCCACAGCCCCTCCCATACATAAATACACACAGACACATAGGCACTTCCCTGCCTCTCCTCGCGGTGGGCTTTCCTGCCTTGGAGGCGAGAGCGGGCTCTTGCCACCACCGCCGCCGCCGCCGCCGCCGCCGCCGCCGCCGCCGCGCTCCGGCTGCTCCCGGGCTGATGGTCGCCGGCTGCGCCCGGGGGTGGGGGAGGGGTGGTTCTGCGCCGCCGCCGCCACCGCCGCCGCCGCCGCCGCCGCCGGGCGCTCCTCCTCCTCCCCCTCCCCACGCAGTTCCGAGGCCCGGGCGGCTCTGCCCAATGAGGAGCGGCGTTGCTGGTAGGTGGGGAGTGTTTTTGTTTTGGGTTGAAGTTGAGGCTGAGGAGAGAGAAGAGCTAGCGACGAGCAGTCGTCGCCGCCACCGCGGGAGGTGGAGGAGGCCCTGCCGGAGTCGAGAGGTCTCTCCTCGCCGCCGACGGCCCCTGCCCGCAGCTCCTCTGCCTCCTCTCGGTGCCGGAACTCCCGGGCCTGCCCGGGGCCCCCAGTCTTTGCACTCCGCACGCCGCAGCGCCCGGCCCCGGCCGCACCCGCCGGCCCCATGAGGAGGGACGTGAACGGAGTGACCAAGAGCAGGTTTGAGGTGTGCGCTTGGAGGGGGCTAGGGTGGCGGGAGGAAGGCGATTCCCTCTCTCGTGCCCCGAGAAATTCGCTCCGCACTGAGCCTCCTCCCTTGTCTGGCGCCGTCACCCCCCGGCCTCTAGGACTGCCAGACTTCTCTCCCCCTTCTCGCGACCCGAAAGCCCAGTGCAGCCCGGCTTCCCTCTTCCTCCCGACCGGTTGCCTCCTGCCTCTTCCACCAGCGGGGCCCCGGCGGGGGATTAGCTCTGGCGCCCTAATTCCCCCTCCCCCCAGCATCACTCAGCTTTCCATTCTTTACACAACCCTTGGCTTGCCTCCCTTCACCCGGCAGAAAAAGCATCACAGCTCCGATCGACCGGAGGGAGCTAGCTTCTTTTCTTTCTGCCACTTTCTTCGTGAAGCGAGGGGGAAATTATGGGCCAGGGGGCTTTTCTCCGAGTTTGAGAGACCTTGGTTAAACTAGGGAGGTGGGGGTGGTAGACTGAGGTGATAGAGACGACCACGAGTTTTCGGTGCTGTTTGCTTTGCGTATTGTTCTGATACTTCCTCTTCTTTCCCGTTTAGTCTGTACTTTTGTAGCTCATTGTTTCTGGGAACTCTTAGACGTGTACAGGCTTTGAGATTGGGACGGTCTGAGAGACTTAAAATCCATTCAAGTCTCTTTGTCTCTAAGAACTCCACCTCTGGCGAGAGAGGTTTATAGTAATGGAATTAAGGAATGGGTGAGGAAATAAAACATCCGAAAGCGTCCTTAGAGAGTAGTCAGTGTCAGGAAGTGGTTCCTTTGGGAAGTGAATTACAGTAGTATAGTAATATACGGGAAGGTTTTTTGAGGGGATAAGAACGAGAAAGAAACTACAGCAAGAAGAGTAAATGTTGCCTGGCCTTTTTTGGCAGAGAATCAGGCTGACCTGGGATCACTCACAGCTCAGTGTACATCTCACTTGGTGTTTTTCTTCATTTCCATTTGAAGGATGAAATTGTAAGACGGTGAGACAGAAGTTTCAGGAAGCTTGCCAACTAGTTGCAGAGGATGAAATTGTTACCTAAGGTCTTCAGTTTAGTCTATTCCTTGATTTCTTTTTATGCTTATGGGAAAAATATTTTAATTTGCCCATAAAGATCAAGACAGGGAGTGTTGGGGAGAGTTTAACTGCAGAGCTACAGTGTTACTGTTGCAGGCCAGGAGTGGAGAAAAATCAAGGAATTGGTCTCCTTAGAGTTTTCATATTTAACTTAATCATGGGAATAAATTATTATAGTAGATATGTTTTGCTGTTTAATAGAATTTTATGTTGCCCTAGTGTAGAGAGACCCAGTAAACTTAATTTATGATGGTTTCCTATTCAGTACTACTGTAAAAGTCCAGACTGTCATTAAAATTACTGAATAGATATTTAGCAGTTAACAGAAATCTTCAAAGGGAAACCCAAATACTGAAGAATTGAGTGGAGGATGGCCTTTTGCCATTACAATCAGCTCTTTATTATTTTGCTATTCACTTTTAGGTTGTGTGAGTAATTGTTGGAAAGAGTTCTTTGTAGTTTGTGCTTTAAAAATGCATTGCTGTATCCTGTTTTTGTAATTATCTTATATTTTAATTTGTAGTTGATCTGTACTGGTGGTACTAAAATAATAAGAGAATGTATTGCTTTCTTGAGTATGTCTGGGGTTTTAAAATAAATTTATTTATTTTTTATTTATTTTTATTTTTGCCTGCGTGGGGTCTTAGTTGCTGCGCGCGGGCTTTCTCTAGTTGTGGCGAGCGGGGCCTACTCTTCATCGTGGTGCGCAGGCCTCTCATTGTGGTTTCTTGTCTTGTTGCAGAGCACGGGGTCTAGGCACGTGGGCTTCAGTAGTTGCAGCACACTGGCTAGTTTTGGCGCACGGGCTTAGTTGCTCCGCAGCATGTGGGATTTTCCTGGACCAGGGCTTGAACCCGTGTCCCCTGAATTGGCAGGCGGGTTCTTAACTACTGTGCTACCTGGGAAGTCCTGCAAGCATGTCTGTTTACCTTGATTGGTACAACTAAAGTTTTCTGAACATGCCTAAGATAAAAAGGGAGGGAAAACTTCTTCTGCAGTGTTTATTTGTAAACAAAAGGCTACTCTTATTATGAAGTGAAGTGTTCATGCTGAAATACAAATGAGAAGGGACTGGAAATGATATGTGTTAATGAGTTTCATTGTCTGATGTTTCTTAAAGTCATTTACCGCTTAATGACCTAATTTACAGGTAATAAAGCAATAAACTTTGGTCTCTCATGAAGTAATAAGCCTTGCTAATTCGTTGAAAACATTTTAAATATTTACTTTCAATGGATAAAAGATGTAGATAAGATAAAGCAGCCTCTTCATATCTAAAATATTTACATCAAATTATTTTTTTAATTCTCAAAAATCACAGTTTTTAAAGGACTGATAATTTTATGATTGTAAGCAGATAGCTCTGAAAATTTTTGTGAGTGCAGGAAATTTCTATAGCAAATATATAACAACTAATTTCAAGTTAGTTATGGTTAATACAAAAAGTGAAAGATTGTTTTCTTGGCCACATTTTTTCTTCTGGGCAGAAGATAACTAAAGCTTATTGTTTTTTATTTAATTCTTTAAAACTTTTTTTAGGGAATATTCTGTGTATTATGCTTTTGGATGTTGTAAGTGAAGGCCACACACTTTAAAATCTCACACTTGGGTAGAGCTGTAGAAAAAAAAAATTTTAAGTTAAAATCAAGGGAGAAGAGTCCCTGTTAGGCCGCTATGTAGTATCCTGTAGAATAGCCAAGTAGATGACTGTTGGATAAAAGAGTTTATAAAAGATATGGAGGTGTGAAAATTATTGTTGTTCTTTGCTGTATCACTTTGGCATTAAATCTGTACTATAATAACCCTTATAAGTTAACATAATGCGTACTGAATTGTCTTAGTCTTTTAATTGAAATTCATTCAAATACTTTTTTTTTTTTTTTTTTTT
>NW_006791954.1:4043533-4045023 GCF_000442215.2 Lipotes vexillifer | reverse complement strand
TTCGGTACGCGGGCCTCTCACTGTTGTGGCCTCTTCCGTTGCGGAGCACAGGCTCCGGATGCGCAGGCTCAGCAGCCACGGCTCAGGGGCCCAGCCGCTCCACGGCATGTGGGATCCTCCGGGACTGGGGCACGAACTCGTGTCCCCTGCATCGGCAGGCAGACTCTCAACCACTGCGCTACCAGGGAAGCCCCAAATACTTTTATATTACTTGCAGTACACTTTGTTTTGTGGCAAATTTTGATAATTTCCTTTAAAATTTAATAATGATTATTAAATATGTCCTGTATGCCAGGTGCACTGAGCTAGATGTCTTACCTTGGTTACTTCTAATTCTCACAATTCTCTTGAGGAAAGCTAGGGCCCAAGAAGTATTCAAGTTGCACAGCTAGTACTTTTGGGAGCCAAGATTCCAATCTGCATTTTTTTTTTTTTTACTCCACTCTATCATTCTGCTCTGTTTTTAGCATAACGTAGTATAAAAGCCCATAAAATGTGTGGAAAAGAGCTTTCCTAAAGTTCTTCATCCAGTATATTTTATTTTGCTTTTGCTATCGAGAGAATACAGCTATCCTTCATTTTAAGTGCTGTAGCCAATGCTATCTTAACATAGTGAAATTAATGACAGACACGTGTAAATATCTAAGCTAGCCCTTGAATCCAAGTTTAGATTTTTTTCAGTTAAGACTCTCCACTTGTCATACTCTTAGTAGCTCCATTATAAGAATGTAGTATTATTGGAGGGAAAAAATTCTTATTTGGGTTTATTAAAAAGTATAACTTAAAGAAAAAGTTATAGTGGTAACATTCACTGACATTCACATACCATTTTACAGTTTAATCAGTGCCTCGAGATCTTAAGACTCACATAGCTAGGAAGTGATGAGTTCCAATTTGGGTATTTTGAATCCCTGTTCATTATTGTTTTTCATTATACCTCACTGCCTCTCTGATAAATCTATAATACTACAGTTTGTACGATTAGATTGTAATATTCCTTTACCTGCTTCATTTGATTGCTTCAATTTGTCCAAAATAAGAAAAATCATAAACTGTTTTGTGGCAGAAAGAAAATACTGCTTTGGGCGTTAAGAGAACTGGATATTAGATAACCTTGATTTTTGTCACCAACTAACTGTAGCTTTGGTCATCTCTTTTCACTTCTCTGGTTTGGTCATTTACCTCTTCTGTAAGAAAAGGGAGTTAGAATCAGTTATTAAGGTTCCTTTTGTTCCAGATCCTATGAATCTGTAATTTTTGAATAAAAGCTGACCTTGGTCCTTTCTTCTGAAATAGCCACTCCAGTATTTTGTTAAAGTTTGTAGGCTCAGTCACACAGTACAGTTTTTCTCCCTTAAGGTTTTATCTTCTAACCTAAAGAACATTCTGCATAGTAAATACCCATATTTTCCAAGTTGGTGCATGTGGAAAATGTTATATTTTCCAGTGGGTGAGAGTCATTTGTGTCACTCTATTTGAAAGGCTTTGCA
>NW_006791954.1:4031089-4043523 GCF_000442215.2 Lipotes vexillifer | reverse complement strand
GGAAAGAGTACTAGTAAAACTAAGGAATTTTATTTTTAATGCTTTAGAGATTGGTTTGAAAGCAATTATCTAACATTACTATAGAAAATCCAAATTAAAAGTCTGGGCTTTTTAGGCCCATTCAGACAATCTGTCCTTTTTTGAATAGTGTTACTGATATTTCTTTATTGTATAATCATGGGTCCTCTTGAAGCACAGTACACTGTATCATGTACTTATATTGTAGTCATTCATTATTTAAAATAAACATATGTTTGTGTCTTGCTATAGTATATATAAGATAAACAGTTATGTATTGAAAATTATGCTTTCCATTAAGTCATTAAATTTTTTTAACTTGGCAAAAACTTCGCAAGATGTATTGATATTTAATCCTAGTTATAAGATGTAATCTATTTCTTTTTTAAAAAATAAATTTATTTATCTTATTTATTCATTTTTGGCTGTGTTGGGTCTTCGCTGCTGCGTGCGGGCTTTCTGTAGTTGCGGCGAGCAGGGGCTACTCTTCGTTGCGGTGCGCGGGCTTCTCATTGCGGTGGCTTCTCATTGCGGAGCACGGGCTCTAGACGCACGGCCTTCAGTAGTTGTGGCACGTGGGCTCAGTAGTTGTGGCTCATGGGCTCTAGAGCACAGGCTTAGTAGTTGTGGCACACGGGCTTAGTTGCTCCGCGGCATGTGGGATCTTCCCGGACCAGGGATCAAACCTGTGTCCCCTGCATTGGCAGGCGGATTCTCAAGCACTGTGCCACCGGGGAAGCTCCAATGTAATCTGTTTCTACATTGAAGATTTTCATTCATTAAAGCAGTATTTCTGTTAGAAGTATCCACACTTTTAAAGTCATGTCTTCATGTTCTAGGCATTTTGTCAGTTTTAGCTGTTAGTATTGGTGTTGTTTTTTAATCTTAATTTAAAAAAATCCTTCTACTTTCATCCCCATAGTTGCCTCTTTTGAAATTTTGGTCTCATTTGTCTTCTAAATTAATGAGTACTTTTGTTATTGTACTTAGATTACTGTTTCCCAACTGGTGACAGATTGGAAACTAAATTAAAAATTTCAGTAATCTAACTAATACTGTGGTCTTGCAAGGGTATTTTTAGATGTCCAAAATAAAATATTCCATTACACCAGGAAAATCCAAGGGAGGGAGGAAGAAGAAAGAATGCCCTTAAACTGACCAAATTTAGCTGCTTGTGCAGTTGTCTTTACACTGTTTTCCTATTTAATATTCCAGACTTAGTGGATTCTTAGATCAGACCCCTACCCAAAAATTGCCTCAGAAAAATGAAGGCATCCACCTGTGGTTTTATAGTTTTATGTCTTAATGCACTTGAACCCATTTGATAAAAAGATTTTAAGTTAATAGCAACTACAGTAGGTGGTGGTATTGAACTATGCAGTAGTATTTATGCTTGATTCATGTTGCTTTATTATATAACTTTAAAAAGAAAGGTATGTATTCAAATGTAATAAATCCAAAACAGATTTGCATTAGCTTTTGAAGACTATTTCTGTTAAAAGAATGGCTTTGCTGGCTAGTTATTTTCAGCACATATCAAGTAACGATTTAGCAGGCATGTGATTTAAAGCTATAGGTAAGTAACCTATTTATTCTTGAATCATATTTCCTCCAGTTTGATTTTATGATATTCTGTTGGCTTTAATAAGCCTCATATCTGACAGTTGTAATCAGGTGGAAATGTAAGTAATTTAATCCATTTTGCTGTCTTCTAAGTTGCTCTGAGGTAAAAGTCACCTATTAAAACATGGTAGACAAGGGTTTAGTCAGTTATGAAACATATATTGGCAATGTCTTCTGTCATTTTTGTCCTTGATCCCAGGAATTTCTAGTAAAAAGTAAAAAAAGGGAAATAGAACACTGAAAGTAAATAGTAAATTGATTTTGTGCATTACTTTGCTGCTAAGACAGAAATCATATCTAATAACAAGGAGGTGAAGGTTGGCAATATATCGAATGCCTGCCCAGTTTTATATAATCAAATGTAAAAGCTATTGTGATATTTGTTGGTGAGTGTAACTTTCTGATTAACTGAAGGATGCAGGCAGATATAATTTCACGATCATTTATTTATTTATTTTTATTTATTCTGCTACTTTATTTTCATGTAAAATTTCCTACATGACTTAAAAAGAGTTACAAATTAATTATATTTTAACTAGGGTGGATAATTATGGGTACATGCACAGACAAAACTCAAGAATTCAGAGTCAGACTGTGGTTTATTCCCTACCTTAGAATTTGTAGCCAAGGGTTTCTTTGGTTTTTTTTCCCACCAAGAAGAAATAGATATCTCGGGGACTGAGAAAGTGGGAGATCTTTGCTGACATGAAAAGAGTTGTACTTTCAGAATGGGTTAGAACAACAAGGGGTGCATATACTAACTCTTCACGATCATTTAAAAGTAAAAAATGGAAAAGCATTCTCAGTTTTACTTACAATTTACAATAATAAGAATATGCCATAGGTATAGCTATTCTGAGTACTTTTTTGTTTTTACTATATGAAGTATGAAGGTATTTATGTGGTAGGAGGGACAGGCAAAAAGAAAGCAGTAAATTTCTAGATTAGGGCAGGTTTTTAAATGTAGAGTACCTCTTCTTTTATGCTTCTGTCATCCTTGGTTCCAGTTGACCTGCAAAGGTCATCGCCAACTGCCTGTATCCTGAATTGCAGTTACCAGCTGAAGAGCCAGATTTGTTTTGTTCTTTGTTTTCTTTTTTCTTTTTTTGAGGTGGGTGGGGTGAAGGCAAAAAAAGAGAAGGGATTTGCAGTTCCTTGAAAATTAACAGTTAAAAAAAAATATTTCTGAAGAACCTAGGGGCAGGGCAGGAATAAAAATGCAGACATAGAGAATGGACTTGAGGACACAGGGAGGGGGAAGGGTAAGCTGGGATGAAGTGAGAGAATGGCATTGACATGTTTACACTACCAAATGTAAAAGAGATAGCTAGTAGGAAGCAGCCGCATAGCACAGGGAGACCAGCTCCTGCTTTGTGACCACCTAGAGGGGTGGGATAGGGAGGGTGGGAGGGAGACACAAGAGGGATGGGATATGGGGATATATGTATACGTATAGCTGATTCACTTTGTTATAAAGCAGAAACTAACATAACAGTGTAAAGCAATTATACTCCAATAAAGATGTTAAAAAAACAGAAAATTAACAATTTAATGTTAACTATAAATGTTAGCTGCAAGGTTTTCCAGAGTTCCCTGTTAGAATATGTTATCCATTTTTTTGTCATCTTATTTTTTGAACCAGATCATCTATGTACTTTAATGTTCTAATTTTGAAATTAATTTGAGTAAGGAGAGGATGGAAACATTAAGATGGGACTTCCCTGGTGGTGCAGTGGTTAACAATCCTCCTGCCAGTGCAGGGTACACGGGTTCGAGCCCTGGTCTGGGAAGATCCCACATGATGCAGAGCAGCTAAACGCGTGTGCCACAACTACTGAGCCTGTGCTCTAGAGCCTGTGAGCCACAGCTAATACTGAGCCCACGTGCCACAACTACTGAAGCCCACGCGCCTGGAGCCTGTGCTCCGCAACAAGAGAAGCCACCACAATGAGTAGCCCGCGCACCGCAATGAAGAGTAGCCCTGGGGCTTCCCTGGTGGCACAGTGGTTGAGAATCTGCCTGCCAATGCAGGGGACACGGATTCGAGCCCTGGTCTGGGAGGATCCCACATGCCGCAGAGCAGCTGGGCCCGTGAGCCACAGTTACTGAGCCTGCGCGTCTGGAGCCCGTGCTCCACAACAAGAGAGGCCGCGATAGTGAGAGGCCTGCGCACCGCGATGAAGAGTGGCCCCCGCTTGCCACAACTAGAGAAAGCCCTCGCACAGAAACGAAGACCCAACACAGCCATAAATAAATAAATAAAAATTAAAAAAAAAAAAAGTAGCCCTGCTCACTGTGACTAGGGAAAGCCCGCGTGCAGCAACAAAGATGCAATGCAGACAAAAAATAAGATAAAATAAATTAATTAATTAAAAAAAGAAAATGAAAACGTTATGTCTTTAGGATTTTACAGGGGGAAGTAACTTCTGAACTATGAGGTACACGTGTATGTATTTTACATACACATACACGTGTGTATCTATGTGACCTTGGGTTAATTGCCTTTCTGGACCCCACTGTCTGAACTCTAAGGTTCCTTCTCACATGGAAATTCTGTGATTCTCTGTAAATAAATCCCCCAACTTGCTGTGAGTTAGATATTAGATATTCAATTTATAGCCAGTGTTCTTACATTTCTTTGTTTTTAACTGATGTTAAACACAAAACACTTAGCCTTTGTGACCTGAACCTGTATTCTGCTTTGGATTCCTGCTTGTTTTTGCCCTGAATTTTGATAAAAATGCAGGTGGGCACTGGCAAAAGAAAAAGACAAAAAGTATGGTATGTGTATATACCACAAGTACGTGTAAACCATATGTACATGTGTATGTATATACAACTATGGTTTATCTGTCCAAATGACCTTTGCCAAGGGAGTGAGGAATGGATATGATTGTGTGATATCCTGGAGTTTAGGGTGTTATGATTCAATTTTTAATATTTATGGAATTTATGTATTTATATATAGAGAACCTATTTAAGAGCATTAGCTTTGAAGTCTGAGTTTGAACCCTGGCTTGGAAAATGTGTATTATAAAGGAAAGAATGTAACTAATGATCTCTTTTCATCTGATTCAATTTTATATATCATCAGGTTTATTGAACAGGAACATCTATTAATTTTAACCAATGTAGTTGAACAGTAATTAACAGTGTTTCAATTTGGAGTTTATACTGTAACCATTATTGCATTCATTGTTAGGCAAATGTGGATATATGTCTCCTAAGATGAGAATCTAGAACTAAATTGTAAGTTGACATTTAAAACAGTCAGCTTTTACCCCAGAAACTGGTCATTCTTCCGTCTCTGATTTGTAGAAAATAAAGCTATGGCATGACTGAACATGGACAAGTAAGTAGGGATGCATTTATTTTTTTAAAAGAGCACTGCATTGCTAATACCCTTTCCCCACACTCATCCTTATCAGTTTATTTGGAAAATTATTTACATGTCCTTCATTTGAAGACACTCATGTTGCAAAACTCACATCATAACTTACTTCTGCAACCCATTTGTAGGAAGGAAACATGATATATTTTGGAAGTATCCTTGGATAAATTAAAGCATTTATTTAATAATGTAACTTTCCTAACATTATCATGAATGGTAGCTTCAGGAAGATAAAGGACTTTATATTCAGTGTTCTTAGTCACAGCTGACTGGAATTATACAAAAACAGCTTCCCAAATCTAGATCTACACAATAACAAAAAATGCAGTTTTACTGAGGTCAACACGTTCCTTAAGAAAGAAAAATTGTATTTAGATTTTTTGCCTCAGAAGGTGGATTATAGGCCCTAAACGGTCCAGACAGAAAAGTTTGGCCTAAGTATAGGAATCAAGAATTCAAGGGGCCTAATGTTGACAGTACTGTGAACTCAAACTGAACACTGGGGAAAACCACTTACTTCTCTGTCTTTACAGCTCTAAAGTAAGATTTCCAATATCTATTTCCCTGTCTTAATACAAACTGGATTAATGTTAAAGATTAAACCTAATATAATGTTGTATGCCAATTATACCTCAATAGAAACAAAAAAGATTAAACCTAAAACCTCTAGTACTCCCTGAGTTAAATGGGTATTATTAAAGAGAAATAAATGAAACTAAATTTAATTTATGGCAACTGAATTCCATAGTAGAGATAAATAAGTAACAACCTGAATGTCTAATCAGAATCACCAGTGAAGTTTGTTGTACAATACTAATCCCTTGAAACACTGGGATAAAGAGTACAAAGTTAACTTGTATTTGCAAGCTGAACTCCACGGGGAAATCAATTTACATACCATAGATTTGCCATTATAAAACCAATATCTCTTCGTAAGTTTATATCCTATCCTAGATGTTTTAGCCCTAGAAACAGGAGCAATATTTAATGTATAGCACCTAAAATACAGTTATTTTACAACTTGTACATTTTACATGAATCAGATACATTCAGTTTTACTAATGAAACCACCACACCACACTACAGCCTCTCAAACTACCAAGAACAAATATGTCTGGGAACTCAGCAAAGCTTATCTGACCTTGTCTGGGGCACAGAAAATCTCATTATAGAAAACCAGGGCAGGCTTCCCTGGTGGCGCAGTGGTTAAGAATCCGCCTGCCAATGCAGGGAACACGGGTTTGAGCCCTGGTCCAGGAAGATCCCACATGCCGCGGAGCAACTAAGCCCGTGTGCCACAGCTACTGAGCCTGAGCTCTAGAGCCCGTGAGCCACAACTTCTGAGCCACGTGCCACAACTATTGAAGCCCGCATGCCTAGAGCTCGTGCTTCGCAACAAGAGAAGCCACTGCAGTGAGAAGCCCTCGCACCTCAACAAAGAGTAGCCCCTGCTCGCTGCAACTAGAGAAAGCCCCCGCGTAGCAACGAATACCCAACACAGCTAAAAATAAATAAATAAAATAAATAAATTAAAAAGAAAAAGAAAACCAGGGCATGGTATTGATAGGAGTTCAGTTCTGTTCAAATTTTATTTCGCACCAATATGTGTCAGATATTGATAGGTGTTAGAGGTACAAAGCTGCTCCAAAGCATTGTCTTTTCCTCAGGGAGTTTGTAGTCTAGTTAAGAAGAAAACTGCATGAGAAAAATAATTTAGTGGGTTCCGGTAAATGCAGTGATAGCTATATGGGAGCCTGATAAGAACCAGTTTCATGAAAAGCATTCACACTTTCTGTGATCCTCATACTGCTTATATGAGACGCATTACATTTTATTTAGTGCTTTTAAAAGAAAACAAAATCCATTGAGGCTGCTTTTAAAAAATATTAGCACTATACTGTCAGGTGTAAGAATTTATTTTTTTAATTTATTTTTTATTTATTTATTTTTGGCTGCATTGGGTCTTCGTTGCTGCACGCGGGCTTTCTCTAGTTGGGGCGAGTGAGGGCTACTCTTCATTGTGATGTGTGGGCTTCTTCTTGCAGTGGCTTCTCTTGTTACGCAGCATGGGCTTTAGGTGCGTAGGTGTCAGTAGTTGTGGCACATGGGCTCAGCAGCTGTGGCTTGCGGGCTCTAGAGCGTAGGCTTAGCAGTTGTGGCGCACCAGCTTAGTTGCTCCGCGGCATGTGGGATCTTCCCAGACCAGGGCTTAAACCCGTGTCCCCTGCATTGGCAGGTGGACTCTCAACCACTGTGCCACCAGGGAATTCCAAAATTTATTTTAGAAAGTACAGGTATGAATTACTTATACTTACCTGTACCAGGGACAACCAAGGGAAAAGAGGCATGTTTTCATTAGTAATTTCTTTGATTTTACTGGTACATCTTCAGGGAAACAACAGTGGGACTACTAATGATAGAGCTAATCAGAGTAACTGCTCTTCTCTAAAGCTGGACATTTCTCAGAGATGTAAGCAGAAATTAAACAGGGTTAGAAGAAGAGTAACAGGAAAGTAACACTTTCACCAGTAATTCCAGGAATTAATTATATAGTAGGTAGTTATACACATATTGTTCCATTTGTTTTTAAAGCAAAGAATAAATTTTGTTAACGAATTTATGAATGACTGAATAATACTGACCCTCATTTATGGAGGGCATCCTGCTAACCTTTCTTCAGTAGGACAGATATTTTGAACTGCCTTAAATAACCACTTAATATAGTGTTTTACACATTAAAGAACATGTTCCCATTTATGATTTCATTTGAACTTAAAAAAAAATCTTGTATCTTAGGTAGGGGATATTTTTCTACTATTTTATAGGTAGGAAAGCAGATACTCTGGAAGGCTGTTATTTTACCAACATTAAATAGCTAAGTATAAAAGCCAGAACTTTAATCCAGTTGACTTGAAGTTTCTTATACTTGCCTCTAGGGCATGCTGGCTGAGAATTTTGTTTTTTGCTTGCTTGCTTTCTTTTTCTTTTTTCCTTTCTTTCTTTCTTTCTCTCTCTCTCTCTTTCTTTCTTTCACTGGAGTATAATTGCTTTACAATGTTGTGTTACTTTCTGCTGTACAGTGAAGTGAATCAGCTGAGAATGGGTTGTTTTTTTAATTTTATTAAAAAAATTTGTTTGGGCTTTTCTGGTGGCACAGTGGTTGAGAGTCCGCCTGCTGATGCAGGGGACATGGGTTCGTGCCCCAGTCCGGGAAGATCCCACATGCCGTGGGCCGGCTGGCCCCGTGAGTCATGGCCGCTGAGCCTGTGCGTCCGGAGCCTGTGCTCCGCAACGGGAGAGGCCACAACAGTGAGAGGCCCGCATACTGCAAAAAAAAAAAAAAAAAATTTATTTTTAATTTTTATTTTTGGCTGTGTTGGGTCTTTGTTGCTGTGCACGGGCTTTCTCTGGTTGCGGCGAGCAGGGGCTGCTCTTCATTGCGGTGCGGGGCTTCTCATTGCAGTGGTTTCTCTTGTTGTGGAGCACGGGCTCTAGGCGCACAGGCTTCAGTAGTTGTGGCACATGGGCTCAGTAGTAGTGGCTCACGAGCCCTGGAGCGCAGGCTCAGTGGTTGTGGCTCATTGGCTTAGTTGCTCCATGGCATGTGGGATCATCCCAGGCCAGGGCTCGAACCCGTGTCGCCTGCATTGGCAGGCGGATTCTTAACCACTGCACCACCAGGAAAGCCCCAAGAATGGGTTGTTGTGAACAATTTACCCATTGTTATTCTTTTGATCCATAGCAAGTATTTATAAGATGTTTGGTTAGGGTTGATTAACACTTGAGTTTGTGGCGAAAGAATTGAGCAAAGTTAATTTTGTGGGGACTGCAAAACATGGGCATTGAACCTGTACTTTGGCTTACTAGCCAACTTAAGTAACTCTTAAACAGCCATGAACAAATATTCTGGATAAATCACGCTGTTGTAAATTCCTTTCAGATACCTATGTAATAAATTACATTTGTAGCAAAAGCTGTTAGTGTATCATTCATATGTTGAATAAAACTGATTTGATTACCTTTACTATAATTCTTCCTCATGAGAACTAGGAGTGAGATACTAAAAGTTTTATAATAAGTATTTGTAGAATCTTGAATATAAGTTTATAAGGCTTCATGTTCAGCCTCTTTGCAAGTTCTGCTCTTAGGCTTGATGTATAAAGTCTGGGCAGCATTTTACTCAATTTATCATAATGTGTTATTAAAGATGAAAGGTAGCAGTATACCACTGTTGAGTGAAAAATAGTAAACATTTAGGATATAGTATTTTATGAATAAATAGACATGTCTAGATAAAGATAAAGTAGGTTTAGTAGAATAAAAAAATTTTAATATCAGAAAGAATACCAAGAAACAATATTACCATCTTGTAGAGTGTTTAAATTATTTATTTCAATAATCTGAAATTTGCATTAAAAATGATCCCATCCATAAAATGCAAGGTGTTCTGGAGTTATGGCCAAGATCCATCTGACCCTTCCAACAGCTATCAAATATATATTCATGTGAAATGTGTGATAATTCACTACATTACCTTTTTAGTCTTGTCTATATTATTTACCTACCTAGGATCCAGTTTTATTTTTCTATGCTTTACATGTTCTGGCTGTTGTCAAGTGACTGGGGTCTTGTCGGTATTTCCAGTAACATTGTTTCAGAGATGAATTAACAAAATGAAAAACTACAGGATTCAATTCAATATTAGGCTGGGAACCAGGGGAGAATATATATGTTCCACATTATCCTTTTTATTTTTTTAACATCTTTATTGGGATATAAATGCTTTGCAGTGGTGTGTTAGTTTCTGCTTTATAGCAAAGTGAATCAGCTATACATGTACATATATCCCCATATCTCCTCCCTCTTGGCATCTCCCTCCCACCCTCCCTATCCCACCCCTCTAGGTGGTCACAAAGCACCGAGCTGGTCTCCCTGTGCTATGCGGTTGCTTCCCCACTAGCTATCTGTTTTACATTTGGTAGTGTATATATGTCCATGCCACTCCGCATTATCTTAATTGGAAATAATGTATTTCTCTTGTGGAATTAGGCCTGGATATACATTCAGGCTGAAGGTGCATAGCCAGCCAAATAGTATTTGTAAGTAGTTGTTTTGCTTAACGCCAGTGGTACTAAAAAGGAAATGATCAAATTGAAATCTAAGTAAAACTTAACCAAGAATTAGCTTAGTAAACTTTCTTGTAACTTTTATTTACTGTGGCTGAGTTGGACTATGGCTTATTAAATGGCATGCAATCTCCATGAAGTGTACCATTATTTTAGACACAGTCAGTTTTAGCATCATCTGCTTTGGCCATCCTAAAGTAGCCTCAGATCTCTCAGTTTAATGTGTTTCAGGGACGTGTCTTTCTTCTGCCCACTTATATTTTGCAAAAATAAGACAGTTGTAGGCCTATGGTTTAATTTGGGACTGGTAATGGGGGTTAAATTAAGTTGTTGCTTTAGTATTTGTTCTTGGAAGGGAAGTTAAATTATAATTTACTATGCACCTTAAAGTGAGTTTCAAGTGAAAAGCAATTCCTCCATCTCTCTATTCTCTAGAAGAACAATTGTTAACTGTTTAATATGTATCCTTTTAAAAATTATTTATTTAATATGTATGGATATGTTCACATTTTATGAACAAGCAAAATTATGCTGGACATACGGTTTAGAAACTCGCCTTTTTCTTCTTTTAAAAAATTATGGTAAGTTTTAATTTACATAAGAAATATGTGGATACATTTTTATTTAAAAATTAAAACATTTTGAGTATGATAATTCCTTTTTATACTGCCCATAATCCTGATCCTCTCCACCTAAAGAGATAAGGGCCAGATAAACAACAAGATCCTACTGTGTAGCACAGAGAACTATATTCAATATCCTATGATAAACCAAAATGGAAAAGAATTAAAAAAAAAAGAATGTATGTATATGTATAACATATACACATTGCTGTACAGCAGTAACTAACACAACATTGTAAATCAACTATACTTCAATAAAAAATTAATTTAAAAAGGGGGAAACCAAAAAAAAAAAGAGAGAGAGATAAGGACCAATTTTAAATTTGATGAGTGTCCTTGCAAGTCTTTTTCTGTGCTTTTACATAGCCTTAGTTTTTCTGTGTGTGTGTTTATGTAAGTTGCCTCATACTGTATCTGGCATTTGGAAATTTTAACTATGATATGTCTTAGAGGTCTGTTAGATATATTTCTTTTCACAGTTACATAATATTCTATTATATGAATATTCTAGTTTGTATAGCTAGCTATTAATTAACCTTTAGGTTTTCTCCTTTGCCTCACAAACACAAATGCAATGAATGTTCTTATATATGTGCAAGTGTTCCATTATGTTAAATACCAAGAAGAGGGTTTTCTGGGTCATAGGGAATATATGATTATTAGGTTTATCAGATATTGTCAAATTGCCTTCCTAATTTATGTTTTGGCCCATAGTGTGTGAGTGAACTTGTTTCTCCACATCTTTACCAACATGTGACATTTCCCAACTTTAAAGTTTTTCAGTGATAGAAGAAAAATTGTATTTTATTATATTTTGTATTTCCCTCATTACTACTGAAGTTGAGTATCTTCTTGTTTTAGTGTTAATGTTTTATTGATCTCATGTGTTTCTTCCATAAGAAAGAAATTTTTCTTTCTTGTTTATTTTATCCTTTGTCAAGTTTTAAAAATTAGTTCGTGCCTTTTTTTGTTTGTTTTTTGTTTTTTAATCCCTTTAGGCATTCTATATATTGGATACTAACCCTTTGTGTACCCATATATTTGCAAAGGTTTTCATTGAATGGGCTTGTCCAGTGTTTCTTGGTGTTTATTTAAAAAAGGGTCTCCTATCCCAAGATCATAAATATTCTTCCATATCTTGCTATATTAGTTTTTGTAAAGTCTAAGTTTTTAACCTACCTACAGCTTATTATATAAGGTAGAGTTTTAACTGAATTTTCCCACATATTGATAGTTCATCTTCTCCCCACTGGTTTTGAAATGCCATTTCTGTCATAAAACCAATTAACTGAATTCAGAGGTCTGTTTTGAACTGTGTTCTGTTTCTTTCATCTATTTTTTTATCACCAGTACCACAATTTTAATTGATTGGTTTTATACATTAATATGAGGGAATTTATATAATATTTTCCTTCCCATTCAAGAATATGATAGGGAGGGCCTCCCTGGTGGCGCAGTGGTTGGGAGTCCGCCTGCCGATGCAGGGGATGCGGGTTCGTGCCCCGGTCTGGGAGGATCCCACATGCCGCGTAGCGGCTGGGCCCGTGAGCCGCGTAGCGGCTGGGCCTGTGAGCCGTGGCCGCTGAGCTTGCACATCCGGCAACGGGAAAGGCCACGACAGTGAGAGGCCCACATATCGCAAAAAAAAAAAAA
>NW_006791954.1:4014570-4031079 GCF_000442215.2 Lipotes vexillifer | reverse complement strand
AAACCAAAAAAAAAAAAAAAAAAAAAAAAAAAGAATATGATAGGGAGTTCTTCCTTTAAGATCTTAACACAGTTTGGGTTTCCCTGGTGGTGCAGTGGTTAAGAATCCGCCTGCCAATGCAGGGAACACGGGTTTGAGCCCTGGTTCGGGAAGGTCCCCCATGCCCCAGAGCAGCTAAGCCTGTGCACCACAACTACTGAGCCTACGTTCTAGAGCCTGCGTGCTGCAACTACTGAAGACCGCGTGCCTAGAGCCCATGCTCCACAACAAGAGAAGCTACCACAATGAGAAGCCCGAGCACTGCAACTAAGAGTAGCCCCCACTCGCCACAACTAGAGAAAGCCCGCACACAGCAACGAGGACCCAATGCAGCCAAAAATGAATAAATAAATAAATTTTTAAAAAAGAGATTTTACACAGTTTTCCTTTTATTTCTGCAAACTTTATAGTTTTTGAAGTTATTACAAGTGGGCTTTTTTTTCCCCATTACATTTTTTTCTTTTTCTTTCTTTTTTTTTACATTTTCTAATGATTAATTCATTCAGCAAATATTTGAGCACTTTCTATGTGCCAGATATTGTTATAGATGCTGAAGGTATAAAAGTGGACAGAACACAAAATCCTGCCCAAATGGAGTTTAAAATTTAGTGAAGGGAAATGGACATGAAACAGATAAAAAAGTAAATGCGTAATGTGTCTGATGGTGATAAGTGCTATGGACAGAAATGAGGGACAGGAAAAAGGAAGGGAGGTGGGCATGGCTCATATTTTACATAGAATGGTTAAGGAAGACCTCACTGGTGGTTAACATTTGAGCAGACTTAAAGAAATGATGGAGCAAACCCTTACGGGTGAAGGAATACAAAAATGAAGGTGGGAGTGTGCTTGATGTATTCTAGGAACAGAGTGAACAGGTGAGTCACTGTGGCCAGATCATGGTGAGGTTGGGTAACTGGTAGGGAAGAGGTCAGAGAGTTATGAGTCGGGGGTCGGGGGTGGGGTGGGGAGTGGGGAGCGTGGGAGAGCAGGGCAGGTCATAAATGGACTTACTGGCCATTTTGTGCTCTGGATTTTATTCTGACAAGGGAAGCCGTAGGGATTTTTGAACAGAAGAGGAACATTCAGGCTTTGAAAGGATCACTCTTGCTTTGTAGAGAAGTAGTATTTATATAACTGGTATTAAGGGTTCTTGGAGTAATTCAGAAAAGTAATAGTGGTATCTTGTATGAAGTTGATTGTGATGGAGGTGTAAGAAGTAATTGGATCCTGGATATATTTTAAAGGTAGAAACGATAGGATTTACTGTCATTAGGAAGCTATAAAGTTGGTGTATTGATTTTTGTGTATTCATTTTTGTATCCAGTTAGCATGCTCCGAGCTGCAAACAGTAGAAAACCCTTTTAGTGGCTTAAAGAATAAGGGTGTCCCTTATCTCACATTATAAGGAGTCAAAAGCAGAGCTTTTACTGGGATTAAGAGCCTTGGTTTAGAGAGGTGGTTTTCAAGCTTCAATTTGCTTGACAGTCATCTGGAAAACTGGCAAATCACCTGGGCCCATGAACTTGCATTTCTAAGATGTATAAAGGTGATGCCTAAATGAGTACCACACTTTGGGTAACACAGACTTGGAGCCTAATATTTAGGAGGACTTTAGGGTTTGAGCAAAACAATGGAACCATACTGACTGGGTTCAAATCTTAGCTCTGCTATTTCCTGTCTATTTTAAAATTTCAGGTATGTTGATCTCAAGGGGCTATTTTGTTGTTCATTTCTAATTTTATTGTGTTACATATAAGTGTATTAGTGGTTTATGATAACAGGTGTTTTTTTAAATTTTTTATTTATTTGGCTGCGTTGGGTCTTGGTTGCTGTGCGTGGGCTTTCTCTAGTTGCAGCGAGCGGGGGTTACTCTTTGTTGCGATGCATGGGCTCTAGGCACTTGGGCTTCAGTAGGTGTGGCACACAGGCTCAGTAGTTGTGGCTCGCGGGCTCTAGAGCGCAGGCTCAGTACTTGTAGCGCACGGGCTTAGTTGCTCTGCAGCATGTGGGATCTTCCTGGAACAGGGCTCGAACCCGTGTCCCCTGCATTGGCAGGCGGATTCTTAACCACTGCGCCACCAGGGAAGTCCCGTGATAACAGGTTTTTGAAAGTTTCTTTGTGGCCAAGTACATCGTCAGTTTTTGTAAGTGTTCTGTGTTGGAACAAAGTAAGATTTTGTTTATTGAATGCTTGGGTTTGATGTGGGGAAAAAAAAAATCACAGACACAAAATTTTAAAATTAGACTGCCTTTTTAAAGGGTGCATTGTAGGAAGGAAGAAGAGAAGTACTTACCAGTCAGAGACTGGAGACCAGAATACCCCATTTTCTTAACATTTCTTAAAAATATGGTTTTTCTATTTATATCTAAATATGAAATTGTGGTGGATCAACAGAGGAGGCAAGCCTCAGAACCCTTAAGAAGACTCTTAGGGAGAAGAGGGAAAAGCCTAATGATGAACCCTAAATACAAAGGGGACTTCATATTTCTGACTTACAACATTTTAAAAAGTCAGTTTAAACTTGGAAAACTTCAAAAGGGCTGATGACACTTTTGAAAGGGATCATACTGTTTGTCCAATAAAACATTAAGGATTTATTATTTTCTTAGAGTCTTACCGATTCCTAATTACTGACATGCAGTACTGTCGAATTATGGCAAAGCTAAATTTTTATCAGTTCATATTTTGGCTGAGATCGCTGTTTAAAGCTATGTGACTTTGGAATACATTTAATCTCTGCACCTCAACTTTTTAATTTAGGAAATGGAGACAAAATAGGATCTTTCTATCCAGGGTTGTTGTAAGAGTTACATGATATATAAAGTGTTTACAAGGCCGCAAGGTATACAATATACATTCAGTAAGTTTATTGTTATTATTTGACTCAATTCATTACACATATCTCTTAGATCAAGCTTGTAATACGTGGTATTCAAATCCTCTAGGTTTTTATTAACTTTTTGTCTATTTTGTCTCTCTTTTTCCCCCTAATTAATTAATTAATTAATTAATTTTGGCTGCGTTGGGTCTCTGTTGCTGCGCACTGGCTTTCTGTAGCTGCTGTGAGCGGAGGCTACTCTTCGTTGCCGTGTGTGGGCTTTTCATTGCAGTGGCTCCTCTTGTTGTGGAGCAAGGCTCTAGGCATGCAGGCTTCAGTAGTTGTGGCTCGTGGGCTCTAGAGCACAGGCTCAATAGTTGTGGTGCATGGGCTTAGCTGCTCCGTGACATGTAGGATCTTCCCGGACCAGGGCTCAAACCCGTGTCCCCTGCATTGGCAGGTGGATTCTTAACCACTGTGCCACCAAGGAATTCCCTGTCTCTTGGTTTCTTTGAGAAGAGTATTAAAGTTCTCCGGCCATGTCTAAATGTATTTGTTTCTTCTCATAGTGCAGTTTTTGCTCCATATATTTTGAAGTTTTGTTGTTAGATATATAAACTTTGAAGAATGTTAAATTTCCTTTTCTTGGTGAGTTGTTTCTCTGTATCTATTTCTCCTTCAACTCTTAATGATTTTTTCCTTGAATTAATTTTATCTAATAATATTGCTGTAAAGTCATTTTATTTTTGAGTATTGGGCTTACTTTGGGTTCTCACATTCTAGATTTTGGACTGGTAGTTCTTTATACTATTTTTTGCTCTTCCATGCTTTAAAAAAATTTACTATTATTATTGTCATTATTTTTAATATTTCACCAAAGTTTTTAGTGGTCCTTAAAAGGTTCATGAAAATAATCTGGTCCATTACTCCCAAAAGCAGGAGAAGTACCTGGTTCACTTTTCTTCTTCTGAAAGTAGATCCTTTTAAAAAGGTTCTTTTACCGTGGACCTAAGTGGTGAACTTACCTAATTACTTATGTGTGGAAACATCTTTTTTTCCTCCTCATTGCTAGGGTCATCTAGGGTGGGCTGGGTACAAAGTTCTCAGTTGCAGTTATTTTCCCTGAGTACTCTAAAGATATTTCTCCATCATCCTGCAAGTTCTGTTGTTACTGAGGAGAAGTTTCCTGTGAATTTATTTTTATCTTTCTTCTTCAAAGAGCTTGTTGAGTACACATTTTTAAATTATATTTTTTATTGAGATATAATTCACATATTACAAGAAAGTTCTCTTTTTTATAGTATACAATCCAGTGGCTTTTAGTATATTCACAGATATGTGCAGACTATCACCACAATCAATTCTGGAACATTTTCTGCACGTCAGAAAGAAACTTGTACCCTTTATCCATCACTCCTTATCCCCTATCACTCCCTTGTTCTAAGCAACCACTCATCTGCTTTCAGTATCTGTAGATTTCTCTTTTCTGACTTTCATATGAATGGAATCATATAGTGTGTGGTTTTTTGTGACTGACTTCTTTACTTTGCATAATGTTTTCAAGGTTCATCCATGTTTTAGCATGTTTACCTTTTTATGGCCGAATAATGCATTGTATGGCTATACCACATTTTGTTTATCCATTCATTTATTAACAGGTATTTTGATTGTTTCCACCTTGCGGCTGTTGCGTATAGAGCTGCTATGAATATTCTTATGAATAAGTATGTGTTTGAAACCTTTTTTCAGTTCTTTTGGGTATGTACTTAGGAATGGAATTGCTGGGTCATGTTGTAATTCTATGTTTAACGTTTTGAGGAAGTGCCAAACTATTTTGCACAGCAGCTGCCCATTTTGCATTCCCACCAGCAATGTACAATGGTTCAGATTTCTCCATATTCTTACAGTTATTCTTTTCCCTTTTTTTTACTTTTTCTCAAATTATAACATCCTAGTGGGTATGAGGTGGTATCTCCTTGTGGTTGAGCTTTGTATTTCCCTAATGACTAATGATGTTGAGCATATCATGTGCTTGTTGGCCATTTGTATATCTTCTTTGGAGAAGTGTTTATTTATATTCTTTGTACATTTTTAAATTGGGTTATTTGTATTTTTATTGTTCAGTTGTGAAAGTTCTTTATTTTGAATACTAGGCCCGTATCATATAATTTGCAAATGACTTCATTGCATGCTTTGTAATTTTTTGCGGAAAGCTGAACATTTTGAATGTTAAAATATAGCAACTCTAGAAATCACATTCTCTCCCCTCCTGGGTTTGTTGATGCTGCTTATTGTAGTAGTATTGTTTGTTTGTTTAGTGTCTTTTTCTGAACTAGTTCTATAAACTCTATTCTTTGTCGTGTGTGGCCACTGAAATCTCTGTTCCATTAGCTTAGTAGTCAGTTAATGATTGTACAGAGATTTCCTTAAACATCTGGAACCAGAAATTCTCTCAGTCTTTGCTGAGGGGCTTCTTGTACATGTTAGGGCATGCCTTCAACACTCAGCCAGGCAGTTTACAATTATGCTTTAGCGTTCACTTCCTGTTTCTGCAACGCCTCAAGATCAACCAGAAGTGACAGCTTAGGGTCTTCTCAGGTTTTTCTTGAGTGTGTACACAACCTTGGGCATGCATGTGGGCTTCTAGATTCCTAGGATATAGGAGCTTTTCAGTACCATTATGGACATCTCATTCTCTAGCCCTTTCCCCTCAACCTCTTTGGTTAGTCTATTGTTTGCCCCGACTGTTATCTGTTCCTTAGGCATCAGTGACTAAAACATTTGCCTATAAATGTTTTGAACAAAGTGGCGTAATTTTTTTAGCACTAGGCCCCTTTTGAGTCAGGCAAAATAAAGACAAGCCTTTTGAGCTGATCTTCCAGGGAGCAACCAGACAGGTCAAGACAAATAATTACAATACTTTGAAAATGAGATATGTTCTGGTTCTTCAGTTACCAGCAGTGCAGGCTGTTATTTTCAAGATAGTGCTCCTGCAAATCTGGGGCTTGGGGTAACTTAAAATGCCTCAAAGCTCTCTGTTCTTACTGAGATTCAGCCTTTGTTCTTGAATATACACTTTATGGACTGTTGCAAGCCTTCGGTTAGTTTCTGAAGTTCAAAAATATTTGATTTTGTCAGTTTTTTGGTTACTTTTATGGGGAGGTGGGATTTCAAAATCCCTTATTCCACCATTTTTGCTGATGTCACCTCTGAGTACGCTTTTGATCTGAGGTTTTAGAAGAAACCCGATTCTGGCTCCCTAATTTTGAAATACTCCAATTATACTAAAAATGTACTTTCTCAATTTCTAATTTTTATTCTGCAGAAGAGTGACCACAACCACTAGTTTGGCCATGTCGTCTCCTAATCATTTTTACGTACTACTTATTTTTAACCACTACAGTTACTGATGATGATTAATTAATACAGTGAATTTGAGTGGTTATTGTCTTTGTCCTATATTATAGAAAGGTATCTTGAGATAGCAGCTTAGATCCTATCCATTTCATTTGAATTCATCTCCTCAGTGTAAACTGAATTATTTTCAATTTTAGGTTTATAGGATGTATAATTAGCTTTTATATTATATATAAATTAGCTCTTATATATTATTTCTCTGTTAGTTATTTTTGGCTGCATTGGGTCTTCATTGCTGCACAGGCTTTCTCTAGTTGCAGCAAGCGGGGGCTACTCTTTGTTGTGGTGCACAGGCTTCTCATTGTGGTGGCTTCTCTTGTTGTGGAGCACAGGCTCTAGGTGCGCGGGCTTCAGTAGTTGTGGCACGTGGGCTCAGTAGTCATGTCTCGCAGGCTCTAGAGCACAGGCTCAGTAGTTGTGGCACATGGGCTTAGTTGCTCCATGGCATGTGGGATCTTCCCGGACCAGTGCTTGAACCTGTGTCTCCTGCATTGGCAGGTAGATTCTTAACCACTGCGCCACCAGGGAAGCCCCTAATTAGCTTTTAAAATTCCTAGAGGATGCAGACAAAAAAACAAAACTGGTGATAATGACCCAGTGTATTGCAGAGGAAATTTGACAAGGGAAAACAACATCTTAGTTATAAGATTAATTATAATCTGGCAGTCTTTGATATGCACTTGCTGTGACTTTAGAATGAGTAGAACCTGAAATAGCTAGAAACCATAAAATTCTCTTTCTTTACTTTTAGTTTAAAGAAACATTTAGCCCTTCAGTCAGTCAGTGCAACAAATATTTATATTATGATTTGTCATGTGTAAGGCACTGTGGTTAATCCACTTTCTAAAAGCTTACAGCCTAGGGAGACGCAAGCGGGAAGAGATATGGGAACATATCTATATATACAACTGATTCATTTTGTTGTGAAGCTGAAACTAACATACCATTGTAAAGCAATTATACTCCAATAAAGATGAAAAAATAAATAAATAAAAGCTTACAGCCTAGTAGGTTAGGAGATTGTCAACGCAGTAAGAAAAAAATTTAAGATCTATAATAGAACTATAAGCAAAGTTCTGGATTATAGGAAAGTAGGAAAACATTTCCACCTAAAGATTATTGGGATTTCTGAAGAGGTTTCAGGTAAAGCATCCCTTATCCTTTCTGAAGTTCTGAACAAATAAAGAAAACAAGAGTGGCAGGTAGGGGTCAAAGTACCACTTTTATTACTAACAGAGACCAGGTTGGAGGATACAACTTTCAGGACGTGAGCCAAATTGTGCCTTTTAACTGAAGTCCTTTAGGTAGACCAACCTGCCTCCAAGCAGTGCTATATTGACTCAAGCCTCCCTATGCAAGGGAGAGTCTGGCCCTAAATAAGCGGCGAATGCTTGCTCCACACCTTGGAAAGGTAGAAGCACAGAGATGGGCCAAGTTTGCTCTTCACTCTTCTAAGATTAACTAGTCAGACAGGTTCAGATAAGTCACTCTGTCTCTGTAAGTAAAGAAGTACAGAGAAGTCAGGAGTGTTTAGTGAAAGTTCTTCCTCATGAAAACCTGAAGTGGGAAAAAGGCATTCCCTCCTAGGAGAGAGGTTCAGCGAAGCTTTCGTGGAGGATATGAAATTGGAGCAGAGCATTTAAAAAATGGATTGATTTCTAGGTAGAAGACATAAAGCCATAGAGATGAGAAAGCATAGGCTTTGTTTGAAAAAGAGGTAGTAGTCTAATTTAACTGAGCATTTGAGTTCTTGGTTTCAATAGTGTTATGCTTTGGGGGTTATTATCAAACATAAACATTTAGCTCTTGAACAGTAGTTGGCTCTATTTCAAGGTTATTTGACTTAAAAGATTACAAAAATCCCTTTCAGGTTTTAAGACAGCAAAGTAAAATTATTTTCAGGCTTTTTTGAAAATCACCTAAAGACAGGAATATAAATTCCATTTTGAAAGGATAAGACATCTGTAATCCTACTTGTATGGGAAGAAGGAAAGCAGAAGGAAGCAGTAAGTGACCTAACAGAGGAGAGGAAGGTCAAACTCTATAGAGGAGAATACTGGCAAGAGACAGATCATGATTTCTCTGCAAGACCCCTGAAAAGCTCAGTACATGGAAGTACCATGTTCCACAGATGGAGGCTGAGAACAGGGAGCATTGTCTGAAAAATCTATAATGGGGGATGGACCCCTCTCTGCCACCACCCCCACCCCCATACTCACCCCATGCACCCTGATCAGTTGAATGACTGCCATCAGACTTACAGAAGTCAGGACATTATTCTTTGGAGGAATTGAACGTGAGAAGTTCAGGACCTAGGACCCTAAGCCCAGAGGCGAATGAGGCTAAGATGCCACAGCAAACAGTGGAACCTGCTAGTCTCCTTCCCTCACCTAGTTCCAGAATTCCATCAGGCAGGTAAGAAATTAGAGTCTTCCTTCTAGTAAGAGAAGGCTCCAGAGAAAAGATAGCTGAATTTAAAATTCTGCTTATGTATCAATAGGCTTGTGCCTATCAGTGTTGATTTTTTAAAAAAAAATCTGTAAACATGTTTTTGTTCATTTTTTATGGCTGTTGGCAGACAACCTCGTAAAGTTATTCATGACCAAACTCTTTATAGAACTGTCCCATAAAGCACACATTCTAGGAAATCTACAAAAGCCTTGGATTAGTAAAATGGGGAGAAAAAAAGGGAGGGGTGCTAACTAATAAAAGGTTGCCAACATTTTTTCAAATGTGTCATATACCATTGATATTTTTTCTTTTTTTTTTTTTTTTTTTTTTTTTTAATACTTATCAAGACCCGTATGCCAGCACCATGGGGCGGTACGCAGGCCTCTCACTGTTGTGGCCTCTCCCGCTGCGGAGCACAGGCTCCGGACGTGCAGGCTCAGCGGCCATGGCCCACGGGCCCAGCCGCTCCGCGGCATGTGGGACCTTCCCGGACCAGGGCATGAACCCGTGTCCCCTGCATCGGCAGGCAGACTCTCAACCACTGCGCCACCAGGGAAGCCCACCATTGATATTTTAAAATAAAATACAGATTAATTTAAATCAAATCTAAAGGGTATAATCCCAGCATTTAAAAATGGAATGCATGTAGATATCTGAGAAATATCATTGTCCTAGTAGTTTTTGTTTTGTCTTGGGTCACCACTGGTTTGGGGAGATAGGGTCAAGCATACTGCCGAAGAACAGAGTTATCAAGCCTGTGTTCTAGGCTAAGTCCTAATTTGTTTGTACATCCAGTAATGACACTGGTTTGCTTTTTCTCAGTCTGTGTTGATTTTAATTTTGATTTTTTAAAAAGATTTATTCATTATTTATTTATTTATTTATTTTTGGCTGCATCGGGTCTTACTTGTGGCAGGTGGGATCTTCGTTGAGGCATGTGAGATATCTCGTCACGGCGCGTGAGCTTCTCTCTAGTTGTGGTGTGCGGGTTTTCTCTTCTCTAGTTGTGGCGCACAGGCTCCAGGGCGCATGGGCTCTGTAGTTGTGGCGCTCTGGTTCCAGAGCGTGTGGGCTCTGTAGTTTGCGGCACATGGACTCTCTAGTTGAGGCGCCTGAGCTCAGTGGTTAGTTGCACTGCAGCATGTGGGATTGTAGTTCCCTGACCAGGGATCAAACCCGTGTCCTCTGCATTGTAAGGCAGATTCTTTACCACTGGACCACCAGGGTAGTCCTAATTCTGATTCTTTTTTAATGTTTAAGAAAAATAACTAAATGTAAACCTATTTTAGTATATTCTGTATGCCTATGTAAATTACATTTCTTGATTTATGTTGGTTCCCTCTTTGGTTTCTTTCTGTTTTTGTATCCAGCTTTACTGAGATATAATTGACATATAACATTGTGTGAGTTTAAGGTACACAGCATGATGATTTGACATACGTGTATTTTGCGACTACCACAGTAAGGTTAGTTACCACATCTGTCATCTCACATAGTTAATGATGTTTATTTTGAATGTGTTTTTATTTTATTTTATTTTGGCTGTGCTGCTTGGCATGTGGGATCTTTGTTCCCTGACCAGGGATCAAACCCGTGCCCCCTGCAGTGGAAGTAGAGTCTTAACCACGGGACTGCCAGGGAAGTCCCAGTGATGTTTGTTCTCTGGGAGAACATTTAAGATCTACTCTCAGTGGGCTTCCCTGGTGGCGCAGTGGTTGAGAGTCTGCCTGCCGATGCAGGGGACACGGGATTGTGCTCCGGTCCGGGAAGATCCCACATGCTGCGGAGCGGCTGCAACCGTGAGCCATGGCCGCTGAGCCTGCGCGTCCGGAGCCTGTTGCTCCGCGACGGGAGAGGACACAACAGTGAGAGGCCCGCGTACTGCAAAAAAAAAAAAAAAAAAAAAAAAAAAAAACAACCCCCAACAGATTCACATACATAGAAAACAAACTTGTGGTTACAAAAGGGTAGAAGGAAGGGGTTAGGGACAAATTAAGGGTATGGGATTAACAGATACTATTATATGATTCTAAAAAAAAAAAAAAAAAAAAAAAAAAAAAGATCTACTCTCAGCAACTTTCAAGTATGCAGTATAGTAATGTTCACTATAGTCACCATGCTGTAGATTAGATTTACAGAATTTCTTCAGCTTGTAACTGGATATTTGTACCCTTTAACCACCTTCTCTCATTTCCTCCACTCCTCAGATCCTGGCAACCGCCACTTATGAGATTATACAGTATTTGTCTTTCTCTGATTTATTTTACTTAGCACCATGCCTTCTAGGTTCATCCATTTTGTTGTAAAAGGCAGGATTTCCTTCTTTTTTTGTGGCTGAATAATATTCCATTGTATATATATATACCAATGTTTTCTTTATCCATTAATCTGTTGACATACACTTAGATTGTTTCCATATCTTGGCTGTTGTAAATAATGCTGCAGTGAACATGGAGGTGCAGATATCTCTTTGAAACAGTAATTTCATTTCCTTGGATATATACCTCAAGTGGGAATTATATGGCAGTTTTGTCTTTAATTTTATGAGGAACCTCCATACTGTTTTCCATAGTGGCTGTACCAATTTACATTCACACTAACACTGCTCAAGGGTTCGCTTTTCTCCACCTCACCAGTACTTATTATCTCATGTCTTTTTTTTTTTTTTTTTTGCGGTACGCGGGCCTCTCACTGTTGTGGCCTCTCCCGTTGTGGAGCACAGGCTCTGGACGCGCAGGCTCAGCGGCCATGGCTCACGTGCGCAACCACTCCGCGGCATGTGGGATCTTCCCAGACCGGAGCACGAGTCCGTGTCCCCTGCATCGGCAGGCAGACTCTCAACCACTGCGCCACCAGGGAAGCCCTCATGTCTTTTTGATTATAGTGATTCTAACAAATGTGAGGTGATATCTCATTGTGGTTTTGACTTGTGTTTGATGATGTTGAACACCTTTTCATATACTTTGGAAAAATTTCTGTTCAGATCCTTTGCCCATTTTTATTTATTTATTTATTTTATTTTGTTATTATTATATGAGTTCCTTATATATTTTGGATAATAATCCCTTATCAGATATTATAGTTTACAAATGTTTTCTCCCATTTTATAGGTTGCCTTTTTATTTTGTTGATTGTTTCTTTTGCTGCGCGGAAGCTTTTTAGTTTGATGTAGTTCCACTTGTTTTTTGCTTTCCTTCTTGTGCTTTTGGTGTCATATCCAAAAAAATCATTGCCAAGACCAATGTTAAGGAGCATTTTCACTATATTGTCTTCTAGGAGTTTTAGGCCTTACATTTATTTAAGTCTTTAATCCATTTTGAGTTATTTTTGTGAGTGATGTAATATAGAGGTCTAATTTTATTCTTCTGCATGTGAATATACAGTTTTCCCAGTACCTACTATTGAAGAGACTATCTTTTCGCCATTGAGTCTTCTTGGCTCCCTTTTCAAATATTAGTTGACCGTATATTCATGGGTTTATGTCTGGGCTCTTGATTCTGTTCCATTGGTCTGTGTGTCTGTTTTTATGCCAGTACATAATGTTTTGATTACTAAAACTTTGTAATGTAGTTTCAGGTCGGGAAGTATGATGCCTCCAGCTTTGTTCTTCCCTCTCAAGATTACTTTGGCTATTCAGGATCTTTTGTGGTTCCATATAAACTTTAGGATTGATTTTCTATTTCTGTGAAAAATGCCATTGGAATTTTGATAGAGATTGCATTGCATATGTAGATCACTTTGGGTGGTATGGACATTTTAACAATATTAATTGTTCCAGTCCGTAAACATGGATATATTTCCATTTATTTGTGTCTTCAATTTTTCTCATCAATGCTTTACAGTTTTTATGTACAGATCTTTCACCTCCTTGGTTAAATTTATTGCTAGGTATTTTATTTCATTTTTATTTTTTTAAATTGCAGTATAGTTGATTTACAGTGTTGTGGCAATCTCTGCTGTACAGCAAAGTGACTCAGTTTTATACATATAGACAATCTTTTTAAAATATTCTTTTCCATCATGGCTTATCCCAGGGGATTGGGTATAGTTCCCTGTGCTATACAGTAGGACCTTGTTGTTTATCCATTCTAAATGTAATAGTTTGCATCTACCAATGCCAAATTCCCAGTCCATCCCTCTCCCTTCCCCCCTCCCCCTTGGCAACCACAGGTTTGATCTCTATGTCTGTGAGTCTGTTTCTGTTTTGTAGATAGGTTCATTTATGCCATATTTTAGATTCCACATACAAGTGATATCATATGGTATTTGTATTTCTCTTTCTGACTTACTTCACTTAGTATGATAATCTTTTGCTGCATCCGTGTTGCTGTAGATGCCATTATTTCATTCTTTTTTATGACTGAGTAATATTTCATTGTATATATGTACTACATCTTCTTTATCCATTCATCTGTTGATGGACATTTAGGTTGTTTCCATGTCTTAGCTATTGTGAATAGTGCTGCTCTGAACATAGGGGTGCATGTATCTTTTTGAGTTATAGTTTTGTCTGGGTATATGACCAGGAAGTGGGATTGCTGGATCATATGGGAATTCTATTTTTAGTTTCCTGAGGAACCTCCATACTGTTTTCCATAGTGGCTGCACCAATTTATATTCCCACCAACAGTGTAGGAGGGTTCCCTTTTCTCCACACCCTCTCCAGCATTTGTTATTTGTAGACTTTTTAATGGTGGCCATTCTGACTGGTGTGAGGTGGTACCTCATTGTATTTTTGATTTGCATTTCTCTAATAATTAGTGATGTTGAGCATCTTTCCATGTGCCTACTGGCCATCTGTATGTCTTCTTTGGAGAAATGTCTGTTAAGGTCTTTTGCCCATTTTTTGATTGGATTGTTTGCTTTTTTGTTGTTGAGTTGTCTGAACTGTTTGTATATTTCAGAAATTAAGCCCTTGTTGGTTGCATCATTTGCAGATATTTTCTCCCATTCCATAGGTTGTCTTTTTTTTTTTTAATGGTTTCCCTTGCTGTGCAAAAGCTTGTAAGTTTGCTTAGGTCCCATTTGTTTATTTTTGTTTTTATTTCTATTGCCTTGGGAGACTGACCTAAGAAAACATTGGTACTATTTATGTCAGAGAATGTTTTGCCTATGCTCTCTTCTAGGAGTTTTATGGTTTCATGTCTTATCCTTAAGCCATTTTGAGTTTATTTTCGTGCATGGTGTGAGGGTGTGTTCTAACTTCATTGATTTACACACAGCTGTCCAACTTTCCCAGCACCACTTGATGAAGAGACTGTCTTTTTCCCATTTTATATTCTTGCCTCCTTTGTCAAAGATTAATTGACCATAGGTATGTGGATTTATTTGTGGGCTTTCTATTCTGTTCCATTGATCCATATGTCTGTTTTTGTACCAGTACCACACTGTTTTGATCACTGTAGCTTTATAATATTGTCTGAAGTCTGGGAGAGTTATTAGGTATTTTATTTTTTTATATTATTTTAAATGAGATTGTTTATTTTCATCTAGTTTGTTCTTAGTGTATAGAAGTGCAACTGATTTTTGTATGCTGATGTTGTAACCTGCAGCTTTAATGAATTATTAGTTCTAACTGTTTTATGGTGTAGTCTTTAAGATTTTTCTGTATAAAATCATGTCATCTGCAAACAGAGATACTTTTACTTCTTCCTTCTGATTTGGATGCCTTTTATGTCTTTTCTACCTAATTGCTGTGGTTGGGACTTCCAGTACTGTGTTGACTAGGAGTGTTTAGATTACCTTTGTCTTGTTTCCGATCTTAGGGGAAAAGCTGTCAGCCTCTCACCATTGTGAAGGCAGCTGTGGGCTTGTCATATATGGCCTTTTTTATGTTGAGGTACATTCCTTCTATATCCAGCTTGTAGATGGTTTTTTATCAGGAAATGGTGTTGAATTTTGTCCAGTGTTTTTTTTTTGTATCTGTTCAGATCATATCATTTTGGTCTTTCATTCTGTTAATGTGGTTTATCACATTGATTAAGTTGTGTGCATTGAACCATCCTTGTATCACAGGGATAAATCCCATTTGATCATGGTGTATGATTCTTTTAATGTGCTGTTGAATGTGGTTTGCTGTTATTTTACTGAGAATTTTTGCATCTAAATTCATCAGGGATATTGGCTTATAGTTTTCTTCTAGTTTCCTTCTCTGGCTTTGGGTAATGCTGGCTTCATAAAATGAATTTGGGAGTGATTTCTCCTCTTCAGTTTTTGGGGAAGAGTTTGAGCAGGATTGACATTAATTCTTTCTTATATGCTTCCTAGAATTTTCCAGTGAAACCATCTAGTCTTGTGCTTTTCTTTGTTGGGAGGTTTTGATTACCGATTCAGTCTCCATACTTATTATTTGTCTATTCAGATTATCTGCATCTTCATTATTCAGTTTTGGAAGTGTTAAAAAAGAAAAAAAGAAAAGAAAAACAGTGCCCCGGTCCAGGAAGATCCCACATGCCACAAAGCAGCTGGGCCCGTGAGCCGTGGCCGCTGAGCCTGTGCGTCTGGAGCCTGTGCTCCGCAGCGGGAGAGGCCAGAACAGTGAGAGGCCCGCATACTGCAAAAAAAAAAAAAAAGAAAAAGAAAAACAAAACCTGTTGCACATTAAAATGTTGAAGAGTTTATTTGAGCAGACATTAATTTGAATTGCATAGCACCAGTCCAGAAGTGATTTTAGAAGTGCTCCATGCACAGGAGCTACGGGCAAGGTTTTTATAGACAAGACACGGAAGCAAAGTAATTATTTGATTGTCTGTATCTTAAGCAGTTGCCTTACTTGGGATTGTTCTTAAGTTTCATTTTCTCAGATTCCAGTGCATTTACGCTGGCTTAGGTTTTGGTTTGCAATGTGGGCTACCAAGGCATTAGAACCACCTCAGGCAATTAAACCCCAATTGCCTCCTTGTTTAATTACCTTAACAGTAAGTGGTCATGCTTCTAGGAATTTATCCATTTTTCGTAGGTTGTCCATTTTATTGGGGTATGATTGTTCATAGTAGTCTCTTATGATCCTTTATATTTCTGTAAATAAGGTATCAGTTGTAATGTCTCCTCTTTCATTTACAATTTTTTTCTTTTTTTTTCGTTTATAATTTTATTTGAGTCCTCTCTTTTCCCTTGGTTAGTCTAGCTATAGGTTTGTCAATTTTGTTTATCTTTTTCAAGAACCAAGTGTTAGTTTCATTAATCTTTTATATTGGTTTTCTTTCTCCATTTCGGTTATTTCTGCTCTAATCTTTATTATTGCTTTTTGCGGACATTGGGCTTAGTTTGTTCTTTTTCTAGTTCCTTGAGGTGAAATGTTGGTTGTTTATTTGGGATCTTTCTTTTTTCTTAATGTAGACATTTATAGCTATAAACATTCCTCTTAAAACTGTTTTTGCTGCATCCCATAAGTTTTGGTTTGTTGTGTTTCCATTTTTGTTTGTCTCAAGATATGTTTTGATTTCCCTTTTGATTTCTTCTTTGATCTATTGGTTGTTCAGTAGTGTGTTGATTGATTTCCACGTATTTGTGAATTTTCCAATTTTCCTTGTTACTGATTTCTAGTTTCATGCCTGTGATATTGTGATTTATAACACATATATTTTGGTCTTTGTTCTTGGTTCCTGACTCACAACTCCCCAAAACCCTTGTAATTTCCTAAGCAAGCAGTAGGAACATCTTTTGTTCTCTGTTCAAAGCCATAAAGGTGAAATGGGTGTCTTTTTATTTACAACAAGCCCCTTTCAACCACACCTGAGTTTGTTAATAAGGTGATTTTTTTTTTTTTTTTTTTTTTTTTTTT